>NC_081414.1:427215414-427527664 GCF_030272615.1 Cryptomeria japonica
TTATGGCTAAGTTTGATGATAGCGGGATATGGCATAGGAGACTTTACCATGTAAACTTTGATAACATTGTGAGGAATAGTAAGATCAAGGAAGTTAGAGGGTTGTCAGTGCTAATCAAACTGGATAATAGTTTGTGTAGAGAGTGTCAATTGAAGAAAATGTCTTCCTCAACCTTTAAAGGTAAATCTTTCACTGCTGACAACTTGCTTGATCTTGTGCATACTAATTTGTGTGGTCCTATGAAAACTAGAAGTGTGCAGGGTGATAGGTACTTCATGATTCTCACTGATGACTGCTCAAGAATGATGTGGGTCACATTCATGAAAGACAAGTCTAAAGCCTTTGTGAAGTTCAAAGCTTTCAAAGCATTAGTGGAGAAGGAAAGTGGTAAAAGGATCAAGTGTCTCAGAACTGATCAAGGAGGGGAATTCACTTCTCGTGAATTCAACAAGTATTGTGAAGAATTTGGCATCAAGAGGCAACTGTCTGCCCCCCGGACTCCACAGCAGAATGGCCTAGCAGAGAGGAATAATTAGACTGTGGTTGAAGCAGCTAGAACCATGTTGATTCAAGGAAAAGTAGCTCATACCTTTTGGAGAGAAGCGGTAAGCACTGCAGTCTACACAATGAACTGGGTACTCATCAAGAAAGGCAAGGATAAAACTCCTTATGAGTATTGGACCGGTAAGACACCTGTGGTTAGCTACTTTAGGGTATTTGGTAGCAAATGTTACATCAAGAGGAGTAAACATCAGGGAAAGTTTGAAGCTAAATGTGATGAGGGAATATTTCTAAGATATTCCACCAAGAGTAAATCTCTCAAGTGTTTCAATAATAGGACTCAGAGAATTATGGAAAGTATCAATGTGATAGTTGATGAAACCTCTAAGAAACCGGAAGAAACAGGTAGTGAGCAAGCTATAAATGAACCGGTTGCAACCTTTTGGGAGCTAGTTGTCAGTCAACCAAGTACCAGTAACACTATTCCTGAACCGGTGAATGTTGATACTGATGAAGATGAGGATGAAGAGGAAAAGCAAGAAGAACTAGTCAAGACTATTCCTTGGTATGTCAAGTTGAATCATGATCCTAAGAAGATCATAGGAGATAAGGATGCAGGAATCCTTACAAGAAGAAAGATCAGAGAAAACTCATGTTTGATCTCTGAATTTGAGCCTAAGTCATTCCAAGAGGCTCATAAAGATGAAGACTAGATCAAGGCAATGGAAGAGGAACTTGACCAGATAGAGAAAAATGGTACATGGTCCTTGGTACCCAGACCGGAACATAAAAATGTCATTGGCACCAAATGGGTGTTCAGAAACAAGCTGAATGAGGATGGCACAGTGATCAGGAACAAAGACGGATTCGTATGCAAAGGATATGCTCAAGAAGAAGGAGAAGACTATCGAGAAACCTTTTCTCCTATAGCCAGATTGGAAGGAGTTCGTATGCTTCTTGCATATGCAGCTTTTAAAGGATTCAAGGTATATCAAATGGATGTAAAATCTACATTCCTAAATGGTGTACTTGAAGAGGAGGTGTATATAGAGCAACTAGATGGGTTTTCCCTATCTGAAGACAGTGATATGGTGTGCAAGCTACATAAAGCCTTATATGGTCTAAAGCAGGCACCTAGAGCATGGTATGAATGTCTACATTCTCATCTTGTGAAGATTGTATTTGAGAGATCAAGTGAAGATAGAAATATCTACTTGAAATCTGAAGGAGATCAGATCCTGATCTGTGAATTTTTTGTTGATGACATTATCTTTGGTGGAGATGACAAGATGAGTCATGAGTTTGCTGATGAGATGAAGCAAGAGTTTGAGATGTCACTCATAGGGGAGATTAAGTTCTTCATTGGACTGCAGATCCAGTCGGTGAAAGATGGAATCTTTATCACTCAGTCCAAATATGTCAAAGAGGTGTTGAAGACCTTTGGCATGGAAGATAGCAAACCAGTTGGTACACCGATGGTGACTGGTTGCAAATTATCAAAAGAGGATGATTCCACATTGGTTGATGAGAAGGAATATCGATCAATGATTGGTCAGTTGCATTATGTAGCGCATAGCAGAGCAGATATTGCACATGCAGTTGGCATTACTGCAAGGTTCCAGAAAAATCCAAGAGAATCCCACTTGGTTGCAGTCAAGCAGATTCTTAGGTATCTGAAGGGAACAGTTGACTATGGATTGTGGTACCCATACAACAATGATTTCAACTTGAAAGTATTCACAAATGCTGATTGGGTAGGTAATGTGGATGATCCAAAAAGCACAACTGGTGGTGCATTCTTTCTCGGTGGTAGACTGGTCTCATGGATGAGTAAGAAGCAGAGCTATATCTCTCAATCTACAATAGAAGTGGAGTATGTTGCAGCTTTCATGAACTGCACTCAGACAATCTGGATGGAGGATGTTTTAGATGGCTTCAAAATTCCAGTATTTGAACCGGTAAGTATATTCTGTGATAACACAAGTGCTATCAACATTTCAAAGAATCCGGTTTTACATTCTAGAACCAAGCATTTTGAGCTTAAGTATCATTTCTTGAGGGAAAAGGTTCAGAATAAAGAGATTGCACTGGAACATGTTTCTAGTAAGGAGCAGTTAGCAGACATATTCACCAAGCCTCTCCCAAAGACTACATTTGTGTATTTAAGAGGTAAATTGGGGGTACTGCACCCTTCAGGAGGTAAATTAAAAGTATTTGTTCAACATCAATCAGGTATTGCATAGTCAATTTTTTTTTTGATTGATGTGTTGAAGGATGCTACTCCTTAGGGGGAGCAACATAATGGAACAGGGATGTTTGTGCCTCCACTTTGGCATTGTTGTCAAAGGGGGAGAACAAGTGTAGCGGAGAAGATATCTACAGAAATTGGGGAGAAGATGCGTTTGCAGAAAGATATCTTTGTATATTACCATCAATACCAAAGCGGGAGATTGTTGGCATTATGTGAACCGATATGAGGACATAATGATATTGTATGTTGTCATTGATGTCAATATGTGATATGAAGAGAGAACCGGCTTATGTGAGAACCGGTATATATGCCAAAGTAAAGCGGTATATTTGTTCAAGGTGAACCGGCATGTCAAGGTGAAATGGCATGTAGTCATGGGAACCGGTACATGGAAGCATTGTATGACTACCGTTTGGTAGGTAGTTTCTACTTCAGGACTTCCAGTTGGAGTATCTTAAACCTATGTGACTCAATCGGTGATCTTTATGTGATGAAGTTAGTGCGATAATGAAGAACAGATAGTGTTGCCACGTAAGCCTTGTGCGCGTGAAGGATCTTGCATAAAGAAGAGTGTTCCTGTCTACCTCGGGAATGTGCGAAGTCTGTAAACGATGATAACGTGTGATGGGTTATCAGCCGCCATGAAATCGGTGGAAAATGAATGATGGAGAATGTCTTGAGATTGGATCAAGACTGGTTCATTCAATACAGTATGATCAACAGTCAGGATTGAACCATTTGAATTCCTTGACCTAACAGGTCTAGGGTTTAGGGTTTATGCTACCGACCTGTCTGTTGTCCTATAAGGTCGATGTTGTGATTCTTTCAGAGTTTGTTGGCAAAAGTTGTGTGTGTGTATCTAAGAGAAGAGATACGTGATACTTGCCAGACCAGAGGAGAGAAGTCATATCTGCAGAGTGTAAGTGTAGAAGGTGAAGAGGAGCTTAAGCGGATCTGCATTAGCATTGAGTGCTATTATCAGGTCATTGATATACCTGTTGATCTTTAACTACTTCAACAGTTGTGAAATCCCCTAACAGGGTAGCCTTAACTGGCTTGTTGAAAATCCTCTAACAAGGTAACTCGAAGATACTGAGTCATTGATATCCTTTAGCTATTGAGTTCTTGAAAGCCTGTAACAAGGTACCCTTAACAAGGTCTAACCCTTAACCGGGTATTGTAGCCATCCCTTAATCGGGTGATCCCTAACAGGATTGGTTCCTAACAGAACCTATTGTATCTATCTTTAACCGGACAAGGCTCCTAACAGAGCAGACTTCAAAAGAGTTCAAAAACAAGCTTGTGGGTATTCATCCCCACTGTGGTTTTTCCCAATTGGATTTCCACGTGAAAAATATGTGTGTCATGTGTGATGTTATGATTATTTTCTGATTAAGTGGTGATGCATGTTGATCTTGTTGTAATATGTTCATCTTTGATGGTAGATTGCTTGTTCATTCATTAGAGTGAAATAGGAATGAAGAGTTAGATTATATGAGAAGATAAGTGTCAACCAGTCTTTGCTCGTCTTAGTTACACTGGGTTTTGCCGGTTGAACTCTGTTGAAGGACCAGTGCTGTTGTTTGTCTGTCAGTGCATAAGTTTTAGTTGACGAACCGGTTTAAGGTTGAGTTTTTGCCTGTAATGATTCACCACCCCTCTCAGTACCGGTTTGCTACTATTCGTTCATCATTAAATTATTAATTGGTATCAGAGCATCCTGCAGGTCAACTATGTTGTAAGCTTAACCGCTTGAGGTAAAAATCCTGTTGTAATGATGAAGAGGGAAGGTCCAAAGTTTAACAAAGAAAATTTCAATATATGGAAAGATAGAATGAAGATATACATCAGAAGCATGGGTGCTCAACACTGGAGCTATGTTGAAAATCCCTATGTTTCCCCTACCAGTACTCTCACCAATGATCAAAAGAGAGAGATACAGGAGAATGGGCAAGTCATGGAAGCCCTAATCAGTAGTTTATCTAATATTGAGTTCATTGATGTCCAAGATAAGGTAAATCCCAAAGAGGTATGGGATGCTCTTGAAAATATCTATGGAGGTGATGAGCATGTAAAACAAGCTAAGGAAGAAAGCCTTTGAGGAAAGTTTCAAGACATGCGAATGGTTGAAGGTGAAACCATTCAACAGTATGGTATTAGAATCAAAACTATTGTCGAGATATCAAGAGTGCAGGTGGTAAAATGGAAGATTCCACTGTGGTAAGCAAAGTCCTGAGATCCCTATTGTCGGTCTATACAATAAGGGTTGCTGCTATTCAGGAGCTGAGATCAATAGACAAGACTAAGGTATCCTTGGATTCCATCATAGAAAATTTGATAGCCTATGAGCTAAATAGTTTTGATGGCAGTGTTCAAAAGACTGAATCAACTTTTAGAGCTTCTAATGTACCATCCAGGAAAGGAAAAGAAGCAAGCACTAGTGGTGAACCAAGACAGAGCAGAGTAATGGATGATGAGGAGTTTCTAATGGAATTTGAAGCTCTTCTTGCCAGGAAATTTCCAAAAGGAACCGGTAAATACAGAGGTAAGCTCCCTTTGAAATGTTTTTCGTGTAACCAGATAGGACACATTGCTATGAATTGTCCTAATAGTGACAACAAGGATAAACCGGAAAGATTCAAGAAATTCAAAGGAGGAAACTGGAGAAACTATTTTGTTGTACTTGATGAAGGTGTCACAAATGAGGAATCAGAAGATGAAGAGAATGAAGACATTGTGTTTGTTTCTATAAAGGAAGATGTGTTAGACAAGAAGGCTCTTGTCTCCCGCTTTGATAATTCCAATGAGTGGATTATTGATAGTGGTTGGTCACACCATATGACTGGTGATCGGAGCAAGTTTCTATCCTTAGAAGAGTATGATGGTGGTGTGGTTCATTTTGGCAATGATGCACCATGGATGGTTAAAGGAAAAGGGTCCATCTCTCTGAATGGAAAGTGTAGTGCTGACAATATGTATTGGGTTGATGGTCTCAGACACAACCTTCTGAGTGTTGCCCAGCTGAATGACAGTGGCCTCACTCTGGAATTCAAGAATGGAATCTGCAGAATCAAAGGAAAAGATGGTGAATTGGTGGCCACTGGCATGCAGACCAAAGGTAACCTATTTCATCTGAATGCAAATATAAGTACATGTTTTATGGCTAAGTTTGATGATAGTTGGATATGGCATAGGAGACTCTACCATGTAAACTTTGATAACATTGTGAAGGCTAGTAAGATAAAAGAAGTTAGAGGGTTGCCGGTGCTAATCAAACTGGATAATACCTTGTGCAGAGAGTGTCAATAGGGGAAAATGTCTTCCTCAACCTTTAAAGGTAAATCTTTCACTGCTGACAACTTGCTTGATCTTGTGCATACTGATTTGTGTGGTCCTATGAAAACTAGAAGTGTGCAGGGTGATAGGTACTTCATGATTCTCACTGATGACTGCTCAAGAATGATGTGGGTCACATTCTTGAAAGACAAGTCTGAAGCCTTTGTGAAGTTCAAAGCTTTCAGAGCATTAGTGGAGAAGGAAAGTGGTAAAAGGATCAAGTGTCTCAGAACTGATCAAGGAGGGGAATTCACTTCCGATGAATTCAACAAGTATTGTGAAGAATTTGGCATCAAGAGGCAACTGTCTGCCCCCCAGACTCCACAGCAAAATGGCCTAGCAGAGAGGAATAATAGGATTGTGGTTGAAGTAGGTAGAACCATGCTGATTCAAGGAAAAGTATCTCATACCTTTTGGAGATAAGCGGTAAGCACTGCAGTCTACACAATGAACCGGGTACTCATCAAGAAAGGTAAGGATAAAACTGCTTATGAGTATTGGACCGGTAAGACACTTGTGGTTAGCTACTTTAGGGTATTTGGTAGCAAATGTTACATCAAGAGGAGTGAACATCAGGGAAAGTTTAAAGCTAAATGTGATGAGGGAATATTCCTAAGATATTCCACCAAGAGTAAAGCTCTCAAGTGTTTCAACAATAGGACTCAGAGAATTATGGAAAGTATCAATGTGAGAGTTGATGAAACCTCTAAGAAACTGGAAGAAACAGGCAGTGAGCAAGATGTAAATGAACCGGTTGCAATCTTCTGGGAACCGGTTGTCAGTCAACCAAGTACCAATAACACTGTTCCTGAACCGATGAATGTTGATACTGATGAAGATGAGGATGAAGAGGAAAAGCAAGAAGAACCAATCAAGACTATTTCTCGGTATGTCAAGTTGAATCATGATCCTAAGAAGATCATAGGAGATAAGGATGCAGGAATCCTTACAAGAAGAAAGATCAAAGAAAACTCATGTTCGATCTCTGAATTTGAGCCTAAGTCATTCCAAGAGGCTCATAAAGATGAAGACTAGATCAAGGCAATGGAAGAGGAACTTGATCAGATAGAGAAAAATGGTACATGGTCCTTGGTACCCAGGCCGGAACATAAAAATGTCATTGGCACCAAATGGGTGTTCAGAAACAAGCTGAATGAGGATGGCATAGTGATCAGGAACAAAGACAGATTAGTGTGCAAAGGATATGCTCAAGAAGAAGGCGAAGACTATGGAGAAACCTTTTCTCCTGTAGCCAGATTGGAAGGAGTTCGTATGCTTCTTGCATATGTAGCTTTTAAAGGATTCAAGGTATATCAAATGGATGTAAAATCTGCATTCCTAAATGGTGTACTTGAAGAGGAGGTGTATATAGAGCAACCAGATGGGTTTTCCCTATCTGAAGACAGTGATATGGTGTGCAGGCTACATAAAGCCTTATATGGTCTAAAGCAGGCACCTAGAGCATGGTATGAACGTCTACATTCCCATCTTGTGAAGATTGAATTTGAGAGAACAAGTGAAGATAGCATTATCTACTTGAAATTTGAATTAGACCAGATCCTAATCTATGAAGTTTTTGTTGATGACATTATCTTTGGTGGAGATAACAAGATAATTCATGAGTTTGCTGATGAGATGAAGGAAGAGTTTGAGATGTCACTCATAGGAAAGATTAAGTTCTTCATTGGACTATAGATCCAACAAATGAAAGATGGAATCTTTATCACTCGGTCCAAATATGTCAAAGAGGTGTTGAAGACCTTTTGCATGGAAGATAGCAAACTGGTTGGTACACTGATGGTGACCGGTTGCAAATTATCAAAAGAGGATGATTCCGCATTGGTTGATGAGAAGGAATATCGATCAATAATTGGTAAGTTACATTATGTAGTGCATAGCAGACCAGATATTACACATGCAGTTGGCATTACTGCAAGGTTCTAGAAAAATCCAAGAGAATCCCACTTGGTTGCAGTCAAGCTGATTCTTAGGTATCTGAAAGGAATAGTTGACTATGGATTGTGGTACCCATACAACAATGATTTCAACCTGAAAGTATTCACAGATGCTGATTGGGCAGGTAATGTGCATGATCAGAAAAGCACAATCGGTGGTGCATTCTTTCTCGGTGGTAGACTGGTCTCATGGATGAGTAAGAAGCAGAATTGTATTTCTCAGTCTACAGCGGAAGCGGAGTATGTTGCAGCTTTCATGAACTGCACTCAGACAATCTGGATGAAGCATGTTTTGGATGGCTTCAAAATTCTTGTATCTGAACCGATAAGTATATTCTTTGATAACACAAGTGCTATCAATATTTCAAAGAATCCGGTTTTACATTCTAGAACCAAGCATTTTGAGCTTTTGAGGGAAAAGGTTTAGAATAAAGAGATTACACTGGAACATGTTTCCAGTAAGGAGCAGTTAGCAGACATATTCACCAAGCCTCTGCCAAAGACTACATTTGTATATTTAAGAGGTAAATTGGGGGTACTGCCCCTTCAGGAGGTAAATTAAAAGTATTTGTTCCACATCAGTCAGGTATTGCATAGTCAAATTTTTTTTTGATTGATGTGTTGAAGGATGCTACTCCTCAGGGGGAGCAGCATAATGGAACAGGGATGTTTGTGCCTCCACTTTGGCATTGTTGTCAAAGCGGGAGAAGAAGTGTAGTGGAGAAGATATCTACAAAAATTGGGAAGAAGATGAGTTTGTAGAAAGATATCTTTGTATATTGCCATCAATGCCAAAGGGGGAGATTGTTGGCATTATGTGAACCGGTATGAGGACATAATGATATTGTATGTTGTCATTGATGTCAATATGTGATATGAAGAGAGAACCGGCATATGTGAGAACCGGTATATATGCCAAAGTAAAGCGGTATATTTGTTCAAGGTGAACCGACATGTAGTCATGGGAACCGGCACATGGAAGCATTATATGACTACCATTCGGTAGGTAGTTTCCACTTCAGGATTTCCGGTTGGAGTATCTTAAGCCTGTGTGACTCAATCGGTGATCTTTATGTGATGAAGTTAGCATGATAACGAAGAACAGATAGTGTTGCCACGTAAGCCTTGTGCGCGTGAAGGATCTTGCATAAAGAAGAGTGTTCCTATCTACCTCAGGAATATGTGAAGTCTGTAAACGGTGATAACGTGTGATGGGTTATCAGCTGCCATGAAATTGGTGGAAAACGAACGATGGAGAATGTCTTGAGATTGGATCAAGATTGTTGCATTCAATATAGTATGATCAACGGTCAGGATTGAACCGTTTGAATTCCTTAACCAAACAAGTCTAGGGTTTAGGGTTTATGCTATCGACCTATCTGTTGTCCTATAAGGTCGATGTTGTGATTCTTTCAGAGTTTGTTGGCAAAAGTTGTGTGTGTGTATCTAAGAGAAGAGATACGTGATTCTTGCCAAACCAGAGGAGAGAAGTCATATCTATAGAGTGTAAGTGTAGAAGGTGAAGAGGAGCTTAAGTGGATCTGCATTGGCATTGAGTGCTATTATTAGGTCATTGATATACCTATTGATCTTTAACTACTTCAATAGTTGTGAAATCCCCTAACAAGGTAGCCTTAATCAGCTTGTTGAAAATCCTCTAACAAGGTAACTCGAAGCTACTGAGTCATTGATATCCTTTAGCTATTGAGTTCTTGAAATCCTCTAACAAGGTACCCTTAACAGGGTTTAACCCTTAACTGGGTATTGTAGCCATCCCTTAACCGGGTGATCCCTAACAGGATCGGTTCCTAATAGAACCTATTGTATCTGTCTTTAACCGGACAAGGCTCCTAACAGAGCGGACTTCAAAAGAGTTCAAAAACAAGCTTGTGGGTATTCATCCCCACTGTGGTTTTTCCCAGTTGGGTTTCCACGTGAAAAATATATGTGTCACGTGTGATGTTATGATTGTTTTTTGATTAAGTGGTGATGCATGTTGATCTTGCTATAATATGTACATCTTTGATGTTAGATTGCTTGTTTATGCATTAGAGTGAAATGGGAATGAAGAGTTAGATTATATGAGAAGATAAGTGTCAATCGGTCTTTGCTCATCTTAGTTACACTCGGTTTTGCCAGTTGAACTCTGTTGAAGGACCGGTGTTGTTGTTTGTTTGTCAGTGCATAAGTGTTAGTTGACAAACTAGTTTAAGGTTGAGTTTTTGCCTATACTGATTCACCCCCCCTCTCAGTACCGGTTTGGTACTATTCATTCATCATTAAGTTACCATTGTTAACTGTTTACCTAGCGGTATATCATATCCAAGTTATTTGTAGCCTATACCGGGAACCTGTTTGGTTATATGTAGCTTCAAACATACTAACAGATTTCCAAATTTAAAAGTTTCTTTCTTGTCCTTCTTAATCTTGCCTAAGTTATCAATTAATTCTTCCTCCAACCACTCACATACATCAATCTTTGCATTATCCATAACCATATCATAAGCACTCTTAATGCATAAAATTGTAACTGAATTGAGTCTATTTGCATGAGTAGCTTTATATCCTAATATCATGCTGATAAATCTCACATTGATATCTGTTACATCATTTACTCTTAAGGACCTTTTGTTGGATGTTGCACCAGTTAGGTTTGTAACTAGGTCATTGGATACTTTCTTAGTTTTGTCTAGCCTTTTACCGGTGGTCGGTAACCCTGTGACAGCTTTCACTGCTTCCTTAGTGATCTTGTGAATTGCATCTAACCAAAAAAATTCACCATGTACCCTTCTTAAGACTATCCCAATCACATCCTTGGAAAATTCAGGAATGCTAAGGATCTCTATAAATCCTAGGGTTTCAATGATCTTGTGTTCATCTTTTACATTTCCAGATTCATCACATATGACAGTTTTAAACATGGTTTTAATCTCTTCATCTCCTAGTTCCTCAATGTTACAATGAATGTAAATTCTGGGGTCTTCAGCATAAACAACTCCCTTAGGAATTTGAGAAAAAGCACCTAAGGTATCATCTTTCTTTGCTACCTCAGGAACTAATTGAAATATGGGCCTAGGTCTTTTTATAACTTTGACAACAGTAGGCTTTGCTATATATTCAATTGCAGAGGTGGATGCCATGATAAAATACCTTTTACTACCTTTAGGACGGATGATTGCTTGAAGTGTTCTTGCCTCTTGCTCAAAATGCCTTAGCTTAGAATCTTCGCGCTCTTCGTAGGTTTGAAATCTCGGTGAAATAAAATGGAGCCAAAACCTCAAATTTATAGTGTCTTTTTGCCATCTACCACATTCAATGTATGCTGGTTAAGTATTCACTTAACATTGTCTACCGGTAATAAGTAATTTCCAACTTTTCATCTCTAATCAAGGGAATAATAGCACATGTGTCATTAGATTGCCAAACCCTCAAGGAATTTTTCTTCAATTTGATGAAGAACTTCTTATCGGTGGAGCACTGCTCTGTCTTGCCGGTGAAACATCAATTGGTTCTACCGGTGGAGGAGTATTCCCAATATTTAGATCAGCTTTTCTAATCCATTGTTGTGAAAATTCTTGCTTAACCTCTTCAACTTTTTCTTTACCTTTCAAGCTAGAACTTTTGTTGTCTGTCGGTGATCCTTTACTTCTACAGAATTTAGCAATATGCCCAATCTTGTTACATGCATAACAAGTTACATTATTCTTCTGAATATCTTTCCCATAACCTATGTCGGTTTGTGTTCTGCATTGATTAGATAAATGTCCAAATCTTTCACAAACATAACATCTCACATTCATTTTGCAATTTTCAGAGTTGTGACCAACTTTGTTGCATTTTGAACATTGACCGGTGGGTGTGTTGATATTCTGATAATTTCTAGATCTACATTCATTTTCTCTATGACCATACTTATTATAGTTAAAGCATTTTCCATTGAATTTATAAGCATTAGGTTGTCTTACCGGTTTGCTGTGATCTTGAGTATTTGCAGTACCAGAGCTTTCACCAACTTCAAAGCCAATTCCAGAAGTGTCACCTTTAGGTTTTTGATTCTTCAATAAGGTGCCAAGTTCCTCTGAGCTTTTCTTGAATTTTTCTTTATGTTGATTTTTAGTTTCCAGTTCTCTTTCTAAGACTTCTTTCTGTCTCATCAGTTCATTTGAGTCATTCTGAGTGTGCAGCAGATCTGTCTTCAACATGTCATTTTCATAGCTAAGTCTTGTGTTCTCATTTGCTGCATCATTTAGTCTTCTAGTAAATTCTTCTTCATTCTTCTTGCTATCCTCAATCTCTTTACAAAATCTCATAGTCATATCCTGCATCTCATTCTTTGTTGTCATGTTCTCTTGTTTCAGCTTGCTTATCTGATCATTAAGTGATTCCTTTTCATCATTCTCATTTTGCAACTTTTCACAAAGTTCTCTTCTCTTATTTCTTGCAATAGTAAGATTCTCTTGAAGTGCTTGAATGATATCCTGAGCTTCCTTTAGATCATCTTCTAGTTTGATATTTTTCAATTTCTCTGCATCATAGTCTGAAAGAGCTCCTTCAAGTTGCTTCATTAGATTTTCCATCTTTACCGGTGTCAAGATCTTCCTCAAGTTGTTAGGCTTCTGAAAATAGAGGACCAAGCTCTGATACCAATTGTTAGGATTCCCACAGATACTGAGAGGGGGGGTGAATCAGTATCTGACCGGTTTATAGAATTTCTTATCTCAAAACATGCAGAACATATTATAATAGTGTACCGGTATGCAAGAAATAATGCAATAAACAGAATTAAAAACATCCACATGAAAAGAACACCATGACACAAGGATTTAATGAGGAAACCCAGTGTGGGAAAAACCTCGGTGGGATTTGTGACCCACAATATCCACTTATTGGCCAATAAGAGAATATTACTTACAATAGGGGCCTGCACATGCAGGAAGGCCAACTGCCTAGAGCTCACTGCTCAATGGGAAGAATCACTAACTTACAATGTGGATTATACAAATCCAATATCTTGTACTTCTTTACAATAGCATCTATAATGCCTGATTCGGTACTGGTTGCTGCTCTGCTTCTTACATAAACCCTTAACCTATATTTCACATAATAGGTCTGCCTTAATATTTTGCATACATCACTTTCTTCACTTACTTTCTTTCTTACAAAATGTCTACAATGATCTCTTTTATATATAAGAGTCATTTTACAACATGCCAAGTCGGCTTACAAAGTTTTTACAATAATAAACAAAATTTAATATAACAAAATCCTGTCGGCCTCTATGCAGGTAACCTTCCTTTCTTTGTGCCGGTGCTGGTGTCCTGAGTGCCAGTGTAGAGTCTGATCTGCTGATGCCGATGCACTAACTTGTCGGTGTAATGCCTTGCCGATGCCATACGATTGTAAGGTTGCCATCAATGACAAAACCTTCAATCACCTACAATGTCTCATTGGAGTGTGCATATGCCAACATTAAATATGCAAGGATATTCAATAAAATAAATAAGATAATTATTTAAAATGATTTACTTGGAATGATTTAATTAATTAAATAAATATTTAATTAATATTGGTTGATTATTTTGCCATGTGACATTTGATGATTTTAGAATTAATTGTGTGCTCAAGATTTATTTAATTGCCTTTGGTTAGGACCTTGGTGATGTTGTCAAGATTAGGGGCTTATGGTTTAGATGACAATTTTTAGGGTATTACATTTTCCCCTCTTTGAATTAATGTGTGAGCAGCGCATTGGTTCAAAGAATAGTTGATGTCTAGGAGATGCCAGTTCTGAACTTGACTGATCACGAACTAGATTAAAAGAGAGGTGTTAAGCTTGATTCAAAGCGACAAAGCTGAATGAAGTCTGATTAAAGCGATACCAATCCCAAACTTGATTGAACTAGGAATGATAGAAAACAAAAGATATCGAACTTGAACTTGATTGATCAAGAAATGAATCTTACTGATCTAGAACTTGATTGATCTAGACACAGTGAGTGATGATAAAAATCGATCTTGAACTTGATTGATCAAGATACAATGAAGATAAACTGTCCAGCTTGATCAAGAAAGGAATACTAAACACCTGCTTAGATTTAGTGTGATCAAAGAAACTCCTTAACGTTAAGACATTGATTCAGATAAAAGACAAATATCAGTTTGATATGAAGCGATGAAACTGATATGCCCCTAGAAATTGATTCGATTCAAAAATCTCAACTTGATATAAACCGATGAAGTTTAGATGCCCCTAGCGATGAGGTCTTTTTTTATTTTCTTTGGTGAAAAAGATTTTTTGCTCGACTTTCGATGAAGATTTGAAAATTTTCTTGACATTTGAAGAATGTGAGGTCATAAGGTCACGAGTATGGCTCCTGAGGAGCGAAATCAAAAAATAGCGAGGGTACATGATGATAGGCAATTTCTTTAGCGATGATAAGTTGTTTGAGCACAAATTGATTCAAAGGAATTTTTTAAAATTTGCAAGAAATTAAGCGCAAAGTTGATTTGCATAAATTAAATTGAGATTCGACGTTGATTAATGAGAAATTAAGCGCAATTAGAAGAAAGAATGAGCATCTGATGAAAAGAGCACTAAGTTGTCCAAATTCTGAAATTGACTAGCAAAATGATCTCAAATTTTGATTTCGATCTCGAAAATGGACTCAGGACGGTCAAATTAGCTAAGGGTACAATTTTTGTGTCCATCAGAGCAAGTTGAAAAAATAGGTTTTTGGCTATATATGGGACAAAAGTGTCATTTTCAATTCATTTTAACCCTCCAAGTTTGAAAATTCAAAAAGCCTTTTGTGGAGAAAATGGTGGCCCCTACTCGTCAGCATCAATTCGAGTGCCAGAGGAGACATAATTGACCCTGAAACTATGAGCCAGTAGTAAGTGATCGATCTTAAGCCTGTTTGTGTTTTCAAATTTGAAATTTTTTGTTCATTTTGCAAGTTTTTCGCACGTTTGAAGTCGGTCGTCACGTTTTATCGTGCGAGGTAGGATCCTGTCTCGTACGAGAAACTGGCAAAATTTGTTTTGTCATTTCAGACCATTAGATTTGTTGTTCTAGGGCCACCCATGTGTCGTACAACAGGTCTGTAAAAAGACCATTTTGTCATGCGGAGTCTAAAAGTGTGTCGTTTTAGCTTGGTTTGTCGTACTAGAGCTATTCCTAGCTCGTACGAGATGCTACTTTTCTATGTTTTATCGTTCAAGAAACAGTGAGCATTTTTGAGGGTGTAAACGTGAAATTTTGATTTTGCATTTGACTTAGTTGGATTTGCTTGATGTTTTACTTCTCTTGTAGGCTCATTTGGAATGTTTTCTAATGCTTCATTGTTGGGTTTTTTGTGTAGGTTTGATTACCTCCTGTGTTATTCAGATGTGTGTACCCTCCTACCATGGCATTAGTACAAAATTTATCTGAGGTTGAGCAGGCTCATATTGACTTGTGTAGCTTGACTCATCTGTTGGGATTACCTAATATCTGTGTGAATCATAGAATACTCACGCCATTGGTAGAGCATTTTCATTTGGAGCATAACACATTTCATCTGCTGGTGGGGGAGTTGATGATCACTCCTAAGGATGTATATAGGATCCTCCGTATCCCTTTTGCTGGGGATAAGGTGGATTATGATTCAGGGCACCTTACAGGATTGCAGGCAGTGAGGTATGTCTTTGGTGATGCTAACATTTTGACTCGGTCCATGAGTTGGGATATTCTTATGAGTAGGTACAGTGAGGAGTATCCTCTAGCATGCATCCTAGGAGGATTGATAGGCTGTTTTCTGATGCTGAATAGAGGGCAGCAGGGCTTCTAGTGTGGATGGGGCCGGATGTTAGAGAGGTTGATAGAGACCCCTCAGAGACTTGGCTAGGGCTCTTGTTTATTGGCTCACATGTATTAAGAGATGCATGAGATCATATACAAAGATGGGCGAAGCATGGCCGCCGGGGTATATATTTTGCAAGTGTGGGCTTGGGAGCACCTTCCCATGTGTCGGTCGATAGTAGCGGATAGCAGAGAGCTTGGGCAGCCGATCATTTATAGGTATGCTAGATATATTACATAGCCCCATCTGGGTAAGACAGATTTCTAGAGATGGCAGCTCGATGACCTGATAGCCGTCGTCAGGAGACCATATAGAGGTTTGAAGCCATGGGATGACTGGCGGCTAGTTTGCAAGGACTTGTTTGTTACACGCCCACTGATTAGGAGGTCACAGACAATTGTGGAGCGATTCATCATGTCTCGGGTGATGAGGTAGTATGGCCAGCCTCAAGGGATCTCACAGGAGTATACAACTTATGCTTGGTATGCTGACGAGGAGAGACAGGGATGGTCTCCGTGGTTATCATATGATTTGGCGATACAGGAGTTGACAGGGTTACACCGCCTGAGGTGGGATTACTTGGACAATCTAGCGGATGTGGGGGTATTGTGCCAGTATAGAGATCATTTTCAGCAGCATCCATTCCCATGTTTTACAGATCCAGGTGGGCATGCTCCTCATATTGAGGATGTTGAGGATGATGCCCCTGCACCAGCACAGGGACAGGGCCAGAGATAGGACCAGAGGCAGGGTCAGGCACAGGGAGCTGAGACTTCGTGATGGGGTAGTGGTGATCTAGGTGCTAGTAGTAGCATGGTGCCAGCTGAGGGAAGACAGCAGAGGGGTGAGGGTGGATCCCTAGGAGGAGTGGGTGTGAGATTGGGTGGGACGGAGGAGGTGCGAGCAGCACCTAGGCACATTCGGCAGCAGAGAGAGGAGCAGAGTGGAGGTGGAGGTGGAGGTGGAGATGGGGGTGGAGAGCCTACGAGAGAGCAGGGGACAGACGCTGGACGGTTGATGACGACATGTCTTGCAGAGCTGCAGTCACAGTTGCTAGTGGTTTAGACTCAGCTGGCGGAGTGAGACCGATAGTTGGCCAAAATGAGGACTGAACATGATCGCCAGATCACCGAGGTGAGGATTGAGCATGATCGCCCGATTGCAGTGCTGAGAGTGGAGATGAGAGCAGAGATGGTGGCCCTGCAATAGGAGGTCCTTCACTAGTCTAGTAGGGCATCTTACTATGTTGTAGCGTATAGTGTTGTAGTTCCTGTTTCCCAACAGGTGATACCCTACTCACAGTACATGGCACGATCAGAGGGAGCTCAGGTGCCTTGACAGGATCCCAAGCATCAAGCTCCTCCTCCTCCACCGGGCGATGAGGGAGAGGGTGCGAGCTAGATTATTTCTTTTTGTAGCTTGGTTATTTTTTGTAGACACACCCATTTTTTGTAGCCTATATGATTCTTGCTCTGATGGGAGTTTGTATATGTCATTTGACATCATTTTGTACTCTTATACTTGACATGATATATATATGAGATCCAATTTGACTTCATCATACTTGTGTTGATTTGCTTATAAGATGTCTTTTATATGCTTTATTCTATATGTATGCATTTCTTTTCAGCATGAATGTATGAAGGCAAATGATCATGGATGTCTATTTTTGATTCTTTTCATATGTAGATAAATGATGACGTAAATGAGTAATTAGAATGAGCAATGCAATTTTTCTTCATTTTTCTATGCAATAAGATGGATGTAAATGAGTGATAGTGAATGATGTAATGTTTTCATTTTTCTATGCAATAATATGAATGCAAATGAATGATAATAAATGTATGAATCTATATTAAATGCTCATGTATGCAACTAACATCTCAAAACACAAGTACTCGATCGGAGAAACGATGATGAAAAAGAGACCACTTAGAGAAGAAATGATGAAGCTCTCGACTCTCGTTCAAAAGATAAAGAGATCATTGTTATTATATCAAAATCACTCCAAATTCACAAAATCCAGGATGAAATGCAAGATGAGATGCAAAATGAAATGCAACCTAAACCTAGTCACTGTTGGCAGTGGGCCAGCATCCCTTGCAGGGATTCGTGACATGGTTTAACAGCCTCTTGTGGATTCTATAAGTCTAGTGGTTGTATCGGGCATTAACAGGTCGATCTTTTGGTGCAACGACAACCCTACCTTGTAACAAGTGGTATCAGAGCTTGGTAACAGGTTCGAATCACGCAGGTCATGACAAGTGACATTGGGAGGGGGATTGTTGGCAGTGGGCCAGCGTCCCTTGCAGGGATTTGTGACATGGTTTAATAGCCTCATGTGGATTCTATAAGGCTAGTGTTTGTATCGGGCATTGACAGGTCGATCTTTTGGTGCAACGGCAACCCTAGCTTGTAACAGTCACTGGACTTTTAAAAGCCTAATTTTCATCATTGATTGTTTGAAAATTATAGTAGACAGAGTAGAGTTCCTTTCTTTGTATATGCAATAGTAATGATCTTGTCCGCAATGACCCTTTTTCGTTCATATCCTTGGACAGATTTCACAGGAACCTAGATTGTACAATAAAGAAATTCCCTCAAAACAGACAAAAAAATGATGGGAACCTCCCTGTAGCATTCAAATAAGCAGAGTCGAGGTATGTGAGGTGATTTCACCTTGATGTGAAGGCTCTTATCATAGATACCCAGCTAATTTAGATGTTTCCAGATCATTGGAATCATTCCTACAAGCAGCAAACAAGAAAATATTATGCCCCCAATCCTTGCCCCTCTTAGTCACAATGGACTTCCTTGAGTTACTCAAAGGGATAATAATCAAAAACCAATATAAAAGACAACACACAAATTAAATTTTCATGCATAGCTCAAACTATTTAGTGATTGTTTTCCGTTATGTTGTTTTGCTTGTTAACTCAGTGATAAAACTCTTCAGTAGTCAGGAGATACGTACCTGACTCGGAGTGGATGACCAAGTTTCACTGACGTAAGATTGACTTGGTTGATACTACTTAGGATGTGTAATGTGCTCTATTGATTACCTAAGACTAGGACATTGATCGGTTTCAAGCTATGAGGGTTCCACCAAACCAGGATGTCACAAAAGTGACTGAAATATGTACAAGTGAAAGCAAATATATAGGAAAGCGGGAATGCCAACGTTGCATTGATAGATGGAGCGCTTGAGTACAAGAGGTGCCTGTTTGCCAGTTTTTCACTTGCTTGGCAGAGATTCCCTTTTTTTTTTTTTACCAAGGTGCCTGTTTACCAGGTTTTCACCGAGGCATTTTCTCTCTTTTTCCCCTTTCTTTTCTTTTTTTCTCTTTTTTTTTGAATTTCTTCAGTACTTTTTCTGATTTTTATGATTTCTTCAGAACTTTTTATGATTTTTATGATTTTTTTTAGGACATTTTCTGCTGTAAAAGTTGCTAGAGCAGAGACTATTTAGGTGAAGAATTTCTTCAGATGGATAGTGTTAATCGGTTCATGGAGTTTTTCTCCTTCTGATGTTGAAAGTTGATAAGCACCAGAGTCAAAAGCTGTAGTAACGATATAGGGACCCAGCCAGTTGGGTTCAAACTTCCCTTTGTTATCTCGAAACTGTTGATTTTTAGGATTCTCTCTTAGGACTAAGTCACCAACCTGAAATTCTCAGTGTCGAACTTTCTTGTTATATCCTTTGGACATTCTCTTTTGATACACTCTAAGATGATCAAACGCCACTTGCCGATGCTCATCCAGCAATTCAAGCTCTTACAATCTAGATATTATATAGTCTTCATTAGTAACAAGATCTTGCAAGGAAACTCTTAGAGATGGTATTTCTACTTCAATAGGTAATACTGCTTCAGACCCATACACCAAAGAAAAAGGTGTAGCCCCAGTAGGTGTTCTGATACTTGTTCTATAAGCCCACAGTGCAGGCTTGAGCTGCACATGCCAATCCTTCCTGGATTTGTTCATTGTTCTATGCAAGATAGTCAGTAGGTTTTTGTTAGATGCCTCTGCTTGTCCATTACCTTGAGGGTAATATACTGAGGACCAGTGTTGTTTGATTTTAAACTTCTCACAGAGTTCATCTAGATCTTTGTTCTTAAATTGTCCTCCATTGTCCGTTATAATTAATGAAGGTATACCATACCTGCAAATGATATAATTAAGAATAAAGAGAGATACTTGTTTGCCAATTGCCTTGATGAGCAGAACCGCTTCTACCCACTTAGTGAAGTACTCAGTGGTAGTGATAATAAATTTATGTCCATTAGATGACGCAGGATATATTTGGCCTATTAGATCAAACGCCCACTATTGGAAGGGCCAGTGTGTCACAAAGGGTATGAGATCCCTTGCTGGAGCATGTATAAGGTGCCCATGCAACTGACACTTTTCACAAGTTTTAGCAAATTTTATAGCTTCCTTCTCCATGTCTGGCCAGTAGTAGCCATCCCTTAGTAGTTTGTGTGGTAAAGTCAGACCGTTCGAATGAGATCCACAAACACCTTCATGAACTTTGGATAATGCGCGTTGGGACTCCTCAGTTTCTAGACATCTAAGCAAAGTATTATCTAAAACTTGCCTGAATAGGTCATTAGCAATGATGATGTACCGTGATGTATTTCAGATTAGGTTCCTTTTTTCATTTCGGGGAAGATTGGCAGGGACAACTTGGTCACACAGGTAAGAGTAAATGTGGCTATAACAAGATGAGTCATGTCCAATAACAGAACAGACTACCTGGGACTTGAGAGAATCGTAGGTAGGGTAATGTAACTCTTCCACCAGGAATTCAAAGCAAAAATTAGACTCTTGTAGCTATGGTATAGATGCCAAAGTGGCCATTGCATCTGCTGCTCTATTTTTTGTTCTAGGGATCTACTGAAATGATACGAAGGTAAAATATTTCTTGAGGTCATCCACCATCCTCTTGTAAGGCATCAGTTTCTCATCTCTCATCTGATATAGGTCATTGATCTGGTTGATAATGAGTTGAGAATCTCCATAGATGTGTAATTCCACGATCTTCCACTCAATGGCTAGCTTGATCCCATTTACCAAAGCTTCATATTCTGCAATGTTGTTTGTGCAAGGGAAGAGAAGTTTGTAAGCTTTTGGAATTGAATATTTTTGGGGAGTAATAAATAGTATCTCGGCATGAGAACCATGTTGAGTGAAAGACCCATCAAAGAACATCTTCCATGATTGTTCAGTAAGGTGCATGATTGATTCATCTGGGAATTCTATATGCAGAGGTTGATCGTCTTGCAGTGGAGCTTCGACAAGTTGGTCTGCAATAACCTGTCCTTTGATGGCTATATGTTCCACATATTCAATGTCAAATTTTGTAAGGACCATGACCCATTTGGCCAGTCTTCCTGTAAGCATTGCTTTACTGAGAAGATACTTGAGTGGATCAATCTTGGCTACCAGTTTAATAGAGTGTGCCAACATATAATGCCTTAATTTTTGTGATGCAAAGATGAAAGCTAAGAATGCTTTCTCTATTATAGTATAATTCATTTCATATGACACCAATGTTCTGCTGATGTAATAGATAGCTCATTCCTTTTTATTGTCATCCTGTTGTGCTAGAAGTGCCCCCAGTGAAGTATCCGTAGCTGATATGTACATGATTAGTGACTTACCTTGAATTGGTGGCATTAATATGGGTGGATTAGAAAGATATTATTTGATTTGTTGTAAATTTCGTTCACAATCTTCATCCCAGTTGTATTGAATCCCTTTCCTTAATACCTTCGTGAAGGGTTGAGCTTTGTCAGCTAGCTGAGATATAAAATGCCTTATGGACTGAAGACGGCCTTGTAGACTTCTCATCTGACTGATATTCTTTGGTGGAGGCATTTCCATTATAGCTTGGACCTTTTTAGGGTCAACCTCAATTCCTTTTCTGGATATTATGTACCCAAGCAATTTTCTTTATGTTACCCCAAATGCACATTTCTTTGGATTTAAGCGGAGCTTGAATCTTTCCATTCGATCTAATATGAGGCCTAGCTCTTGAATGTGTGTAGATCACATCATGATCTTTACCAAGGTGTCATCAACATAATCTTCCATGTTTTTATGCATCATATCATGGAAAATAGTGGTTATTGCTCTTTGGTAAGTTACTCCTGCGTTCTTTAGACCAAACAACATAACATTCCAGCAGAAGGTTCCCCATGCACATGTGAAAGTTGTCTTCTCTTGATCTTTAGGTGCTATCTTGATCTAATTGTAACAAGAGAATCCATCCATTAATGAATACATCTCATATCCAGCAGTCATATCTACTAGCATGTCAATGTTGGGTAATGGAAAATCATATTTTGGACATGCCTTGTTGATATCCCTGAAATCTGTGCAAACTCTAATAGATTTGTCTGCTTTTGATATGGGTACTATGTTGGATATCCATTTTGCGTAGTCTATAGCTTTGATAAATCCAGCTTTTAGCAATTTCTCTAGTTCAGCCTTGACTAGTAGTGCCACATGAGGATGCATCTTTCAGAGTTTTTGTTTGACTGGTTTAACTCCTGGCATAATAGAGAGATGATGCATGATGAGATCAGGATCTAGTCCTGGCATATCTGAGTATTTCCATGCAAAGTTGATCTTCTTTTCTAAAAACAAATTGTTGAAATCTTTTAACTCTTCTGCTGATAGTGATTGAGCTAAATGAATGATATGCGGTATCTCTTGACTCCCAATGTTCACTGGCTGAGTTGGCTCGATCAATATGGAAGATCTCTCCTGGAAGTGGCTCGATAGTATATCAAGTATCTCACCTTCAGGTGCCTCAGAGAGGTTTTCACCTTTAGGTTCGTCCTTTATTTTCTCTTTTTTAGAGTTTGACACCGCCACAATGTGGTTTTCACCATCAGATATTTTATTCTTATTTTTCTTGTTTTTGTGACTAAGATACTTGATATCCGCTCCAGTCATGTTTTCATTCTGTTCGTTGGTGGAAGAGTACATGGGTTCAACTGCATTGAGATAGTAGGCTAGTGTATAGTCATTGGCAAAATTAGGTACATTCAAGGGTTGGTTATAAAGGGTGCAATCAATCAGTTCTGGATGCATTAAGGATAAGGTTGGAATAGGCTCAAGGGAGTTCATGGTACTATCATCATTGTTTCGGACCGACCAGTTGAGTTCTAGAAGACTACCTTGTGTATGTGTCTCAAGACCAAGAAGAGTTACGACATGATTATCATCATTCATGTTAGTATTTATTGGACCTAATTCAACTGACCTACTTCTAGCATCATCACCTACTTCAAACTGGGCTACATATCATGGTATAACAGTAGACAGTATCTCATCATTCATGACAGAGTAGTCATAATGCATTGTTGAATAGTTGTTGTCATAGATAGAGCTCTTGTCTGAGTCATCAGAGTCATAGGATGGAGTTGTTGACTCATCTTCAAGTGGTTTAGTGAAGGCATATATAGTATCAACACCCACATCCTTGATGCTGCAAGTTCCTTCATGATTTGGTTCATTGATTGCTTGCATTTGACACACTTGTGGACATGACTTTGATGGTTTTGTTAATCCTTGTCATTTGTTCCATTCAGCTTCTTCTGGACTGATGACTGGTTCTTTTTTTATAGCTTCTAGTTCTTCTTGTGTAGTTTCGTACCTGATTTTTCCTATCTCATTAGGAGGGTTGGTAGGTGAAGGAATTGCTTGTGTCTTTTCTTTCTTCAGCTGTTGTTCATAGTCTTCTTGTCTTTTTAGTCTAATTTCTTCTATTTCCTTTTGCATTCTTAAGCGTATCAATTCTTGTGCGTCATCTGTAATAAATCTATATTCTTCAGGGGTTTATATAGTAGATGTATCTGAGAGATGGTTGGGACCCCATTCATACCCATTTGAATCAGTTTTTGATTCATCTACTTGTTGTCTGCCAGTATATGTGACCGGAATGTTCAGCGGTGCATACAATTTTCTGATTCTGTATATTTCGTCTCTCATATCCTTTGGGGAGTCTACTTCCTGTGTTATTATAGCTGATATAACTAGAACTTGATTACCATATGTTTCCTCTCCCTGGGTGGGCAATTCTTTTTGTTCATTGTCACATTCCTCCTAAGTTTGTTGGGTATCAATTTCTTGTATTGTTAAAGGTAGTACCTTTTTCTTCCACTCACGTTGATGGTGAGATGTGTGCTTCTGATCTGATGACTTTCTTGGATCATATCTTAGTCTAGTTTTATCATTGGTCAACTTAGTTTGTAACTGAATAGGTTCAACAATACCTTTTTGACATTTGCCAAGAGGACCAGTACCTGAATATCCCATGCGTTGAAGCATCTTATAGCCTAGACCATATTGTGTCGAAGAAATATCACAATGTCATATTTCTTTATCTGAACTATCTTCTTTGAAGAGTGATTTAAGGACATCATCCCCTTCTATTTCACCTGCAAGAGAAGTAGAGGACTGTATAAAGTTGCCATCATAAATGACTTTTGGAGTTGAATTTTGTGGCCTCATACCCTCTGATGGTTTTCTTGACTGTCTTGGTGATGGAGGAAGAGGCATTAGTGAGAGTATAGGCTCTATCTTGTAACCATCCATGCCAGTGTTTGTGATTCTCAGTTTCTTTTCTAAATATTTCAGTAAAGATTCTGAGCTTTTAGCTACAGAAGTTGCTCTATTATTAGGAACAAAAGCATCAGTACCCTGTGTTAATGCATTAAAGGTATAACTTGTATCGGCAGGAATACTGACTTCAAATCCATTATAGGGAAATTTCAGGCATTGATGATACGTAGATGGTACTGCTTTCATTTCATGAACCCATGGCCTACCCAGTAAGATGTTGTATGAAAGATGAAGATCTAGAACTTGAAAAATGACATCTCTTTCCACAAGTCCTACTCTGATTGGTAATGATACCAGTCCCTTAGAAGTTCTTTCCTCTTCATCATAAGCCTTGATTGTTATCTTCTTTATTGGATCAATGACATTCTCAGAAAATCTCAGCTGTGTTAATAGATTGTAGGTACAAATATTCAACCCAGCACCTCCATCTATCAAAACATATTTAACATGGTGTTTATGAATCATGACTTCAATGTGTAATGGTTGGTTATGTGGGTGACTCAATGAATTATCATCTTCTTCAGAGAATGTGAGATAATGGGGTGAGGTTAGGTGACCTACCATAGATTGAAACCGATCTACATCCAAATCTTTAGGGACACTGGTGGTAAGTAGAGCCTTGTCCAGGACCTCTTTATGAGCAGAAGAGATCTTAAGCAATTCTAAAATGGAGATTTGAGCATTGGTTCTCTTCAATTGTTTGACAATACTATAACCAGGAGAAGATGATGAAACTGTTTGTTTCGATTTAGCCATGATTGTGTCTGTTTGTCTATTTGGCAGTTTTGATGTCGTTTAATCAAAAGTTGGGGGACTAGCTCTTGGGAGAGAAATCTTCCTTTGAGCGTGAATCATGGCATTAGCAGTCTGTGTTTGACTTTGATGATCCTGGACTATGATCACATTGCAATATTCAGGTTGAACAGATTCAATCATGTTGATCACATTATTGTGATTAGTGTAAGTATAATTGACTCTAGCTCCTCCCTTGGATTTTGAGGATTCTCCTTGTTCATAATTGGGTAAGGGATCTTTAAAAGCCTTATGATTAGCATTAGTTGTGTGACTTCCAACAATGATCTTGCCTGCGTCAATGTGATCTTGGATTTCATGTCGGAGTTTCATGCAGTTGTTTATGTTATGTCCCTTGTTCCGATGATAGTCGTAGTATTCATTTTCTCTCCACCATCTGGGTCTAATTTCTGGGTCATATGGTTTAGAATTGTCTGGAAATGTTATCAGATTATTTGCCAATAAAGTTTTAAAACCCGATTCATATGACTCATCTAGAGGAGTAAAATCACGTTTAGGTTTTGAGACCCAAGGTTTGTCTTTAAACCACTCTCTTGTTTTCTTTGGAGGATTTTCTGTTGTAGTTTCAGCTGCCTTGAGTGCTTGTGTGCCACTGGCCAAGTTAAATATCATGGATTTTGTTTTTGCTTGGACAGTATCTACCACTCCATCATTAATGACATTCTTGTTGCTATCTTTGCCATATTTCCAGTATTTACTCTTCTCTTTAGAGCTAGAACCTTGCGATGTTTCTTTCCAAAGTGATATGTCTCCCTTTTTTATAAGGACGTCTTCCATTCTAAGGGCATTATCTACCATTTTGTTGAATGAAGGGTGTACTTGCATCTAGACACTATACTTCAATTCAGGGACTAAGTTGTTGACAAAGATATCCATTTTCTCAAGATCTGGGATAGTCCGTGAATATCTAGAGAACATCTTTCTCCATCGTTGGAGGAAAGTGAGAAAGGGTTCTCCTATCTTTTGTCTGGTATTGCAAAGCTCTATCATAGTAACTGGGTGACGAATGTTGTATGAGTATTGTTGTAAAAATAGTTTTATTAGTTCTTCAAACATTTTTATTCCTTTGGGTAGGCTTGCGAACCATTCCATTGCTTGACCCCCTAAACTCCTTGGGAAAAGGTGCATGAGATACGTTTGATCATGCATAAACTCCATACAAGTGGCACAAAACTCTTTGACATGATCTTGAGGATTTGAGGTACCATCGTATTTATCAAATTTTGGGATCTCAACTCGTGAAGGAAATGGAGACATATAAAGGTTTTTGTCAAATGGGAATGGGCATATTGTGTCTAGAGAATATTGTTTTGGCGTTTTATCTTTGTTTTCTATTCTTGTGACTGCAGTTTGTAATTCTTGCGTTTGTTTGCTCATTTTTCCCCATGGTGTCTCTTCCTCTTTAGCAACGAGGGCCTCCACATTATAACCATTAGGGAGTTTGGCACCTTGTTTTGCTAATTCTAGGAAATAGTCTTCTTTTTCCCTAGCCATGATGACCTTCATCATTTTCTGGAATTCTTTATCATTCTGACATCTATGTACTTCATCTTCAGGAGGTTTAGGAAGCTCATATTCAATTGATGAATCGTTGTCAGTGGCATGATTGTTGAAATCTTTGTGAGTTTTTTGTTTACTAGCTTCTCTTTCTTTCCTTTCTCCAGACATGGTGGGAGATAGGGGCTGACCAAAGATTGGTATGTCGTAAACTGGTATCTATGACGAGGACGGTTTATTGTGAAAAGGATTTTCTTTGTAAAATGGATTGTCGTTGGTCAAAAAGGGGGTCTCTTTTACTTTGTTTGTTTTGTTGTGAGAGTTGCTGGTTTGAACAGGCATTTCTAACCGACAGGACCAAGAGCGAGATGTGTTGTAGAAGTCAAGATCAAATTGTAGCTAGTAGTTCATTTAACGTAGTAATTTGGAGAAGTAACTTAAGATCTAGTCTGGTTTTAGGAACGATCTATCCTGTGTAAGATATTATCCAAGCTGACTTAGGTTTGATAAAATATTTGTTTGAACTAGCTGAGAAATGATCGACAAAATCATGCAACGCAACTGCAGAGGTACACTATCAAGGTTGTTTATGCTTATGAGGATGATAACTAGTTTTAGGCTCGCTGTAGACTATTTTGGACAGGTTTAACTATTCTGGACTGGAAAAATCAGAGACTCGTACGACATAATTTTTGAGACCGTATGATAGTTCAACAAGTTCAGGACAACAACAATTCTATTTCGTATGAGTTGTTGCCTAGTATCGTACGACAAATGGGTAAGTCCTGGATGACAAATGGTTCTGTTTGGTTTTGTTTTGTATGACACAGGATTTAGTTTAAACAATAGACTGTTTGGTTTTGTTCGACACAAGATTGGATAGAGGATGACAATTTAGTATACTCGTACGACATAGGATTTGGTGAAGGATGACAATTCAGCAGACTCGTACGACTGTTCACAGAGCAGAGACTAAAAATTATGAGTTTTTCAATGGCTGGGTATGACAACTAAGTATGATCAATTATGAAATGGACTGATTTTTTACTAGGATAGACTAGTTTTGACACAGACAGAGTTTATCACTGATTTGTTTGATTTGTTTGATTTGTTTTCTCCAGTTTTAATATTTAATTTTTTAATTCTAGGGATGAAAACACAAAAAACACGCGAGATATGTAATATTTCAAGCACAGCATGCTAACCCTATGGAAGTTGGCTTAGAGAAGAAAACCTTTGCTTGCTGACTTAGGTACACACCCAATAGCTAATCAGAATACGGCCGCTGAGTCTCATGTAAAGGATCCTCAACATCGTATTAGCCGACTCCAAACGCTATTGGGGGCACGATATGGCAAGTGTCTTGGGAGAGTTACTATCTCTCTTGCACAAAGATTATCAACCTTTCAGAGGTGAATCGAGTAGCTTCTATTTTATAGTTCTTAATCAAGAATTCCATTTGAAATTACCCCTTGAAGTCACGCAAGCATGATTGAGGCCTATAGCCCGACAAGGTACCAAAACAAGCTGTAGTCACGTAAACGCGATTGAGACCGTGAGGCCCTACAAAATGTCTGATATGAGAGATCTCAAAGAGAAAACTCAAATAATCCCATCCTCTGAGACTTTAATCATCAAAGACCTATTTATTATAGTGAGTTGGAATGCTCAGGTCCAACTCAACTCATTTGGGTCATTCTCACAGGGTGATTACTTTTTTCCACTAAAGGTACACAAATCTCAAAATTTAGAAAAACGCTTCGAGGGTCTAGATTTCTGATTGTCTATAAAAGACAAGAGCATACTCTCCTACCTCTTAGATCTTTCTAAAAACATGAAAGATAGATTTGTTCATTAACCAGATAGCAATTTAAGTGCCTAAAAAAAAATGAATTTAAAGAATACACGATTTTTGGTTGATTTTCTTTAGGCAACCTGCAAAAACAATGCATCAGTAGTCATGTTGTTTTTATTCTTTGACAGGCATATGTTTGATTTGATAGATTCTTTGACAAGCATCCTGCAAGAAATTGGTCAGGCTGTAAAAATCTCAGGCAGACAGAAGACAATCCAGGGTCAGCGTTAGCATCATCAAAATTTAAGCAAAAATCCTGAAAGGTAATATGTTTTTAATCTATCAGAAAACAGAACGACAGAATAGTTTTATCGTACGAGTTAGAAACCAGCATAGAATGACAAAAAGATAGCATAAGCAGTATGTCATACAAGTTAGGAATCAATATAGAATGACAAACTATAAGAAAATCAATATGTCGTACAAGTCCATATTCTGATTCATACGACAATTTAAAGGATATGATCTTGTTTTGTACGATAAACTACAGGCATCAATATAATGTCGTGCGATGCAGTGAAACTGCTTGTACGATATTTCGTAGAGGCTGTATGGACGAAACCTGCAGGATTAAAAAAATGATTTTGAGGCCGAAAAAGTAGTTTTCTGCCCCATGGTGGGCGCCAGAAATGTGTGTGTGAAAAGTGGACCTGTATATGTAATACACAACACTTCAATCAAGTCATTACATGCATGGTTAATCAGATATAATCAATGAATAATAAACCATAACAAATCAACCCATTGCCTTCTAAAAGATACGAGTATAAGATTGCTCTCAGATTATTTAGCAATACCAGTGACTACACAACATCAAGATGAAGGATTTAATCTATATGAGCATGATGAATGCTAGATGGATGCAATATTGATCTAACAAGATTTAAGCAATATTAACCTAAATGATTTAATCAATATGAAATAATTAACATGCAATATATCAATGAGTCTAGAGCAAAAACAGTATAATAACAATATATTCTCCAGCCTCCAAGATTTTTGAATGAGAGATGAGAGCCTGAATTTATAGAAAATTCAGAAAGAAACCAACGGCTGAGATCAAATGATGATGAGCGGTCAAGATTTTCCAAGAGGAAGCACAATCTAGGTGAATTGATGTGATTGGATGCTTTTCTCAGTTTTAAAGGAAATTGAACTAAATTTAAGATTAAAATTTAAAAAAACTTATTTATTCTCTCTTTCATTCAATTTTAATATTTAATTGTTTTAATTGCTTTCTTTGAGATTATTTATCAATTTTTAATTTGTTTTTCAAGATTATTTCCAATTGATTTCTTTTCTCAAATTTTTAATTCTTTCTTGGTCAATTAATTCCTTTTTTTAATTTATTTCCATTTTTGAAGATTTGTGCTCAATTGATTTATTTAATTAAATTCCTCTTTTTGATGATTTAATGGCAAATTGATTTATTTAATTAAATATGCAAGGATATTCAATAAAATAAATAAGATAATTATTTAAAATGATTTACTTAGAATGATTTATTTAATTAATATTGGTTGATTATTTTGCTATGTGACATTTGATGATTTTATAATTAAATGTGTGCTCAAGATTTATTTAATTGCCTTTGGTTAGGACCTTGGTGATGTTGTTGAGATTAGGGGCTTATGGTTTAGATGACCATTTATAGGGTATTACACTAATTACTCCATTCCCCACCTTCTACTCAACCCCATCTAATACAATAGGCTTGTTATTTCTAGGATTCTTTGACTAAATTGTAAAAGCCTTTACACTTGGATTAACCCTTGACCCATGCTCACAAAATTCTTGAGCATTGATTGGGTCCCTTTATTTCATTACTTGGTCTAGCAAGAAAATTTTCTCTAAACCCCACCTCGGGATGAGCATAATATCACTTGTTCTCACCAATTATCTTCCTTCTTCGGGGGTGCACTTAATGTTGTCCTTGTCAAAATTTTGGAACTCCTCTTCAGACAGATCTTTCAATTTCTCCCTCATCCAAAATGATTTGAATTTAGGAGTGTTGATAAAAGCATTATATATTATAAATTTCATTTCAGCAATTAATCTTTCATCCTTTGCCTCCTCCAATGGAATGGTGTTTGGGATGAGAGACCTATCAAGGTCTACAAGCAGCTCTACTGCTTCATCATGCTGGAAGGTATCTCTCGGTGGAGAGGGAGGCCTAGAATTTTCATCAAATTCAGGCTCAATGACTTCTACAAAGTCAGAGAGTTTGCCTTTTCCCTTTTCCACCCTCCTTGCAGGCAGTTCTTGTTGTGGAGAAGGTTGTGAGGGGACATCTTGAGAAGACTCCTTGGTGAGGAGTGCTTTTCATTTTGATTATGAGGGCTCATATGTCGACATATCCTCCAATATCTCTTTATCCTACCCTCCCTCTCTTCTCTTCTTTTCTGGAGCAAGAATTTCATTGTAGTACAAAACCCTGCTCATCATTCTGGCAATGTCATTCTGGATAGTGTAGCAAAACCCTTGGAAGATAGGGTCCTTTTCTTTTCTCTCCCTTTCCAGACTTTGAATAAAATTTCATTTCCTTCTTCTCCGTATAGCCTCTACAAGGCTAACATTTCTGATTAAGTCTTCCCTTTTATTGAATTGGTGAGAGTAACATCTCACCTTCATCCTTTGTATCTTCAAATCATGAATATATCCCTTTGGATCAAAATTTCTTCGTTGTCCTACCTAGAGCCTATACTTTCTCACCAGGAAACCTTGTACCTACTCAAGTGTATTAGACCCCACAATGAAGTCTTCAAAAGATGTGATCCTTGGGAGGTGCTACCCCTTTCTCTTTATTCTAACAATTTCCTTCTCCATCCATATTAGCTCTATGAATGAAATCAATGGAAGGACTATTATTGGAAAAATGTGGGGTGCCTAAGAGCATCCATAGACCCTGATTATTCTGCAGTCTGTATAGAAGAAAAAATCATTTAAGTTGAGGGAGAAGGCCCCCTCTGGATACTTTGTGTTCTTTGCCCTGGCATCTTTCATTCTCTGGACTTTGGCAATATGTACAGATAGTTGCGGCATCCTAACCCTCATCATCCCTAGGACCTTTATCACAAAATGATCACACAAATCTTTGTAATCTACAAATTTAGATCCTTTGTCCCAAATTTGGGTCCACCTTTGAACTGACCATCTTTTCCCTATCCTAGGATCAAACTTATTTATTTGCAATGCATCATCCCACTCTGTCCTATTTTGGAAAAGAATCATATGTGGTAGATCAAAGAATAATCTTTAAATTTTAAACTTTCTCTTAAATCCCTAGCAACAAGTACTCTCTCATGTAGCTTATCTTCAATATATGTAATGAAATCATAAAGTTGGCTTGTCTCCAGGAATTGAATTTTGATTTTCATAACCATATAATCTACTGGTATCCTTGTCAACCCATATTCTTCCCCTAACACGTGGCACAAAGCATAGTCGGTAGTTACAAAATAATCTGCAAAATTTTGCAACTCAGAGGGCTCCTTCTTAGAGTCAAAAAGGTAAATTTTGGTTCCTTTGAACATTGTTTTCATATAAAGAGGCAGAATCTTTCCCCTATAGAGATTCTTCTTGGAAGTATACTCTTCTTCCAACCTATTCTTATTATTTTTGGTGAGGAAATTCTTTTACAAATCAAAACATTCAGCTATGGTATCTTTGGAGATATCCAAAAGGATGTGGCCAGTAGTTGTTTGCACAATCATGCTTTCAGGGTGATAATGCTTTGCCAATTCACTTATCATTAGTGGCTCAACAAAACAATTAGGAACTAATATCTTTCCCAAATTCAGGTTCCATGGATTGGATACAAGAGTTGCCTTGTCCCTATTCCCATAGAAAAAGTGGAAGATATCCCACCCCGTTTCAGTAGTGTGGGTATCCCTACACTAAGAACTCTTGCTACCAAAATTTATTTTGAAGTTCTCTATCATGGTAGACCCCTTGAAAATTTCTAAGAGATCCTGGCTAAGACTTTGGGGTTCCTTCTTCTTCTCTTTCTCTTTGGCTTCCAATTTTTCTATCAATTCCTCGGCAATTTCCTTAGGGGTTTTGGCAGGTACTAATGAGGATTGAGCATCTTCTATTTGCTCTTGTTGAGCCTCTAATGGACCGTCAATGGTAGAAGGAGTGGTCTTTTCTTCAATAGTCTATCCTAATGATGTTTTTGTTGTGGGTGTGGCTTTCTTTGTAGAAGCCCTTCTTCTTTTGGGCTTAGGGGCCTCTTCCTGAGGGTCAGACCCTCCTTCTTGTAGGTTTTCTGCAGCTGGAGCAACTATGCAGATGATTGTGCCAATGGCTCTTTGGGGGCAGCCTTTCTTATTTCATGGGTGGGCTTTCTAGATTTTGGAAAAGGGCTTGGCTGCTCAAAAGGCTTGCTATCAGAGAATACTATAGCGACCTTCCTAATAGCTCTTTTTCTTTTGGGTTTAGCAACTTCCTACTGGGGTGGCACACTTGATTCACCAGTTTGAGGGGTTTGGGAAGCAACCAAAGGGTTTTTCTCTTCTGCAGGCTTATCAACAATGTCATGGACTTGTGGAATGGTTGCCAAAGGAATTACATGGGTAATTTCAGGTTGGGTAGAAATTGTTTCAACTTGGGGAGCTTCTTGTGAGGCAACAGGAACAGTTTTCTCAACTGGGGAGGCCATCGCTAAATATAGAACAACAAATTTAATAGAAAACCCTACACAGATAATCTTTCTCTCTAAAACTAGGGAAAGAGTTCTCAAATTCACATACTAATACTCCTAGATTTCCCTACGAAAGCACATAGAAGGATTATGCAATTTGACTTACTACTTTGAACATAAATGGGTGTTGTTGAAAATATTGGAAATGCTCTGATCGCTCTGGTTTCTATGATTCACCTTATCATGTTGGAAATTGACACTCATTTGATTGGTTTCAAATGTTGTCATTGATGGCAACATGTTTTGGCTTCATTCTTTGGTTTGGTACTTCACCGGCAGAGACTTCATCCGCAAACACTTCACCGACATCATTGGGAGATCCTACAATACGTAATTCAATTTTTTATTTATGTATATACTGTTGGCATCACTGATATTGAGTAAACCGGTTAATTGAGTGAACCGATATATTAGCTGAGATTTGTCATTGATGACTAACACTGACTGATGGAGTGGTGTATCTCAGTAAAAAAGGTGATGGCTTGCAAACAACATCGAAACAACATCAAAGATAGATGATCAAGGTTCAATCAGCTCAAGGGAAGACAGACTAAGCTAACCAGTTTGTCATTTGAGAAGATCGGTGTTAAGGTCAGATCTTCAAGTTGGCTATTCTGATGATGATGAAGTCATAGAAGGTGACCTAGGCAAGAAGGCTTGAGGTCCTAAAACCGGAACCTCATTGACAAACAAGAAAATAGGCTTGATGGAAGTACTGCAAACCAGTATCAGAGGATGAACCGATAGTGGAGAATGCAGTGGTATATCGGTAGACCAATGAAGCACAAGGAGGATAGGTGATCACCGTAAATCTCAGAGCGGTGATTGGTTACACAGTTGCAATGGCAAAAGGTGAGTTGGTGAGTTTGTGTAAACGCCAAACTAAAGGTTGGTGAAGTCAACCTTAGTTATCATGCAGTTAAGCCATGATTACTTGTGGATTTTCTAGTTCACATTTAAAAGACTGAACTCGACCCAGAAGTTGCTATTTTCAGAGATGCAATGGCAGATTTGGATGAGTAGTTGGTGGAATTGTTGCAGGGCGTGTAGAGAAAGAGAGGGAAGATTTGAATTTGAAATCTATTGAGATCTATGATTGCATTGATTAAGGAAACACCTGAAGGTGACAGTAGAAAGTATATAAAGTGTTTTGAGTTCATAAAAAACATTTTGAAAGAAAAATTTGCAAAGTGCAAATCCTGTGAGAGGTGATCCAAAGTGCAGAGTGAAGAGTGAGGAAGTGCTAAATGATTTAGCGCAGCAGAGTGTGTGTGAAATAGACTGGCAGAGTGCAGAACTGAGGGTATAAGCATAGAACTAGTGTAGTGCAGAGAAGACATAACCGGTGCAGATAGAGTATGAATTTCATTGTGATGTGATCAAGCTATTAGTAGCTATTCCAGCAGATCAACTTACAGTTGCTTTCTGAACATTGCAACTCAAAATCCCCTAACCGGGTGGAATTTAACAGGTCCCTTGGTAAAATCCCTTAACCAGGTGACATCTTAATTGATGATCCTAAGTCATTAACAAGGCTACCTCTAACATGGTAAAGGCACTAACAGGCCTTAAATAAAATCCCTCAACCAGGTGGCACCTAACAGTATCTTTGTAATCTCCTAACAGGGATGGCTCCTCACTGGGCGTACTCCAGAAGAGTGCAAAGTTTGTGAGTTTCTACTCACACCATGGTTTTCTCCCATTTGGGTTTCCATGAGATAAATCTTGGTGTTATTGTGTATATTTTCATGCATGCATGTTCTCCTACAATAACTATTTATATTGATGAATATTAAGTTAGTGCAAACTTGAGTTAAAAGGTTTTAATTTAGAAAAACTAGTAAAGTGTCGATTCACCCCTCCCCTCTCAACACTGGTTGGGACTAACAATTTGCTTCATAGCTTTGGTGCTTATATTCAGAAGAGCTTAACAACTTAAGGAAAGATCCAAGATGATGCGAAAGGAGGGTCCTAAGTTCTCTAAGGAGAATTACACTTTATGGTGTGGTAGAATGAAGCTCTACCTAAAAACCCTAGGAGATCAATACTGGAATGATATAAGCATATAGTACAATGAACCTACAGCGGTTCTCACTGCAGATCAGATCAAAGAAAGGTAAGACATAATTACAACTATGGATATGATTGCTATCACACTATCTGATAATGAGTATGTTGAGGTTCAAGATCTGATAATAGCCCATGAGATGTGGAATAAGCTGAAGACTGTCTATGGAGGAGATCTTCATGTACAAAAAGCCAAGGTGGACAACATAAGAGGCAAATTTGATGGGATGAGGATGCAAGAAGGAGAAAATATAGAATAGTTTAGCAAAAGAATAAAGAATGTGGTAAATTCCATCAGAAGTGCTCGAGGAAAGCTTGAAGAACATGATGTGGTTATCAAAATCCTGAGAACCTTGCTACCACAATATGCTATAAGGGTTTCTGCAATTCAGGAACTCGGATCCTTGGGAACAGTTAGTGTTTCGCTTGACTCACTAATCAATAAGTTGACTGCCTTTGAACTGAGCAACTATGATAATAGTGTACCAAAGATTGATTTTGCCTTCAAAGCTTCCATGATATCTTCACCAACAAGGAGAAGAAAAGAAATCGAAAACAATTCTACTACAAGAACCGGCCATTCTCATGAATGTGACAACTTGTTATCTGAAGAATAGGAACAAGATGAGATTGAAGCTCTATTAGCAAGAAGGCTGCCAAGAGGAAAAGGAAATTATAAAGGTAAACTTCCCTTGAAGTGTTTCTCTTGCAATAGAATAGGTCATATTGCATCCAAATGTCTTGACAATGATAGGAAGGATAATTTTAGAAGCTATAAAGAAAAGAGCAAGGAGTGCTATCTTGCAGAAGAAGGAGTTACCGATGAAGAATCAGAAGGATCTGAAGGAGATGGAATTCCCTTTATAGTGGTAAAGGAAGATAACATAGAGAAAAGTTTTATGGCACTGATCTCTAGTTCAAACCAGTGTGGAGACTAGATAATTGATAATGGTTTCACTCACCACATGACCGGTGATAGAAACAAATTCCTCAACATGGAGGACTGCAATGGAGGAACGATGAGATTCGACAATGATGCTCCTTGTGCAGTAAAAGGTAAGGGATCTATAGCCCTAAATGATAAAACCAATTGTGAAGATATTTATTGGGTAGAAGGGCTAAAATATAGTCTGTTAAGTGTTGCACAACTTAACAATAAGGGTTACTGGTTAGAATTCAATGAAGGAATATGCAAAATAAATGATAAATCAGGAAGTCTAATTGCTGCCGATAAATAATCTAGAGGTAATATGTTTCACCTAGACACCACTATAGGTAGTTGTCTAATGGAAAAGGTAGAAGATAGTTGGTTGTGGCACAAAAGAATGTGTCATGTTAACTTTGATAGGATAGAAAAAGTCAGTAAAATGAAGTCTATCAGAGGTATGCCTGATATTATGAAACTTGAAAAATGTTATGTGCAAAGAATGCCAACTAGGAAAGTTGACCGAGTCTAGTTTCAGCAGCAAATCTTATTCATCTAAGAATGTGTTGGACTTAGTTCATACAGACTTTTGTGGTCCTATGAGGACCAAGATTTTGTATGGGGGCCGATATTTCATGTTGTTTGTAGATGATTTCTCAAGAATGATGTGGGATGTGTTCTTAAAAGAAAAATATGAATCCTTTCATATGTTTAAGGTCTTCAAGGTTGAAGTGGAGAGAGGAACTAGTAAGAATCTAAAATGTTTAAGATCGGATAGAGGAGGAGAGTTCACCTCTTAAGAGTTCATGAATTACTATGAAGAATAGGGGATTATGAGACAGATGTTTGCACCCAGAACACCTCAGTAGAATGGGGTTGTTGAAAGAAGGAACAGAACTCTGATTAATTGTGCAAGGACTCTAATGATACAGAAGGATATTCCACATATCTTCTAGAGAGAAGAAGTAAGAACTATTGTGTATACCTTGAATTGGATACGGGTGAAGAAAGGGGCAAATAAAACTCCCTATGAATTATGGTGTGGATACTCGCCCAATCTGAGCTATTTCAAAGTATTTGGAAGCAGGTGCTATATCAAGAGGAATGAGTACTCTGGAAAGTTTGATCCCAAGAGTGATGAAGGGACCTTTTTGGGTTACTCCACAAAGAGTAAAGCATATTGGTGTTTGAACAAAAGGACCAGTAAGATTGTGGAGAGTACCAATGTCAGAGTGGATGATTTCTCAGAGAAAAATGAATAGGACAGCAAGAGTGAACCAGAAGATTATCAAGGATTTGAGTATATTATACTAGTCGAACCTGCTCAAGAGAATCATGTTGTGGTGGCGAATGAGGAAGCATGTGAAGTAGAACCTTCACAACCAATAGAAGAAGCTCCAAGAAATGAACCAGTACTAGCAAGGTATGTCAGAAATAATCACTCTGCTGACAACATCATTGGTGACAAAGATGTTGGTGTTTTGACTAAGAGAAGAGCAAGAGAGAATACATGTCTACTCTCGAAAATTGAGCCCAAAATATAAAAGGAGTCTCTAAAAGATAAAGATTGGATTAAAGCCATGGAGGAAGAACTGGAGCAGATTGAGAAAAATGAAACTTGGACTCTTGTGCCTAGACTGGAGAACAAAAATGTGATAGGCACCAAATGGGTGTTTAGAAACAAAATGGATGAAACCGATCAAGTAGTAAGAAACAAAACAAGGTTAGTCTTCAAAGGGTATGCATAGGAAGAAGGTTTGGATTATGGAGAGACCTTTGCACTGGTGGCCAAATTGGAAGGGGTCAGAATCCTGCTTGCTTATGCTGCTTACAAGAAGTTCAAAGTTTACCAAATGGATGTCAAATCGGCATTCTTGAATGGTGTTTTATAGGAAGAAGTTTACATAGAGCAACGAGAAGGGTTTGTATCAAAAGATAGAAGAGATATGGTATGCAATTTGAAGAAGGCTTTGTATGGACTAAAAAAAGCACCAAGAGCTTGGTATGAGAGGTTGCACTCATATCTGTTAAGCATAGGGTTCATAAGAACTAGTGACAACAACAACTTGTATTTGAAAACCGGAGAAAAGGAAAAACATCTGATTGCAGAGATTTTGTAGATGACATCATCTTTGGGGGAGATGATGAGATGAGAAAAGGTTTTGCAAATGAAATGAAGTGAGAATTTGAAATGTCCATGATCGGTGAAATAAAATTCTTCATCGGTCTACAAGTATCTTAGCTAAATAATGGTATATTCATTAGCCAAACCAAGTACATAAGGGAAATCTTGAAGACTTTTGGAATGGAAGATTCCAAACCTGTTGGAAGTCCAATTGTTACAAGTTGCAAGCTCTCCAAAAATGATGAGGCTAATGAAGTTAATGAGACACTTTACTGATCCATGATCGGTAAGTTGCAGTATGTAGTACACAATAGACTGGATATAGCACAAGAAGTTGTCTTGGTTGCTAGATTTGCTGCAAATCCAAAAGAGACTCATATGGTGGTGGTTAAGAGAATATTTAGATACCTTAAGGGGACTGATGAGTATGGTCTCTTATATCCACATAAGGGAGATTTCAACTTAAGTGTCTTCATCGATGCAGATTGGGCAGGGAACATTGATGAAAGAAAAAGGAGTAGTGGAGGTGCATTCTTTCTTGGAGACAAGATTGTGTCATGGACAAGAAAAAAATAGAATTGCATCTCTCAATCCACAGCTGAGGCAAAGTATGTGGTTGCTGCAATCAACTGCACATGGGTAGTATTGATCAAGCAATTATTGGAAGGTAACCAAGAAAAGGTGACTGAACCTATGGTAATTCACTATGACAACGTCAGTGCTACCAATATATCCAAGAATCCAATGATGCATTCTAAGACAAAGCATATAGCTATCAAATACCACTACCTCGGGGAACAGGTTCAAGACAAGGAAGTGAGGTTGGAGTATATACCAACAAAAGAACAAGTGGTTGTTATATTCACCAAGCCACTACATAAGGACACCATTGAATACCTCAGAGGTAAGCTAGGGGTGATACCCCTACTTGCATTAAAGTAAGCAAAAAAGGGCTCTACATCAATCTGGTATGATTTCTTTATGAAAAATTTCTAAGACTAGATTGATAAGTGTGGACTACTTCGGTTAGGGGGAGCAATCTTGTAAGTGTACTGAAATACATCTTTCGCATTGTTGTCAAAGGGGGAGATTATTATAGTGTTTGAGTATTGTTGAGTAGCGGGCAGATTGTGTGTAGTAGTGTTGAGCAGCGGACTACTGAAGGTGTTGTAGTGTTGAGCAGAGTGTTGCTAGAAGTGGTTCAAAGTATCACTAGTGTTAGAGGGAGATACTCATTACTCAGAGAAAAAGTAAACCAGTACAGAAATAAAGAAATAAATGAAGAAAGTGCATGGAGCAATTGATAAGATAGATTCTAAAGTGTTTCCATCAATGCCAAAAGGGGAGATTGTTGGCATCACTGATATTGAGTAAACCGGTTAATCCAGTGAACCGATATATTAACTGAGATCTATCATTGATGACTAACACTGACCGGTGGAGTGGTGTATCTCAGTAGAAAAGGTGATGGCTTGCAAACAACATCGAAGCAACATCAGAGATAGATGATCAAGGATCAGTCAGCTCGAGGGAAGACAGACTAAGCTAACCAGTCTGTCATTCAAGAAGATCGGAGTTAAGGTCAGATGTTCAAGTTGGCTATTCTGATGATGATGAAGTCATAGAAGGTGACTTAGGAAAGAAGGCTTGAGGTCCTATGCAAACTAGAACCTCATTGGAAAACAAGAAAAGAGGTTTGATGGAAGTACTGCAAACCGGTATCAGAGGATGAACCGGTAGTGGAGAATGCAATGGTATAGTGATAGACAGGTGAAGCACAAGGAAAATAGGTGATCACCATAAATATCAGAGCGGCGATTGGTTACACAGTTGTGATGGAAAAAGGTGAGTTGGTGAGTTTGTGTCAACACCAAACTAAAGGTTGGTGAAGTCAACCTCATTCATCATGTAGTTAAGCCATGATTACTTGTGTATTTTTTGGTTCGCATTTAAAAGACTGAACTCGACCCATAAGTCACCATTTTGGGGGATGCAATGGCAAATTTGGATGAGTAGTTGGCAAAATTGTTGCAGGGCACGCAGAGAAAGAGCGAGAAGATTTGAATTTGAAATCTATCAAGATCTGTGCTTGCATTGATTAGGGAAACACCTGAAGGTGACGACAGAAAGTTTATAAAGTTTTTTGAGTTCATACAAAATATTTTAATAAAAAAATTTGCAAAGTACAAATCCTAGTATAGGCGATCCAAAGTGCAAAGTGAAGAGTGAGGAAGTGCTAAATGATTTAGCAAAGTAGAGTGTGTGTGAAATAGACCGATAGAGAGAAGAGCTAAGGGTATAAGAAAAGAACCAGTGTAGTGCAGAGGAGACACAACCAGTGCAGACAAAGTATGAATTTCATTGTGATCTAATCAAGCTATCAGTAGTTATTCTAGCAGATCAACTTCCAGTTGCTTTCTGACCATTGCAACTCAAAATCCCATAACCGGGAGGAATTTAACAGGTCCTTTTGTAAAACCCCTTAACCGGGTAACATCTTAATTGATGATCCTAAGTCCTTAACAAGGCTACCTCTAATAGGGTAAAGGCACTAATAGGCCTTAAATAAAATCCCTTAACTAGGTGGCACCTAACAGTGTCTTTGTAATTTGCTAACAGGGATGGCTCCTCACCGGGCGTACTCTAGAAGAGTGCAAAGTTTATGAGTTTCTACTCATGTCGTGGTTTTCTTCCATTTGGGTTTCCATGAGATAAATCTTGGTGTTATTGTGTATCTTTTCATGCATGCATGTTCTCCTACAATAACTGTTTGTATTGATGAATATTAAGTTAGTGCAGACTTGAGATAAAAGGTTTTAATTTAGAAAAAATGGTAAAGTGTTGATTCACACCTCCCCTCTCAGCATCGGTTGGGACTAACATATATGTAATGAGCCAACATGTATAATCATTTTTGTATTATCTATGTAAGCTAACATGAGTAATGAAGGATTGTAAGGGTATATATGTCATTTGTTAGATCATTTTTTATACATGATAGAAGTGATGATGTTGTGTGATTAGATCAGTAATGCGAAGGTTATTCCAACAAGGGTTTAGGGTTTCAGAACCAGAACAGTCAGAGCTTGAACTGGAACTCAATCATGCATAGAAATTGTATTAAATGAGTTTAGTCTTATGTTTTCTTATTCAAGGTGATTGTAGTCAGTGAGACTCCTTTGTGTTGAGTAGTGTGCTCTAGGCGGTGCAGACCCCCATATTATTTAATCTTTTCATATGGCCAGTGAATTGATATCATGGGTCACAAATCCCACCATGTTTTTTCCTCTTTGATGTTTTCCACATTTACCCTCTCTGTTATGGTGTTTATTTGTGTGATTGGTTCATTGATTGCTTTACTTATTTCAATTATATATGTATCAGTTTATAGGTTGGGCAATGCATGTTATAATAAGGTTAAAATTGAAAATTCTGGCAGAACACCGATTCACCCCCCCCCGCCCCCCACAGTGTTCTTGGATTCCGACAATTGGTATCAGATCTTTGTGCCTCAGAGGAAGTCTAACAGCTTGAGGGAGATCCTGAATCCAGAAATCATGGATATGAGTATGGAGAAGCAACTTGAGGTAGCACTTGAATATTATGATGCTGAAAGGATGAAGAACTTAAAGTTACAAGATGAATTGAATTTTGCCAAGGAATTCATTCTTATCCTATAGGAGAGGTTTGTTGGAATATGTGTAGAGTGTGATGACATGATGATATTGTATGTTGTCATTGATGTCAATATGCTAAAGTATGAACCGGTATATTGAAGTAAGCAAATAGGCAAGAGAAGTGGTATGATGATGTGAACCGGTATATGTGAAAAAGTGAAGCAGTATGTTGGTTCAAGTGAACGGGTATGTCGGAATATGAACCGGTATATGGAAAGTTTTGTATCAGGGTTTTCATTTGGTATGACTACCGGTTGGTAGTCTCAGCTTCAGGGTTTCTAGTTGATGCATTTCAAGTCTGTGTGATTCGACCAATGACATTCTGTAATGAGTTAGCATTGAAATCAAGACCAGATTGTGTTGCCATGTTAGCCTTGTGCACGTGAAGGATTTCCTTAAGGATTTTGCATGAAGAAGATTGATCCTATCTACCTCGGGAATGTGCGAAGTCTCAGTAAACAGTGGAGAGCGCGTGATGGGTTATCAGCTTCAAGAAGATGCAAAGAACAAATGATGGAGAACATCTTGAGATTTGTTCAAGGTCATTTTACACTATGCAATGTGATTGAATGGTCAGGATTGGACCGACTATATTGATAACCTAAATGTTTAGGGTTTAGGGTTTATGCCACTGACCTATCTGTTGTCTGTAAGGTTGATGATGATTTGCATTGTAAAGTTGTTGGCAAATGTTATGTGTGTATCCAAGTGAAGAGATACTTGATTCTTGCCAGACCGAAGAGGTGTGTTGATACCTACATAGTATGATTGCAGAAGTACAGGAACTGAAATGGATCTGTCTTGGCATTGAGTGTCATTATCAGATCAATGTATTACCTATTAAATTCTAACCATTTCAGCAGTTGGAAAATCCCTCAACCGGGTAGCTTTAACAGGCTTTTTGTAAATCCTTTAACAGGGTGACTCAAAATCATTGAGTTCTTCAAATCCTCTTATGAGGTAACCTTTAATAGGGTTCTAACCTTTAACCGGGTATTTAGCCATCCCTTAACCGGGTGATCCCTAGCAGGATCGATTCCTAGCAGAACCTATTGTAAAGTCCTTAAACGGACAAGGCTCCTAATAGAGCGGACTTCAGAAGAGTTCAAAGAACAACTTGTGGGTATTCATCCCCATCGTGGTTTTTCCCAATTGGGTTTCCACGTGAAAAATAAGTGTGTCATTTGTGATTCTTTTTTATGTGATGATTAGTGTTTTCTGTTAAGTGGTAAAAGCATGCTGATCCAGTGGTCTTTATATTTTTGATGTATTACTTTCTTATGCATATGGGTGAAATGGAAATGAGTTATTAGGTTTTGTGAAGATCTAAGTGTTATCGGTTTATGTCTTTCACAGTCCGCTGTGTTTTACCAGTAGTGTCCTGATTTATATCGGTGATATTGTTTACCAGCTAGTGCAGTCTTTGCAGGAAGTTTTTGTCTATACTGATTCACCCCCCCTCTCAATATCAATTGAGCATTTACTGATCATCATTATTCATCAAGCTTGTCATCTGTTCAAGCTAGGAGGATGTCAAAAGATGAGTCAGGAGAATAGGGTCATGAGGAATGAAATTCAAGCACTAACTATGAGGATGTCAAAGGAGATTGAAGGCCTGAAGATGAATGAAGAAAACCTTGGGAGATCTCTAAAAGACATATCTGAAGAATGCATTTGGTTGGCTTATGAAAATGATAGGTTGAGAACAAAATTAGTACAATCCTAAAGCAATGAACAAGAACTTGAAAGACAGATGATAATCCTAAGAGATGATCTAACTATTGCAAGTGAGTACAAGGACAAATTCAAGGTTATTTCAACACAGCTTAATGAATTATTGAAAAGCCAAAGATAGAATGGAGATTTCTGTGGACTTGCATTTGAACAAGGTCAAAGCTCCAGGACTGCAAATGAATATCAGAACCAGAAGACACTGGTAAGGCAGCTTAATGCTTACAAATTCAATGGTAGATGCTTTGTTTGTAATAAATTTGGTCACATGGCTAGGAAATGTAGAAATAGAACAAATTAGAACTATAATTCTACTCCCGGTCAATGTTCCAAATGCAATAAGTATGGTCATAGGACCAGAATTTGCAGAATGAATATTAAATGTCATGCATGCGGAAAATTTGGCATATAGCTAATCAGTGCAGGTCAAGAAATTATACCGGATATAGCGAAGCAATTCAAAAGAACAATGTTACACGTTATACATGCAACAAGATTGTACACATAGCTAAGTTTTGTAGAAGCAAAAATCCACCGGTTAATAATGAAAGATCAAATGATAAAGGGAAAGAAAAGATCAATGAAATTCAGCAAGATCATACCAAGAAATGGGGCAGGAAGTCAGATGATCAATCAGCAGATGGAATTGCTCTAGTTACTCAATCAGTAGAGGAGATTGCTCCTGCACCAGTAGGAAGCTCATCCAATAACTGAGACAAATTCCTTAGGGGTAGGAAAATTTAATGAAAATATTGCATAAGCCCCGAGAAGGAGATCTGGAAGAAGTTCTAGACATTGGAAAAGGTTTATCCAACATGGATATGTTCGACTGAGATCCGGTATGTTTCACCAGAATTCATTCATATCAATGACAGATTAGGGTTTTTTGAAGGTTAAATCCACTTCATTTTTTATCACCTTGCATTTAGAGCGATTAAGAGTGAAACAGAGTGAGTCTAAGGTGATTCAATGCAATCAGAAATCTTCATCAGCGATTCCACCAACACTCGAAAGAATTCTCTAGAGTTATTCACCGACAACCATTTCTCAGCTATTTATCGCAATCATCTTTCATCATGGAAGTTGGATCATCCTTTGCACATACTTTCATTGCAAATCCAAGTATTGTCGAGGTTAAGGATTGTCCCAGGCCAATTTTCAAGCAATGCCCATATATTGCCACCTTGGATGATTCGGTTCGTGCATTTTCATGTTCCGGAAGGAGTTATTTATATGGAAGACGTCAGAGCATATATTCACTACCACATTAAGGATCTAGGTACCAATGACATCAAGAATATGTACATGAATGAGTTGATGGGTGACTCCAGAAAGATCAAACTCGAGTATAAGCACATTGAACATCTATGGTTTACAGAAATTCTTGATATCCCTAAATTTGAAGATGAGATTATCAGATATGTACTAAGAAGAGTTCATGGAGAGTTAATTTGGTTGGATAGGCCATATAAGATCACAAAGGAGGTCATTAGGGCCACCATCAATTTTCCACAAATTGTTCAGTGTCTGGAGAAAAATATTTCAAATGATCAAGTTAACAAACTCATCGGTGCAACTTCAGATCGACAATCGATGAGGGTCATCACCATCATTGATCAAGACATCAGATTTGGCAGCATGATCATTGGGTATAAGGTAACTCAATCCAATCATCTCAATTCTGTTTCTATCTCCTACATATATGTCGCACATAAGATTATGATTGAAAATGAGAAAATAGATCTATTTGGATGGATGAATGATGAGTTGATCATTAACCTTGGGAAGATTAAAGGAGAGAAAAAGGGGATATTCTGGTATGGGAATCTTATTGTCTGTTTAATGCTACTTTTCCTTAATGAAACTCTCAGTTTTGGGAAGAGATAGTGGGCATTTGACATCCTGGGAGGAAGACAATTGAAGCAATCTATTGATACCTTGGGAAGCCAATGAGATGATAAGGTTTGGGGTTATTTAAAGGCATTTCAGAAAGTAATGAAATCCAGAGAGAGGGTTCCTAAATATATTGTTGACAAATACTCAACTGAGATCTGCTTTATGGTTAAAAAGGATGAAACCTTAATGGAAACAGTTAAACCCTAGAAGATATGGATAGAGGAGATGGGATATGAGGTTGATGTAGTGATTATGGATGCTTATGCTAAGATGTTGATTGATGCTCCTATTGATGAGGCTGAAAAGTCTTTTGGTACTACAAAACAAATGAAGCAAGAGGTTCAAACTGAATTCAATCAGAAGAAGAGGGAGAAACAACAAGGCAAGGCTAGCAAATTTGTTGAACAAGTATCCCAGGACATCAAGGCCTTAATGGATGTTATTTTGACAAAAGGAAGGAAGAGGAAAGAGACTAAAATATTCATTGAGCTTATTCCATTAGACTCTGGAACTGAAGATGATACTTATTTAGCATTTAAGAGGGTATTGAGGAAGAAAGGTGAGGAGTCTAAGGAGGAAGCAAGGAAGCAATTGGTAAGAAAGGTCACAATAAAGGTACTGGCTAGCCAACCTGCAAAGAAAAGAGCTCCAAAGGAAACATCTCATACACCTTCTGCACCATCTGATACCGGCAGAAGAAAGAAGATGGATGACATATACCTTTCCATTGTTACCGGTAATGTATCTATAATCCCTCCCAAGGCTTGTGTAGAACTGATAGATGAAATCACCAAGGATGGAATTTTGAAAAATATACAGTACTATTATGAGCACTTAGATGATGATGAGAAGAAAGATATTGAGGAAGCAATTTTATTATACCTGGATATATTTAAGAAGGCTTTGTTAGAAATTGAGAAGAAAATACTGGCACAACTATATGATAATCTAGATGTTAGGAGATTATTCGCTATGCAGGAGGACAAGCACATAAAAATTCAAGATTTATTAACTAGTTGTGGTTCAATTACTCCAAATCAGTTGGATATGACCCTTGAAGTTGCAAACAGAACAATTTTCCATAGCAAGCACAAGATAATTAGTCTTATGGTAGGGAGGGTTAATGAAATAATCACTGAAACTCACAAGACATGGGTTCAATTCTTTGTTGACAACCCTGGTTTCTTCTCTTCATTGAAAGTCAAGACTGAGACTATTGACATCGCGGTTGAAGGGAAAGGCAAAGGTATAGTGGGTACCTCACCCATTATTTTGAAAGATACTAAGGCATTGGATGTAGAGACCCCGACATAATCATATGTACAGGACAGAGAGGAGATACCGACAAAAGTAGACAATGTACATATACCGGAAGATACACAGAATGTATAGGCTACAACTATTGAGGACAATAGTCCTCCAGATCAAAATGTACAGGTTGAGGATACAGTTCATGTGGAACCAATAGTAACAGATACTGCACCAAGTGGCGAAGCCACCGGTGCAACAGAGGATGTTATTAAAGGTATTAAACCATCAGAGGAAAAGGGAGAGGAATCTGGTAGGGAACCGGTAGCTAGCACATCTTTGTTGTCAATTGACACCTCCCTGGTAGAGTAGAAGAGCATAAATGAGATGAGTTCTATTGAGCTCATGATGATAGTGGCTCAAAAGATGATGAAGGAAGCATCACTGGACAAAGGAATATTTGATTAGTCAATACCAATTTTGCACAGACTTGTCTCAGAGTGCCATTTTGACAAAGGAGCAAGCCCATCTGGCAAGCTCAAAATAATTATTGAGAACATTTCTAAGGATTTTCAATCACTGCAGCAAATATCTAACCTATGGGCATTGGAAAGATTCACTCAAGATAAGAGAGCCACTTTTGATCAGATGATTGAATCAGAGAAGAAAGAGATTACTGACAAACTGAAGTTAATTGATAATTCCTTAAGGAAATGTACAAATATATATAGAGTATGATGTAACATTGGATTACTTACTGTAGATATAGATAAAGGGATTAAGGATTCTCAGGATAAAATTGTAGGTATAGTCAATTTGTTTTATGGTTCCAATTCTTTGACTACATCTATTGATGGGAAGATTTTGTTATTAGAAGCTCAAATTTCATCTCTTGAAAGGGATAGAGACAAAATCATTAGGAGATCTAAAGGGCTTAGAGGATTGGTGAGTCCCCGGTTGGACTCCTTGAGTGTACATAAGAAGGAATGCATTGATATGGTTGGCAAGCCCACACTGACAAAGCTTAAGGAGAAAGAGTCCCATGCTCACATGCTTAATGGACTTGTATCTATATCCAACACATTAAAATCCGGTTGGGACATTTATCTAGAGCTTTTGCAGAAAGCCTATCCATAAATTTTCAAGTATATTCAACTCCGGTATGGTGTTTTGGGACACACTCTTTGTTCAGAATTTCATTATTCGTCCCGGTTTTTGGTTTTTTTTTTGCATTGATGTCAAAGGGGGAGGTATAGGTGAAAAATCAATTCTTGACATCAAGAGATATGGAGTATTTGTACACTAGATCATGATCACAGATGAATATTCAGCTTAGGGGGAGCTGTCTCAGGGTGAATCTAGCGGATGGAAACCATTATCATTTTTCACATGAGTGTTGCCATCAATGCCAAAGGGGGAGATTGTTGGCAATTAACACTCATTTGATTGGTTTTATATGTTCTCATTGATACCAACATGTTCTGGCTTCAATCTTTGGTTTGCTACTTCACCGACATAGACTTCAACAACAGAGACTTCACCGGCACCGGCAGGTATCTTCATCAGTAGGAAGGATTCTATGGGTACTGGCATTGGAGGCTGACATCATTGGGAGATCCGGCAATCGGCAATTCATTTTGTTATTTATGTATATATGTAATGAGCCGACATGTATAATCATTTTTGTATTATCTATGTAAGCCGACATGAGTTATCAAGGATTGTAAGGGTATATATGTTAGTTGTTAGATCATTTTGATACATGATAGAAATTATGATGTTGTGTGATTACATCAGTAATGCCAAGGTTATTCAGGTAAGGGTTTAGGCTTTCAAAACTGGAATAGTCAGAGCTGAACCGAAACTCAATCCGGCATAGAAGATGCATTAAATGAGTTTAGTATTATTTTTTCTTATTCAAAGTGACTGTAGTCAGTGAGACTCCTTTGTGTTGAGCAGTGTACTCTAGGCGGTAAGCCTTTCTGCATGTGGAGACCCCCATATTATGTAATATATTTTCATATGGCCAGTGGATTGATATTGTGGGTCACAAATCCCAACATGGTTTTTCCTCTTTGAGTTTTTCCACGTATAAACTCTCTGTGTTATGGTGTTTATTTGTGTGATTGGTTCATTGATTTCTTTACTTCTTTCAATTATATATGTACCAATTTACCAATTGGTGAATACATGTTATAATAAGGTTAAAATTGAACATTCTGGCAGAACACTGATTCACCTCCCCCCCTCTCAGTGTTCTTGGATTCCAACATATCACTCTATGATTCACTCTTTTATCGCAAGGTAAAGAAAAATTGCACTTCAAATTCCGCTTTTATTTCCCACAGATGAATCATCATTACTCCATACGTGCAAGCTTTGGCAGGTTAGTGGCCTTTGAGATTCAAATGCTAGTGTTGATCCTTAGATGAACAACCCAGATTTTGCATTGACGCCTCTGACTACTAGCATGGCTTCCCCCTTTAATCACTCTTCCACCTTTGATTCTTCAAATTGTTAATTTTACCATCCTTGTAAAATTATGAGCCATGCGGGATAGAGGGGTCTTTGTATTTCCTTATCACTCAATATCTCGCATGGCCTTGATTGTGATGTTTTCATTGCCACAGGATATCAGGAATAATCTTTCCCTTTTTATTTTACCTCTCTACACCACTGTCTGTCTATCATTAGTTACCCCGTGGGATAGTGGGGCTTCATTATTCCTTGTTGTTATCTTCCCCGCAATGCCCCTTCCTTACTTTTAAGATACCCATGGGATGATAGGGGAAGCAAAACACTTGCCCCGCTATACCACACAAATTTCCCTGATGACCCTTTCGTTCTTTGGGAAGCTCCTTTCTAAGTGTTCCCACTATCCCACAGCACATATCCCTTTTGTTCATTTTCCTTATCTCCCATGAGCTTTCACCCCTACAAGATAGCAGGGTTACATTTTTCCACTTGCCAAGGTCATCCCACAAGGTTCTCATTCCATTGATTTCATCATAGTGGGATGGTGGGGCTCTCACTCTGTTCCTTTGGCTTCCTCCCCGCTATCCCGTAATACAACATTTTTTCCATTAGGCCTCTGCGAGAAGGCATTATCTTCTTTTTGATTGCTCCTGCTATCCCACATAGCTTTAGTGTGATTCAAGTGTTCCTACGGGGTAACCTTTATCATGTCTTCTCGCTATCTCGCACGAATCATTTCCTCAACTCTGTAGGGCACTTTTCTTACACTACATCTCATTGTCCTACAGTGGGATTTTCCTTGTTGATAGTGCATCATGAGGTAGCGGGGCTTCATATTACTTGGTTCCCATTATCTCGCACACTGAAGCCAACCACATTATACACCTCGTGGGATTAAAGTACCTTTGTAAAATGCTCCTCCGGCCATCACGCACCCGTTGAGTACATCTAATAGATGACCTATGAGGTAGGAATAAGGGGATTCTAAACAATGATCCTGCTATCCTCTAGTGACATGGAGTGCAAAAGAAGACCTAAGTGAAGACCTTTTAGCATGTGCTCACTTAATGAAGGGTAAAAGGGGCCATAGCTTGAGCATGCCTAGGAAATTTGAACCTTAGGACATGGGACCATTTCAAAATACTTAGGATCACTTTAAAATTAAAAGCGACCAATCTAAAAGGTGACACCTAACACGCGGGGCTGGTAATTGAATGACTAACAACCCTCCTAAGGACAACTTAAAATGCAGAGACCAGTTGCTCACTGTCAACAAAGAATTACAATAAGGTCGAGGGAAAAACACAGGCTACATAGAAAAATAAAAACCCTACTAAAACCCTAGGGATGAAGATACTTTAGGAAATCAGAAGGCTTTATTTGCAGCAAAATTTATCACTCCCAACACAACACACACACAAATGGAGACAGCTCGAAGATCATTTCATTTCATTCATTCATTTCAAAAAAATTGATACATTTCAATGTATTTTTTCTAAGTGCACTTGCAAGCTAAACTCTATTTTATATTATCAAAGCCTAATACAATACTATTTCAAAAACTTATTCCTATCGGCGTTGATTTCCCTTTTATATAACAAGGGTTTTAAACAAGATTTAGGTCAATTCAGACACTTGTTAAAAAATAATCGTTGATTACAATATAATCTACCATAAGGAATTATGTTACAAGTACAGGACAAAATTATTTTTCAAGCATGAGAGAAAGCGGCTAGAGTAAATACTTCTTGGGATCAGCACATCAAGCTTGGAAGGAGTGGTTTTGATGTGTCTTAATCCTACATCTCTTGTCATTGTGAAAATTTAAAATCCTGGCATTGAAGGCAATGTGGGGATTAAGCTAGTATGTGTTGCATGTGTAATAATAATGCACCTGCAAAAAGGATGAGGCAGACCAAAAGATAGAGATAGCAGCTAGTCTTCTTCTAGTCGGTCTTCTTCCAATGAACAATATTGTTTGTTCCAATTGTCCATTTGTTCTATGGTGGGCTAGGTAAAGGCTTTCAAACTCTGGAACCTATCCATAGCTTCTTTTGTTTGGTTGGTGGGCACGGTTGCAACCTCCACAATGAATGCATGGTAAAAAGAATCAATGTCAAGAATTTTATCAATAATTAAATGATACGTCTCCTTTTGGGTAGGGACTCCTCCCACCAATAAATTCAAAATTGTATTAATTGATTCTTTAAAATCAATTATCCATATGTCCAAGCCCTTGATTTGGCCATCCCCAGTCAAAATTTTAGGAATATCCCACTTTTGGAGACCACTAAATGATGCCATTTTCTCCCTTCATTTTTTATCTTCATCTTCTACATGAGGGACTTCTTTTATCATTACGTTGTAATTCTTCCATGTCATTCCCATAATCTGGGGTGCAGAAGACACATTTTTTACTACTAAAAGGACCTCTATTAAAATGGTAGTTTTTGGAAAAAGTGTGGCTCTCAATGGCTGGAAAAATGAAAGAATATCACCCAATTAGGTGCACACCTGGAAAACAAAAGAATAGGAGACATGCACCTCATCCAATTTTCTCATCATTTTGTTAGTGACCTACAAAATTCTAGCCTTTCTAATTTCTAGGCATATGTTTTTTGCATCCTCCTTCATCTTTTGTAGTTCCTCTTTCATCTTCTATAGATCCTTTGGTTTTCTCTCTATCACAGAGACAAAATTCCTCTTTGCTAGCTCTTTCTTTAATTTTACATTTTCAATGTATAACTCCAGAATAAAAATATATAAAAGTATAACTCATTATGGATGGAAAAAGAGCAACATGCTTCTTCTTCATCTCTTCATGTTTCTTTTCTTCCTCTTCAGTAGCTACTTTTGCAAAATTTGAGGCATGGAATTCTAATGTAGAAGCCTCTAAAGTTATGGTGTCTGCAAGGCTTTTGACTATTGCACCACTCACCTTCTACTCTATCTCGTGCAACACAATTGATTTTTTTGTATTGGGTGTTGGTATTTTGGTATGGTTTTGTCATTGATGTCAACACCTACTAAATACACCTACTTTGGAGATCCAGCAACATTCACCGGCAATCAGTAAAAATGTTCAAACAATCACCGGTATACGGTTAACCGGCAAGATATAATGTTCACCGGTACCTGCAATGACATGGAAGACACTTGTTAATGTCGAAGACATCATGTGGACACTTTTCCTTGCAGTAATATCATTGGTATATTCTTATTTGCATATTTGCTTTTACCGGCAAATAGGTCCAGGTTATCTAGGGTTACACCGGCAGGTTTATCTTTTCCAGATCAGCATGGCATGCTATGGAGATGATTTATTATTGTTATAAAAGCATTAAGCCGACATGTTCAATCGGTTATTGCATCGAATATTGTATTATTTGTAAAATGTTTTATTGTAATATCTTGTAGAGCTGACCTACTAAAATTGGTCTTAGGGTATGGTATAAATGTAAGATCTTATTTGTAAGATCAAGTGTGGAATGCGAAAAAGATTTAAGGAAGGGTATATGCGAGATCAAGCAAGGATATACACGAAGACATCTTTTGAAGGTGAAGTTAGGTTTTTGTAGAAGCATATCAGCATTACACCGATACTGAATCCAGCATATGAAGATGCTATTTTGTGCAGTACATTCTCATTGGATTTAACCATCCAACTGTAGTCAATGTGACTCCCATTTGTGTTTGAGCAGTGAGCTCTAGGCTATTGGCCTTTCTGCATGTGCAGACCCCTCTTTGTACACTTACTATCTGCAGTAGTATCATCTAATTGTGGGTAAGGTTTCCCACCGTGGTTTTTCCCCTTACAGGGTTTCCACGTACAAATATTTGTGTCATGTGTTGTGGTTGACTTTGTGCTTATGTTTCATGCACTAATTCTTACCGGTACAACATTTCCTGTTAACACTATTTACCGGCACATTTAACTGTCTTACTGGTATTAAGCATTAAGTTGGTTAATAAGATTTTGGTTTGAATTTATTAGACAACTGATTCACCCCCCCCCTCTCAGTTGTCCCCGAGACCTACATTGGGAGCCCTTGCCTAGTGTAAAAATACTTTGATACTAGGATTAAACCTTGAGTCATGTTTTCCAAATTCTTGGGCATATATGGGTTCTCCTACCTAATTACTTGATCCAAAACAAAAAAAGCCTCAAATCCCACCTAGGAACTAACATCATGCCACTATCTTTAATTATTTCCCCAGCCTCCTGTGGGGTGCAATCTATGTTGTCCTTATCAAAATTTGTCAATTCTTTATCTAATATTCTTTAATTTCTCCTTCAACCAAAAATCTTTGAATTCTGGGGTTTTAATGAAATTTTCATCTGACCAAAATTGGCTTGCAATAATGATTCTTTCATCTTTAGCCTCCTCCTCAGGGATAAAGCTAGGAATAATTACTCTATCCTCATCCATTGGCACATTAGCAGCATCATCATCTTGGAAAGACTCTCAAGGAGGGGAAGCTAGGGGAACATTTGTATTCACTCCATCATCAATTACTTCAATAAAATCTAACAAGACTTCCTTACACTTTTCAACCTTTCTGATTATCTTGGGAGCGGGCTGACTTTCTTGTGGAACTTGTTAAGAGGGAGCATCTTTGGAAGATGTAGCATTGTAAATTATACATCCTTAATTGGGTGGTATAATTCAATGCTTAGGTTAGCTCCTGCCTTAGTGTGTTTGTAGTTTGCATTTAAAATCCCCTTTAAGCATTTAATTAATTAATTAATTAAATCTAAAGTCTTTTGTTATCCCTCTACACACCATAAAATTGGGCCCTTTTACATTAAGTGTGCCCCTTTATTTTATTCTCCCAATAAATCATTTCATCAAATACCCTAATTATGTCCTATTTTGGCCTTCAAAGCTCGATTTCACATATCTAGACATCTCAAATTCCTATATAGTCTTGGCATTTTCTCGAAAATCACAATATCTTGCTTCCCCAAAAATTTGGCGAAAAGCTAGTCAGACTGTGTGTTCGAACCAACTAGGTACCTACTTGGTCCTAACTTTTTCTACCTAATTTTTGGGAGAATGTTTTGGCGGTATTTTAATATTCAAATCTAAGAAATTGGCAGAAAATCTTATTTCTAGGTCGGCCTATGACTCAAAACAAAGTTAGGGTCTCATACATAAAGCCTTCCTTTCCTCATTTGAAGGATCCAAGATTTAGCGATTGAAGGAGCCTCTTATGAAGTGAAAGTTAAGGTTATGTGAAGTCTACAACAGAAAATCAAGCATCATTCAAGTCTACATCAATTAGGAGCTTTGAAGATATTGAAGAATAATAGGAGATCACCAACTGATGATTGGCTTGTACCTCTCCCTTAGGGTTTGGTATGGTTTCATGTTATTTTCATGTCTTTGTATGAGCTTCATAACATTCATTTTCAGATTTACATTCATGCTTTAGATCCATTGTGTCATTTTTAATTTTAAGCATTTACATTTACATTTACATTTACACTCATTTAGGGTTTACTCTCCAAAGCGTAGGGTAGAACTCTAGACATACTTTCTTGTTCATTTAGGATCTTGCATACACACAAGAATCTTGTACACACATTTTTAATACATTATCAACTATTTGTGGAGGTGGAAACCACAAAAACAAAGGGTTTGACTAAGGCAAAATCCTATATAGCCACCTAGACACCATTTTTCAAGTTGCAAGTGCAGGTATAGGAACCCGGTGAATGCACAAATTTCAGGACCAACGGAACACACAAGTGCAGACTTAAGGACATAGATAGGTCTTGGTTTTCTGATATGAGGGCATGGTGTGTGTGTGTGAAAAGTAGAATAAATCTGCAAGTTGTAATACACAACACTTCAATTAATTCATTGCATGCATGGTTAGACAGATATAATCATGAATATAAAAACCATAACAAATCGACCTATTGCCTTCTAAAAGATGTGAATATAGAATTTCTCTCAGATTTGTCTAAGCAATACCAGTGACTAGACTACACCAAGATGAAGGATTTAATCTATATGAGCACAAGATTAAGCTAAATGGATGCAAGATTAAGCTAGATAAGCTAGATGAATTCAATATTAAGCTAGATGAATGAATATTAAGCTAGATATGCAAGATTAAGCTAGATGAATGAAAGCAATAACAATTAAACTAAATATGTAAAAAGATAAACTAAGATGGAATAATCTCAAAGAACAATATCTTCAATGACTCTAAAGCAAAAACTGCACAATAACAATAAATCTCCAAGGTATTTTGAATGAGAGATGATGGCTGAATTTATAGAGTCTCAAAAGAGAGACCAATGGTCAAGATTGATTAACAATGAGCGGTTGAGATTCCTCAAGAAAAAGTACAATTGAAATAATTGAGAGATCGGATTAAGTTAAACTTGAGATAGATTCCAATTATAGCTTGATTGACTGTATTCAGATTATAAGTTTAAGTTTGTATTGGAGATAAAATTTAGTTGATTCCATGCACTTGAGATAAAAATAGTCGATTACATGCACTTTTCTTTAATTTGCTCACGATTTTTATTTAGAAAAAGGCTTTTCAATAAAACTGAAGCTCTTTCCTCAAGAAAAGCTTTAAGTTTTAATTTTAGAGAAGATGATTAATTCAATTTAATTGATTTTTTGATTTCTCAAGTTATCTCAATTTTGGAAAAAGAAACATCTTAAGTTTGATTACTTCTCTTAATTTAATTCTTTTCTTTTGTTTTCAATTTAACTCTTTCTTTTGCAGATTAATTCCTCTTTTTGTGATAAATCTCTTTTTGTAAATTAATTCCTCTTTTTGTGATAAATCTCTTTTTGTAAATTAATTCCTTTTTTAATGATTAAATGGCAAATTTATTTATTAATTAAATATCCTAGGATATTTAATTAAATAAATAAGATAATTGATCAAAATGATTTACTTGGAATGATTTAATTAATTAAATAAATATTTAATTAATATAGAGTGATTAACTTGTCATGTAACATTATGATTGAATAATTAATTAATTAGGTTCTCAAGGTTGATTTAATTGCCTTTGGTTAGGACCTTGGTGATGTTGTCAAGATTAGGGGCCCATGGTTTAGGTGACCATTTTTAGGGTTTTACACATGGCACCCTGGTCCAGGACTAGGGTGTTGAACTAGGTCTTAGCTACTTGGTTCCATTTTTATGCATCACATTTTGGTGAACCCGATGTGAATCCAACCTTCTTATATTTGTATTTTATGATTAGATATTGTTATTACATGTTTCATTTCTATCAAAAACATAAAAACACCAAAATATTGTTGTATGCATTGTGTGTTTGTTTCTTAAAAATATAATTCATGCACTTTTATGCTTGCATTTAGTGTATCACATAATTGTTTCATTTCTTAGACATTTAGTTTACTTTCTTTTCTTGCATTGTTTCCCTCATTATATTTTATAAACAAAATGACATTTTCAAATATTTTCATGCCAAAAAAAATTCCTTCAGCCGACCTGTCCTTGCATCATGATAGTTTCTTAGACCTTGTTCTAACACTTCACCCCCTTCCTAATGAGCCTATTGAGGACATTTTGAGGCAGAAGGATGATTTCAATAACACCTTTATTAATTCTCTCCCTCTTCAAGATGAAGCATTAATAAATTTTGTTATCCCCTCTCCCAAAATTGACCTTACCAATAAGGACATTATTATGCAAGAAGATATTTTTAACACTCCTCCAAATGATCTCATCATTTGAGATAAACCATTGGATGATGATGTTAATTATTTTCTTAATTTATTTCTCCTTGATGAGAGTACCTTCGTCAAAGAAGATGAAATCAGGATAAAATAAGGTGATTGGATTGACGATTCCCTTAATAACACCTCACCTTCTATAAATTTTAATCAATTTTTCTCTAAAGATGAAGCATTTCCCTCTCCCCAACTTGGTTCTACTCATGAGGATACCCTAGTTCAAGGAGAGATTGTTAATATTTCTTTCAAAGATCTCCTTCTCAAGGATGAACCCTTAAAAAGTAATCATTCTCCTATAGTGTACCTCCTCCACGTGGATCCTTTGGAAGAGGAGAAAATTATAGCTACCTTTCTTAGTCACATTACACCTTCTTTTGATGAAGCATTAATAGCTAATGGTATTCCCTCTCCCAAAATTGATCCTACCAATGATAACATTTTGGTGTAGGAAGAGACTATCAACACTTCTTTCAATAATTCCCACCATATAAATGATGTTGATCCTTCTCCTACAATGTACACCCCTTATAAGGACACTTTGGAACCAACAAATGATCTTAGATAACAAAGGCTTGATATCTTTAATACTCCCTTCTATGAGGATCTCCCTTTCATCCAATCCAAATAAAAACCTATTCATTAAGAAATGTTTAAGGATGATAAGTCAATTTATGAACCATCTCATGATCTTATCTCTACTAGATCCTCCTCACATGTTCCTAAACCATCTTCAATCTAATGATACATGTGAATGAAACACCTAATAAACCCCTCTTCATAGTTTAATGTGCTAGTCCTTATCCAAATCTAAACAAGCCTCTCTTTGTGGTTCAAGGTGGTTATAAAAATGATCCCTTTTACACTCCTACCAAACCCATTAATGTTGTGCAAGGAGGATATCCCACTAAGATTCCTTATGACTATGCTAAGAAAATCACCCGAGAGAGTTACAATTCGATTGCTCACACATATAATACACAGAACAATAGGAAACCTAGTCCTCCTCCGATTATTCCTTCTTCACTTTCTCCTTCCGAACCTATTTTTCCACAAGAACCTTATATATCAAAAACTCTTAGTAAAGAGTATGACCTTATTGATCAACTTAAAGATACTCCTGCCAAGATATCTCTTTGGGATTTGATTCAAACTTCATCCACGTATCATGGAATGCTACAAGATTCTTTAAAGAACTTAGATGTCCCACCCATAGTGACACCTAATAATATGGCTTCTTTTATTGATCCTATAAACACTCCTAAAACTCAAATTGTGTTCACCCAAGATGAGTTTCCCTCCCATGAGATTCAACATCAATATGATCCCCTTATGATTGTTGTTATTATTAATGGTAATGCTATAAGATGAACCCTTTTTGACAATGGCTCTAGCCTTAATATTTCTAGCATGTATTTATTGCATGAGATTAATGTGGATCATTCTTCTATTCAACATGATTCTCTTACTATTTGTGGCTTTGACAAAATTGCTAAACAATCTTTAGGTACTATAACCTTGCTAATTAAGGTGGGAAATGTTATTCTACCTACACTTATTAATGTCATGCCTGATAAGATCACCTACAATCTATTATTAGGATGACCTTGGCTTCATAGTATGCAAGTTTTCCCTTCTACCGTTCATCGCAGCATCAAGCTCATTTATAACAATAAGATGTATACTTTGTACATTGATACCAATTTACAAGTCCTATTGCAAACCTCATCTTCTTGTTCAACTACTTATAATCCTTCTTAAAATGGTCCTACATCTTCAAGTATGCCTATTTCCTTGATTACCCCTATTCCCTCTAGTGATTCCAAGACTCCTAAAAAGGATTCTACTCAATCTGAATCCTCTCCCAAATATATCTTTTCTCCTGAAGTGGTTGTCTCATATGACAATTGGGGATCTCTAGACTTTAACCCTACTGTTGTGGGATAATATATGGTCTCTTGGAAAGGATCTAAGATTGAGAAGGAGAAAGATAAGGATGAACCTAAAAAGCAATCCACTTTGTCTAAACAATTAAGTAACAATTTTTTGGTTGCTTCTAATTGAAGCAATTATTCACAATCTTCTTCTTATTCATCTAACTATGGCATTGAGACATATGAGGCCCCACCATCTCTTTCCAATTTGGCATCCCTTTATGGTCCTGTTTTCCACATTTTAGCTAAGAGTGGATATAATGGCATCAGGTGTGGCACAAATGAATAAGGGATTAAAGTTCCTTTACAAAATAACATGCATGAAGGTTCTTTTGGACTTGGATATAATTCTTAAAACCCACTAAAGTATCTAAAAGACCATCTCTCAATGTGAATTCTATATTTAGTAGTGATGATAAATTCACTTCAATTAGATCATCCTCTATATATCCTAGCATGCATCCCTCTCATAAGGAAATTATGGTGATTGACAAACCTCTTTATGAATCTCCCCAAGAGATTTCCAAACCCACTTTTGAGGCCTTATCCTCTATTCATTATACTATCCTCTCTTTTAGAAATAAATCCTTAATGAATTATACTTATCCCTCTCCTAAGGCTACTTGTGTGCAAGGGGAACATGACTTAGTGGCCTACTCTTCTCCTAAAAACTACTCTCTTGATTAAGACTTTTCAATATTTATCATCTTATACGTGTCTTTAATCTCACAGATGGTAGAGAAGTTAACATGTCATATTCAAATTCTTCATCCAATCTGCCATATCTTCAAATAACATTAGTGGCTATTATGTTTCTCATCATTATGTGAAATTGGTAGCTCACTTATTGGGGGCTCATTTTCATTCATGATAGTACAATTTCGCGTGCAATCATACTTTGGAAGCAACATAATAGCCCATTTTTGTCCCATCTCTTGTCTCCTTCTAAAGGTTAAAACTTTCCCCTTTGTGAAGTAGTGTCTTCTATAAGGATTTTTTATCGATTGTAGAGGTGTATATTCCTATTGGGAACACCCTCTCTTATATTGCAACAAGTATCCCTAATGAGGATCTTTAGTATATATCCTTAATTGGGCCACTTCCTTAGTGTGGGAAGTCTTTAATCATGCATCAAATTCTTTTCTTAATTGAGTGGTATCTTTTATAAGGAACCCTTATATGTTGTGAACATGTATATCCCTGATGAGGATCTCTTCCCTTCATTTAGAAGAATGCTTCTTTTATAAATGATCTCTCTTTGACGTCCTTGCCTTTATGCTTTGGGGGAAAGGGTGATATTTCAATCTTCTCTCTGTTTATAAAGATTCACCTTTCATTTCCTACATAGAATATGTGTCTAGGACCTATTCTCTGTTTGAAAAGATACTTCTTTCATGAACAATCTCTCCTTAGTGAAAGTGTGCAATCCTTCGAGAAGAATCCTCATTTCCTAAATATTGGAGAAGGTGTGTATTCTTCTCTTCCTTTTTAAAGATTATCTCTCTCAAAGATCCCCTCTATTCTCAAAGGTGGATGTCTTTGAATAATGATCCCTTCCTCCTTTTTCAAAATTTAAAAGGTAATTCTTTTCTAAACCCTAATTTTGCATTTCTTTTCTGCTTAATCTTTCATTTTGTGTTAGAGGGCTCCAATCCTCGTACTCTTAGTTATGTTGGAATTGGGTTCAATTCTTTTTCTTACCAAATGTTCCATGATGCACTTTGATCTTCTATCAAGCTTTGTTGTGAGCATTTGTCATCAACTCTTTTCACAATTCATTGTGGTAAACATGATACCCTATTTCACCTCACTAACTAGCAAGCCAAAATAGGGAGGTGGCATATAGCTACCCACGAATTTCATCACTTCCCTAGTAAGCATTAGGTGATTTTTTTATTTTATTTAATATGTGGTTTTCTAGGATACGGTTCCTAATAGTATACTATAGATACCATTGGGGGTTTCGTCCGACACTTTATGGATATATCCTTTTTCATGAAATGTTTACTTTTCTATACTTTAGCTTTTAATATGCACGTAGTGTCATATGACCGCTAAACTGGGAGCTAAATGTAGTGTCGTATAATGTGAAACCTTAATTGGGTGGTACAATTCCACGCTTAGGTTAGCACCCGCCTTAGTGTGTTTGGATTTTGCATTTTAAATCCCCTTTAAGAATTTAATTAATTAGTTTAATTAAATCTAAAGTCTTATGTTATCCCTCTACACATCATACAATTGGGCCCTTTTACATTAAGTGTGCCCTTTTTATTTTAATCTCCCAATAAATAATTTCATCAAATACCCTAATTATTTCCTATTTCGACCTTCAAGACCTAAATTCACATATCTAGACATCTCAAATTCCCATATACTCTTGGAATTTTCTCTAAAATCACAATATCTTGCTTCCCCAAAAATTTAGCAAAACGTTGGTCAGACCGTGTGTTTGGACCAAGTAGGTGTTGGCATTTGCATGAAGATTGCATTAATGATATGTTATGTTTTCATTAATGTCAATTAACTGGTAATGATATTGTTGTAATGATGTTTTGTAATCGGTAGGAAGAGCTAGTGAAGGAAACTATAAACGGTAGGAAGAATTTGTTGAGTGAACCGGTATTGCTATGTATTGGAGAGTTGAACCAGTAAACCCTACCTATTGATTTGCTAAACCCTAACCGATTAAGTTTGGTGAATTGGTTATATTAGTTTATGATTTGATAATGAGCGGTAATGATTATGACACATATGATTATTATATGAAGAGAGTTTCAAAATGATTTTGGTGCATTGATGAAACAGTTTTTGTCTCGGGAATGAGAAAGTATATTGCATGTAATGCAAAGCACATGATGAGTTACTGAGTTTGATGAAGTGGTGATCAAGGAGCGATCGAGGTTTTCTTGATTGATGTGCAGAGATTGCTATGTAATCCAACGGTCATACTTGAACCGGCTTGTTTGTAATATCTATGAGAGAATTAGGTTTTTTTTGTGTTACCGACCTAATTTATTTGTTTATAAGGTCGATGAGTTGTTTAGTTTTAGAGTTGGCAAAGTTTTAGTTGAGTGTGTGGTTGCCGAACCAGATGATGTATCTGCAGTTTGAGTAAAGGCAGATAGGAGCATGAAAAGGATATGAACAAGCAAGTGTAGTGCTATTCAAACAGATCAAAAAACTCCTATTATTTTCTAACAATTATAGCAGATTGAAATCCGGGTAAGCTCTAACAAGCTTGGTGCTATTCAAATCCTCTAACCAGGTGATCCATTAGCTTGGATTTCAAATTCTCTACTGAGGTTACTCCTTACAGCGTATTGCTTCTAACAAGGCATTATAGTCAATCCCTTAACCGGGTGGTCCCTAACAGTATATGTTCTTAACAGGACTTTTATAAAGATTTAACAAGCTAGGCTCCTAACAGGGCAAACTTCAAAAGAGTTTAGACAGTTTTCTTGTGAGTCTCATCTCACCGTGGTTTTTTCCATTTGGGTTTCCACGTCAAAAATATTGTGTCAAGTGGTGAATGTTTTTGTGGTTATGTTCTTATGGTTGATTTGCTTAACTACTTAATCCACTTTGATAAGTCATGATAACCGAAAGCATTGTGAAATGAATTTTTACTTATGTCAATAAAAGCATTTGGATGTTTATGAGTATGAAGTTGTTTACTGATAGTTTGTTGTAACAGTCAACCGGTTTATCTTGAGAGTTTTTTATCTTGACAGTGATATTGCATTGATAGTTCTAAGTTTACTTTGAGAGATTGATTTTGAGATTGGTGAAGTTAGTATCAGTTTTTCTATCTACTAACTCACCCCCCCCCTCTCAGTAGTTGACTGGATTCTTATTCTTTCATCATACCATCAATTGGTATCAAAGCATATCAGGTTCTCTAAGGTCTAAGCCTAAAACCTTGAGGTAAAGATCTACATGATGAAGAAAGAAGGTCTGAAGTTTAATAGAGAACTATAGGATATGGAGTGATATAATGAAAATTTATATCAAGAGTCTTGGAAATCAATACTGGGAACATGTTGTTCAATATGTTACACCTAGTGGGACTATGACTGATGATTAGAAGAAAGAGGAACAAGAAAACATTCAAGCATTAGTGGCTATTATCAGTTCTTTGTTTGATGCAGAGTATGTAGGCGTTCATGGTCTAGAGACTGCATATGAGCTATAGAATAAACTTGAAGAGATTTATAGGGGTGATGAACATGTTAAGATTTCCAAAGAAGAGAGTCTAAGAGGAAAGTTTGATGACATGCAGATGGTTGAAGGTGAGAATATCCAACATTATGGTCAAAGGATAAAAGAGATAGTCGGTGAAATTAAGAGTAGAGGAGGTAAAGTGGAAGATGCCACTGTAATCAATAAGGTACTGAGAACCCTACTACTGGTCTATGCTATCTGAGTTGCAGCCATTCAGGAGCTAAAGTCTATTGACAAAACTAAGGTAGCCCTTGACTCCATCATTGGCAAGCTTACTTCTTTTGAATTAAATGGTTATGATGGTAGTGTACAGAAATCTAAATCTGCATTTAGAGCTTTTGTTTCTAACCCATCTATGAAGAAAAGTAGAGATGTCAGTCACAGTTATGAATCTAGATCCAGCAGAGAAGCAGATGATAAAGACAGTTTAATTGAGCTTGAAGCATTGTTGGCCAAGCGGTTGCCCAGAGGTACAGGTAAATATAGAGGTAAATTACCTTTGCAATATTTTGCATGCAACAAGATTGGACACATAGCTGCTAATTGTCCTAATGGTGATAATGAGCACAAATGAGAGAAATTCAAGAAGTATAAGGGAAAAGGCAAAAGAGATTGTCTTATTGTTGTTGATGTTGGTATCATTCATGAGGAATCTATTGGTGATGCTCATGAAGACATTGTGTTTATATCCATTAAAGAGGAGATATCTTATCAGAAGGCGTTAGTATCTCGAATGGATAACTCTGATGATTAGATCATTGATCGTGGTTGTTCATATCACATGACCGGTGACTGGAGAAAATTTATTTCTTTGAAGGAATTTGATGGCGGAGTTGTAAGATTTGGTAATGACTCACCCTACATGGTTAAAGGTAAGGGAACTATTTCTCTTAATGGAAAGAGCAGTGTAGATGATGTCTATTGGGTTGAAGGTTTAAAGCACAATCTTTTGAGTGTGACACAACTCAATGACAGAGGATACCCATTGGATTGCAAAATCTATGGGAGAAAAGGTGAACTAATTGCAACCGGGAAGCAAACTAAAGGTAACATGTTTCACCTTAATCCTAAAGTCAGCAACTATTTAATTGCAAAGATATATGATAGTTGGCTTTGGCATAGGAGATTTTGTCATATAAACTTTGATAACATTGTTAAAGTGAGTAATTCTAAGATAGTGAGAGGTTTGCCTTAGTTGGACAAATCGGTTAATGCTCTTTGTAAGGAATGTCAGTTCGGAAAGATGACATCCTCAACTTTCAAGAGCAAATCTTTTTCAGTGGAACATTTGTTAGATTTGGTTCATATAGATATTTGTGGACCAATAAGGACAAAAAGTATTCTGGTGACATATATTTTATGATCTTCATTGATGATTGCTCAAGGATGATCTGGGTCACATTCTTGAAGGATAAGACTGCAACTTTTAGTAAGTTCAAGGCATTTAGGGACTTAGCTAAAAAGGAGAGCGATAAGAAGATAAAGTGTTTGAGGACTGATCAAGGTGATGAATTTACTTCTAAGGAATTCACTAGATATTGTGAAGAAAATGGTATCACACGGCAGCTTTCTGCATCGAGGACACCACAACAGAATGGTATCATAGAGAGAAACAATCGGTTAGTTGTTGAAGCTTCTAGGATGATGTTGATACAAGGAGGTGTAGCGAAAACTTTTTGGAGAGAAGCAGTCAACACAGTTGTCTACACTATTGTAACGTCATAAATTGTACGCACTTGCTAAAGCAGTACAATTTAACACCTAGTTTAGCACCCGCCTTGGCGCAGTTGCATTTTGCATTACATTTTCCCTTTAGCACTTAATTAATCAAATTAATTAGGTCTAAAGGTTCTATTTCATCATCTTCCACATCATAAAGTCGGGCCCTTTCATTAAAGTGTGCCCCTTTCATTTTATTCCTCCAATACATCATCTAATCAAAAACCCTAATTAGGCCCTATTCTGAGCTTGGGGGCTTGATTTCGAGGGTCAAAACATCTCAAAATCACCTGTAACTTCGGGATTCTCTCTAAAATCATCATATCTGACGGCCCTGAAAATTTGGTGAAAAGTTGTCGGGACCGTGGCGCCCGGAGTGCACACGGTCCCGGACATTTTTCCCAAAATTTTAGGAGCGCGATCCAATCATAAAATAAAGCTTAACCCCAAGAAATTGGCGGGATATTCAATCTCTAGGTCGGCCAAAAGTCGGAATTAGGACCTAGGGTTTCATACATAAGAGCTCTCTTTCTTCATTTGAAGGGACCCGATTTTTGTTTTCAGGAACCTCATATGCAGTGAAAGAGAAGATCTTTGAAGACTTCAACAACTCTCGACATTCATTCTCCAAGCATTCATCAAATCCATTCATTCACTTAGGGCTTTGAAGGCATTGAAGAGCAATAAGGGATCACCGACTGAAGATTGGCTTGTACCTCTCCCTTGGGGGTTGGGTATGATTTCATGTTGTTTTCATGTCTTTGCATAAGCTTCAATATATCATTTATCCATGCTTTAGATCACTTTACATCTTGATTTGGAGCATTTACATTATCATTTACAAGCAATTAGGGTTTACTTTCTAGGTTGCTCTAGTTTTCTTACTTGCATTTTAGATCTTGCACACACACAAGGTCTGCACACACATTACTTTTACAATACAACTTGGCTATTCGTGGAGGTGGAAATCACCGAAGCGGGGGTTTGACTAAGGCAAAACCCTATATAGCCACCCAAACACCTTTTTCAGATACAAGTGCAGGTTTCGGGACTCGGACGACACCGCGGGTTGCAGACCTGGGAAAAGCAGGTCGAGACAGCACCCCACACCAAATTGCAGAACAAAAGAATAGGACATGGGCGTGGGGCGCCCTGGTCCTGCCAGGACAGGGGCACTAGGTGCCCTGGTCCCTGGGACAGAGGCGTTGGGCGCCCTGGTCCTCCTGACAGACAGCAATTTTTAGCAGTTCGGACAGTTTTCCAGAGTGCAAAACAGCAGTTTCAGGTGCAGTTTCAGGTGCAGAATCAGGACAGTGGCGCCCACGCCCCCGTCCTAAACATTTCCACTCAAATTTTGACTCTGGGTATGCATTTGCATTCTTGTCTTATCTTTGTATTTACAGCTTTCCATTGTTTAAGTTCAATTCTGCAATCTTGTTATTAGTTCATACTTGCATTTTGAGGATTAGGAATTGAACTTGCATAATCTTACCTTTCAATTACAACAAAGGAATAGAAACCCTAATAGGTAGCCCGTGGCTCTCTCTTTCACCGAAAAGAAGTAGCCAATTGTGCGATACCTCTAGGCTCTTTCATATTCCGTAATGGGTGACAAAAGGTAGGATTAGGACATGTTAGCCTAGTCTCGCTTTTTCCCCCACACATTTTGGTGAACCCGATGTGAATCTATCATTGCTTCCTCTTGAATTGCATTTGTTAGATCTAGATATAGATTTAGTGTGTTTTCATTTCATTTTCATTAAAAAGAAAGAAAAAAAAGAGTGTGTTTCTTTGCATTGTGTGTCTAAATTTCATGCAACTTTTATTTCAAAATGTCAGACTTTTATTTGCAAAATGTTCATGCTTATGATGATTATTATGAGTATAGCCAAGATGAATTAGATGAAGCTTTAGATGAGTTTTTGAACCCTAAAGATGCCAAACCTTCATTTTACCAAAAACTCATAAACCTTGTTACTATGCCATTTCGTTGTGATGAGAAAGATAAGTTGAATGAGTCCTCTCAAGGGTACATTCCTATCAACTCTTCCACTGAATCTAGTAACATGGTTGTTTTCAATAATCCCCTCTATGAGGAGATGTCTCCTTTTGAATCAAAAGATAAACCTTTTAATAGATATGATCATGCTTTGTTGGATGATGCTCTTGATGACTTTGTGGCTTTATCGAAATCTCTAAACAAGAACAAGACTTCTAAATTGGTTAACATGATAAACTTGAATGAGCATAAAAAGCCTCTCTTTGAAGTCCAAGGTGCTTATCCTTCTCCCACCTTTCAAGTTCCTAAATCACCTCTCCTTACTGTCCAAGGAGGGTATGATCATGATTCCTTTATTACTCCAAATAAACCTATCATCACTGTGCAAGGAAGAAAACCTATAAGTCCTTATAATTATGCCAAGTAATTAACTAGAGAGAGTTATCATGCGGTTGCCCATACTTATCATACCAGAAATAATAGGCAGCCTAGTCCTCCTCCTGTTATTCCAGTTTCTCTTCCAAATCCTCAACCAATTCTTCCGCAAGCTCCACGTATTTCACAAGTTCTTAGTAAGGAATATGATCTCACAGAACAACTTAAAGTTACCCCTGCTAAAATATTCCTTTGGGATTTGATTCAAACTTCTTCCGCTCATCATGGAATGTTACAAGATGCCTTGAAAGATCTGAATGTTCCTCCACCGAATACATCTAGTAATATAGCATCTTTGGTTAACTCTGTGATGAATCCTAAAGCTCATATTGTGTTTACTCAAGATGAGTTGCCTACTAGTGAAATTCAACATCAATATGATCCCTTGATGATTGTGGTTATCATGAAAGACACTGCTATAAGACGAACACTAGTAGATAATGGCTCTGGTCTCAATGTGTGTAGCATTAATCTTTTGCATAAGATGAATGTGGATACATCCCTAATTGAGCCTGACTCTTGTCCTATTCGAGGCTTTGACAATGTGGCTAAGAATTCATTAGGTATTATCACCTTACCCCTCATAGTGGGGCCGGTTACTTTGCCTACTCCTATCCATGTTATGTCGGGAAATCTAACATACAACTTGCTATTAGGGAGACCTTGGATTCACAGTATGCAAGCTGTCCCCTCTACATTGCATAGACAAGTTAAATTTATTTATAACAATAAGACATATACCTTGATAGGTGATACTAATTTTCAAGCTTGTTTGCAAACATCTACTTCCAAAGGGGGTTTTTCTAAGTCGTCCTCGTCTAGTGATGACTCTTTAAACAAGATACCTATCGATGAATCCTCGCTCTCTGATGATCAAAATTCTTTAGATGAATCTGGAGCTCCTGAAGAAGATTCTTCTCGACTTGAATCTACACATAAGAAGGATTTTGATCTTGAGAAGGTTCTCGCAGAAGTCGATTGGGGATCTCTTGATTTTAATCCCACCTTTGTAGGTGAATATAAGGTTCCTTCTAGAGAGCTTAAAACTGAAAAGAAGGAAGAAGTTAAAAATCAATCAACACTACCTGAACCTATGAGTAATAACTTTGTGGCCGCTTCTCAAACTTCTTCTCCCCGCACTTCCAATTCTAAAGGGTTTGATTCTTTGTCTTATGAAAAACCACCTTCTCTTTCTGAAATGGCTGATCGTTATGGTCGTGGTTTTCGCATTTTTGCTAAGCATGGGTATCATGGAAATGGTTGTGGCGCTCACGAACAAGGGATAAAGGTTCCTCTAGAGAATAATCTTCACAACCATGCCTTTGGACTTGGCTATAATCCCTGTAAGCGCACTAAAGCTTCTAGAAGACCATGTATTAGTGTTAATACTATTTCTACATCTCTATCAATGCAACACCCCGAGTATATTGATGAAGATCCTTCATGTGCTTGTGCTTTGGATGTTTTTCCTACCGATGATGCTTTAGCTGAGTTTTTAGGAGCATATGATACTCTTCCTCGTTATCATCACAATAGGGGACTCCCTTATTGTTTGAACACTGAAGCCTATTTTGGAAAAGAGACAGATAACGATGAGATTGTGAAAGAATTCCCTCAGCTAAAGGATACTCCTCAACAAAGTAATCTTCTCATAAGTGACACCACTAATGTTAAGATGGATCCTTGCAATAAAGAAAAAGTTATTAAAATTGGAAAATGTTTGGATGAAGAGGAACAAAAACAATATGAAGATTTATTGCATGAATTCCCCGAGATCTTTGCTTGGACATACTCTGACATGCCTGGTATAGATCCTAAGATTGTTACCCATAATATTGTCTTAGTTCCTGATGCTAAGCCCGTGAAACAAAAGATTCGAAAAATGAATCCTGAGGTGGCTCAGCTTGTTAAGGCTAAGATTGAAAAATTATTGGAGGCTGGATTTATCCACCCTATTGATTATTCCCCATGGATTTCAAATATTGTCGCTGTGGCTAAACCAGATAATAAAATAAGAATGTGTACCGACTTTCGAGATTTAAATAAAGCTTCTTTAAAAGATGATTTCCCTCTTCCAAACATTGACATGATAGTTGATTCTACGGCAGGACATGCCTTGTTATCCTTCATGGATGGTTTTTCAGGATACAATCAAATTTTCATTAATCCTCAAGATCAATTCAAAACTGCTTTCACCACTCCTTGGGGTATGTTTTGTTGGATAATGATGCCTTTCGGACTTAAAAATGCCGGGGCAACTTATCAACGAGCGATGACCCTTATCTTTCATGATTACATGCATAAGATTTTAGAAGACTATGTTGATGATGTTTTAGCCAAATCCATTCTTCGCATAGATCATATTAAGATCCTTCGTCAAATCTTTGAAAGGATTCGTAAATATCACATGCGCTTGAATCCCCGAAAATGTGTTTTTGGTGTGGATAGTGGAAAACTATTAGGATTCATAGTTTCGCATCATGGGATTGAGGTGGATACTAAGAAAATAGATGCTATTGTCAACATGCCACCTCCTAGAAATGTGTCTCAACTCAAAAGCTTACAAGGAAAGATTCAAGCTATTCGTAGGTTTGTATCTCAACTTGCGGATCGTACTTTTCCTTTCACTCAACTTCTCAAAAAGAATATCACTTTTCAATGGAATGAAGATTGTCAGCAAGCATTTGAAGATTTAAAAATGTATTTGGCTAATCCTCCTATCCTTCGACCGGCCGAACCTTCTAAACCCTTCCCTCTTTATACAACTGCTTCCTCTCATGCTCTTGCAGCATTATTGGCACAACATGATAAAGATGGTAAGGAGTGTCTGGTTTATTATATAAGTCGTACCTTACTCGATTATGAGACCCGATATTCTGCGATAGAAAGACAATGCTTGGTCTTGGTGTTTGCGACTCAGAAATTAAGACATTATCTCTTAAACTCAGAAGTCCACGTCATGGTAAAGTTTGATCCGTTGAAGCATCTTTTCTCTAAAACTGATTTATCAGGACGCCTAGCTAAGTGGGTTATGATGTTAACTGAATTTGACCTTAAATTTGTTTCACAAAGGGCAATTAAAGGGCAAGCATTGACCGATCACTTAGTTGAGGCCCCTTCACCTTTCTCCTTCCCTAACTCTGAGTCTTTTCCTGACGATTTCATCCTTTGTACAGAGAAAGATGAAACTTGGGAGTTATACTTTGATGGCTCTAAGTGTCGTACGGGATCAGGGGCAGGTGTTGTTCTGATTTCTCCTACAAAGAAGTCCATTCCCTTATCTTACCATCTCAATTTCTTATGTACCAATAACATTGCTGAGTATGAGGCTCTTATAGCAGGAATAAAGGCAGCCTTAGCTTTGAATATAAAACACATACATATTTTTGGAGATTCTCAACTGATTATAAGACAAGTAACAGGACTGTATCAAGCGAAACAAGACAAGTTATCACAATATAAAGACCTTGCTATCTCTTTGTTACAAAAATTTGATTCTTACACCATAGAACCTGTTCCTCAAAAAGATAATCGACATGCGGACGCAATGGCATGTGTGGCTTCTCTTGTATCTTTAGAGGACCCTATGGTTGATCTTAAATTTGTTATTCACAACCTTACTTCTCCAGCTATTGTAGATGATTCCAGCCTGGTGACATGTTGCGACTTCATAGACTCAGATGAATGGTACTCGCATATCGTAAGATACTTGACTGATGGTACCTTTCCTGATTCTGCCAATAGGAACACCAGGGCTAGAGTTCGCAAGTTGTTTGCTAGGTATATCATTCTTTCTAATGTTCTTTACCGAAGGGGTTATAACGGTCTTCTCCTTCGTTGTCTTAACAAATCAGAAATCCCTATTTCTCTTGAAGAGGCGCATTCAGGTGCCTGTGGGGGGCATTTTGGAGGTAAATCCTTGGTTCAAAGATTACTTCGTATGGGATATTATTGGCAAACTATGCAGCAGGATTCTTTTTCATTTGTTAAGAAATGTCATCAATGTCAACAACACAATAATTTGATTCATGCTCTTGCCCAAGAACTCTGTTCTCAGGTAGCCTCTTGGCCTTTCTCTGCATGGGGGTTGGATCTCATCGGTAAAATCTCTCCTCCTTCATCTCAAGGACATATTTTCATTATAACCGCAAGAGATTACTTTACAAAGTGGGTAGAAGCTGTTCCTCTTCGCTCCACTACAGCTGAAGTGATTTGTCGATTTCTTCTAGAAAACATTATTTCTCGATTTGAGATACCTTCCACTATAATCTCTGATAATGGGACATCATTTAAGAATAAAGACGTGAAGCAATTCCTCGAGAAATATCATATCAAACATCGATTTTCTACACCATACTATCCTCAATCAAATGGTCAAGCCGAATCATCCAATAAAATAATTGAACAAATTCTTCGCAAAACCGTGAATAAGCATGGTAAGGATTGGAGTACTCAGCTAATCTATGCTATTTGGGCCTACTAAACGAGTGTACAAATTGCCACAGGAACTACCCCTTATAATCTTGTTTATGGTGCTAATGTTATTATGCCTTTAGAATTAGAGATTCCATCACTTAGAGTTTCTCTCAAAGGTATAGTAGATGATGACTCTTACAGAGAACAAAGGCTTCAACAGCTTGAGATTCTTGATGAACAGCGTATAAATGCTCTTGAGCATATTCAAGCGTATCACAAAACTCTACAACGAAGCTATAATGATAAGGTTATTCAACGTTCCTTCTCAGTGGGTGACTAAGTGCTCTATGAGAATCAGCGCAATGTGAATGCCTTACCTGAAGAAAAGGGAAAATTTAGTCCTAATTGGCTTGGACCGTATGTCGTTATTGAAGATTATGGATCAAGTGCTTACAAAATAGTGGATGTAGATGGTACGCCTCTTAAAGACCCTATAAACGCTATGCATTTGCACAGATACTATGCTTAATTCCTCATTCCTTATCATCCATCTATTTCCTTTCTCACTTCTTCAAACTTGGATAATATGTTAACATATCTTTGTTCAAGCAAATAGAATTAAATGATGTTTTGTTTAATCTATATTACTTCGTTCCTGACAAGCATGTTTCTTTACTTTATGGTTTGTCTTGAATTCATTTATGTAAATTGAAAAAGATTTACATTTTTCATTATGTTGACATATTATACAATGTTTTTATGTGTTAAGTTGAATCATGTCATGTTGTGTTTAAACTCAATTTAAATCACATTGGTTATATGATTCATAGGCTTAATACATACTTTCTTCCCTATCATCAATGTAGTACTTGATCAAATATTTTAATTAAGTCACACATGTATCAATTTAATCATGGAGCATTGAGAAATCAATCACATGGAAATTAAATTCAGAACATACATGTACATCTACCAAATATATTAACTTTAATCACAATACGCATTGTTTAGGCATTAAAGATAACACGTTTGAGACAAAGAAGCATGTATATATATATGTGTGTGTGTGTGTGTGTGTGTGTGTGTGTGTGTGTGTGTGTGTGTGTGTGTGTGTGTGTGTGTGTGTGTGGATCAATATACAAAGGTAGGTCCCTATACACCCAAAATGTGACCTACCCTACATCATAAAATCATCTCCTATCCCTAGGGCTGGTGGCTGGAGAGTGATGACTAGATGCTCCCTCCTGATCTGGCCGTGCAGGTGGACCCATAGGCATATACCGTGATATAGATCGTGAATGGCTCCGAGAGGAACTCCTACTATCCCTATCCATAAGGATAGCGCGATACGAGGTAGCCTCGGCCTGAGCTGCTGCTAGATCACGCTGTGCTCACTGAAGGTCCTCTGATAGAGCCCGCTCTCTCTCCCTCCATATCTCTACCTGTACTCGAAATGGGGAAAACAAATCATCATGTCGACCCGCGTTCCCTTGAGGTCTATAAGCAACCTATGAGGAACTAGGGATTTGCGCTGTCGTAGAGATATATGTCACTGCTTGCTGGATCAAGGAGTGCCACTCCTGCACATTAGCTGTAGCAGTAGAACAGATTTTGTGTTAGTACCATTTTATATCATCAAAATATCAATCAATCAATTTAAACCTATTATACCTGGATCTCCCTCATGCCAGTAGGGATCATGATATGGTAGCATCTGTGACTGGGAACTACTAGGCTCCCCACACTCAAACAATCTATGCGTGATAGGTGCAGGTCTCTGTAGCGCCTCATGTTCCCCCTTTTGGGGAATAACGGGAGGATACGGTATCATCTCCTGAATGGTGAGGAGCTGCATCTGACTCCTCCTCATCATCTCTATCCTCCTCCTCCTCCTCGTCATCCCCGTCCTCATCTGCATCCTCATTCTCCTCATCATCATCTCTCTCCTCCTCCTCGTCATCCTCCTCGTCCTCCTCCTCAGCACTAGGCTAATCTCCTATAGGCGGATCAGGACCTCCTACCTCCTCATGACCCTCTCCCTCCTCTGGCTCCTCCGATCTGGATCCCTGATCCTCATCTCGATCTCCATGCCTCCATGGACCTGGATGGCCTGTCGGGTGATCTGGTGGAAAGATAGGCCCTGGGTATGATCTCACAAACCAGGAATGATACCTGCGCTGTGCCCTGGGGTCTGCAGCATAATCAGTGACCACATCCTGATCGGACCCCTCTATATCTGTGATCTCGATATCATCTATCGTGGGTCTCGCTACTGCTCTGGGTCTGGGAAGGACTCGTGAGTGTCGAGTGTAGATGGGCACATTGGCTGGGACACACTGCTCTAGCCCGAACTGCCTCCATACTTGGTCAAAGTAGAATGGGACTATGATGTGTGGATATCACCCTCTCAGTAGGCGGTTCCTCTGTAGGCATGCTAACTGTCTCTCCATCCCATCCCATTGGTGCATCCGCAGATATGGTCTCCACACGGTCACCTCAACTGTCAATCTGTCAACTATCACTCTCCAATACAATAGATCTCCAAATCTCCACTCACTGGTAAGTGGATAAGCAAATACCCTGGGTCACTCGCTAGCCGTACTCATCGGATAGCCGACAGGCCTGGTGCATGTAAAGTGCTCAAATATCCACACCTACAGAAGTGTGCATGTCATCAAGCTGCAACCCTGTCCGAAAACATACTCCTCGAGGTCGTGATAGAGATGTGCAAGCATACTCTGACCCCAGGCATATACTCTCCTATGTCTCTCCATAGCCCTGATGCACCATGTGAGACTCCCATGCATGTGTGTACCTCGCCCATTAGGGCAGACAGCTAGTGCAATGATGGCTATCATAAGACGTCTCATGAGGGGCACCTCTCCTGTAGGATGTAAGAGCCAGCTGACCATGATATGACCTCTCGTCTCACTCGGCATGACTCTCCCTATGCAATATACCTACTCCCTCTGATAATCCTCTACTGACCGATCGGTCGCATATGTCAAGGTAGCTCCTCTGATCGGTAAGCGAAGAATGCGCTACACATCCTCAAGTGTCACCGTCATCTCCCCTACTGGAAGCTGGAACGTGCATGTGTTAGGATCCCATCGCTCCATGAGTGCCATCAACATCGTGGGATGAAATCGAATGGCCGGCATAAGAATCATAGACCACAAACCTACTATCGACAATGTGTCTCTCTCTGCCTGAGTAAGCCGAGGAATCTGATCTCGCAAACTGCGAAGAATCTGCCCCGTCGTGTGCTCTCTCATGTATGGGAGACCCTGCATCACAAAAGCATAACTATAATTAGTACTCAATCATCAAAATCATTCATGCAAACTGTCTAACATCGTATGCTAACCCTGGCATCTCTCGCCAAGTCCTGATTGGGACCATGGCGCCCTGTCAGGGACCATGGCGCCCTCAAGGGACCATGGCGCCCTGTCAGGGACCATGGCGCCCCATAGGGACCATGGTGCCCTGTGTGGGACCCATGGTCGGGTTCCAGGGCCCGCAAATGATCACAGAAAGTCAAATACAGAAAATCAAAAGTCAAACGTTCAGTCAACTCACCTCGTCCAGTGGCTCGTCGTCGATCACGGCCTGTCGCATGATCTTAATCCTCGTGGGATGCTCCGGTCATCATGAAGGCATGATGATGGCTATGTGGGCTCCGCTGCAATGAACAGTACTCAGAATCAACAAAGTGACAAATGCAAATGTCTCTTTCAAGGTATATACTTTCACTCCTTTACTGTTACTTTCAAAACCCTAATTTTCCTCTTTCACTCATTTCATCATAACTTGAGTTTGGGAGATGTGATTTTCGAACCGTTTGTTGCGTAGGAATCGTATTTTCATTCCCCTACTCTCAGGATGTTCCAAAAAGTGCTCTGATGAAGCCTTTTCAGTGAACATCCCTCATCAATACTCTCTTACACAATTTGTCGTAAGTAAACATGTTACCCTGTTTCACCTCCCTAATAAGCAAGTCGAAACAGGGGGGGGCATATAGCTACTCACAAATTTCATCACCTTCCTTAGTAAGCATTAGGTGATTTTGTGATCTAACGTGTGTTTTGTAGGGTGTGGTTCCTAACTGTGTACTGCAGATACCGCTGGGGGCTTCGTTCGACAACTTATGGATATATCCTTTTTCAAATAATGTTTACTTTTCTGTACTTTAGCTTGCATATGCACGTAGTACTCATATGACCGCTAAAGTGGGGGCTAAATGTATCGTCATAAATTGTACGCACTTGCTAAAGCAGTACATTTTAACACCTAGTTTAGCACCCACCTTGGCGCAATTGCATTTTGCATTACATTTCCCCTTTAGCACTTAATTAATAAAATTAATTAGGTCTAAAGGTTCTATTTCATCATATTCCACATCATAAAGTTGGGCCCTTTCATTAAAGTGTGCCCCTTTCATTTTATTCCTCCAATACATCATCTAATCAAAAACCCTAATTAGGCCCTATTTTGAGCTTGGGGGCTTGATTTCGAGGGTCAAAACATCTCGAAATCACTTGTAACTTCGGGATTCTCTCTAAAATCATCATATCTGACGGCCCTGAAAATTTGGTGAAAAGTTGTCGGGACCGTGGCGCCCGGAGTGCACACGGTCCCGGACATTTTTCCCAAAATTTTAGGAGCGCGATCCAATCATAAAATAAAGCTTAACCCCAAGAAATTGGTGGGATATTCAATCTCTAGGTCGGCCAAAAGTCGGAATTAGGACCTAGGGTTTCATACATAAGAGCTCTCTTTCTTCATTTGAAGGGATCCGATTTTTGTTTTCAGGAACCTCATATGCAGTGAAAGAGCAGATCTTTGAAGACTTCAACAACTCTCGACATTCATTCTCCAAGCATTCATCAAATCCATTCATTCACTTAGGGCTTTGAAGGCATTGAAGAGCAATAAGGGATCACCGACTGAAGATTGGCTTGTACCTCTCCCTTGGGGGTTGGGTATGATTTCATGTTGTTTTCATGTATTTGCATAAGCTTCAATATATCATTTATCCATGCTTTAGATCACTTTACATCTTGATTTGGAGCATTTACATTATCATTTACAAGCAATTAGGGTTTACTTTCTAGGTTGCTCTAGTTTGCTTACTTCCATTTTAGATCTTGCACACACACAAGGTCTGCACACACATTACTTTTACAATACAACTTGGCTATTCGTGGAGGTGGAAATCACCGAAGCGGGGGTTTGACTAAGGCAAAACCCTATATAGCCACCCAAACACCTTTTTCAGATACAAGTGCAGGTTTCGGGACTCGGACGACGCCGCAGGTTGCAGACCCGGGAAAAGCAGGTCGAGACAGCACCCCACACCAAATTGCAGAACAAAAGACCAGGACAGGGGCATGGGGTGCCCTGGTCCTACCAAGACAGGGGCGCTGGGTGCCCTAGTCCCTGGGACAGAGGCGCTGGGTGCCCTGGTCCTCCTGACAGACAACAATTTTTAGCAGTTCGGACAGTTTTCCAGAGTGCAAAACAGCAGTTTCAGGTGCAGAATCAGGACAGTGGCGCCCGCGCCCCCGTCCTGAACATTTCCACTCAGATTTTGACTCCGGGTATGCATTTGCATTCTTGTCTTATCTTTGTATTTATAGCTTTCCATTGTTTAAGTTCAATTCTACAATCTTGTTATTAGTTCATACTTGCATTTTGAGGATTAGGAATTGAACTTGCATAATCTTACCTTTCAATTACAACAAAGGAATAGAAACCCTAATAGGTAGCCCGTGGCTCTCTCTTTCACCGAAAAGAAGTAGCCAATTATGCGATACCTCTAGGCTCTTTCGTATTCTGTAATGTGTGACAAAAGGTAGGATTAGGACATGTTAGCCTAGTCTCGCTTTTTCCCCCACACAACTATGAACCAGATTCTGGTAAAGAGAGGTAAGGACAACACTCCTTATGAATACTGGTATGGTAGAAAACCTAATGTTAGTTATTTCAAGATATTTGGTAGCAAATGTTTTAGTAAGAGAGGTGATTATGTTAGCAAATTTGAGGCTACAAGTGATGAAGGTTTATTTCTTGGTTATTCCACCAAGAGTAAGGCCTACAAGTGTTTTAACAACCGAACATAGAGAATTATTGAAAGTGTTGATGTTCGAGTGGATGAATATCCTAAAGTCTCAAAGGAAACCATTTTGGAGAAAAAGGATGAAGATCCTTGCATTTTATTTTTGGAACCAGAAACTGTGAAACCTAAAACCGGTAAAGCAAATACTGATGTACCAGTTCAATCGGAACAGACAAATTCAGAAGAAGATGATGATAATGAAGAAGATGAACTTGAAGGTAATGATCATGTTATTTTGAGATATGTGAGACTCAATCACAATCCTAAGAAGATTATTGGAGACAAGGATGCTAGAGTACTAACCAAAAGAAGAATTAGAGAGAATCCTTGCATGATCTCCACTATTGAACCAAGAACTACTAGGGAAGCATTTGGTGATGATCATTGGGTTAAAGCTATGGAGGAGGAACTAGATCAAATTGAGAAAAACAATACTTGGACCCTAGTACCCTGACCGGTAAATAAAAATGTGATAGGTACTAAGTGGGTATTCAGGAACAAGTTAAATGAAGATGGTGTTGTAGTTCACAACAAAGCTAGGTTGGTTTGCAAAGGTTATGCACAAGAGGAAGGAGAAGATTATGGTGAGACTTTTGCACCAGTGGCAAGACTAGAAGGTGTCAGAACTTTACTTGCATTTTCATCACATAAGAAATTCAAGGTATACCAAATGGATGTTAAGTCAGCATTTTTGAATGGGATATTGGAAGAAGAAGTATACACTAAGGAGCCAGATGGTTATGCTCTGACTGATGAGAAAGAAATGGTATGCAGATTGCATAAGGCTTTATATGGATTAAAGAAGACACCAAGAGCATGGTATGAAAGGCTTCATACACATCTGATGAAGATAGGTTTTCTAAGAACCAGTGAAGATAGCAACATATATCTCAAATCTGAAGGAGATAAAATGCTGGTTAGTGAATTTTTTGTAGATGATATCATATTTGAAGGTAATGATGACATGAGCAATGATTTTGTAGATGAAATGAAAAATGAGTTTGAAATGTCTCTAGTGGGAGAAATAAAAAATTTCATAGGCTTGCAAATACAACAAATGAAGAATGGTATTTTCATCACACAGTCTAAGTATATGAAAGAGGTTTGAAGACATTTGGTATGAGCGATTGTAAACCAGTTGGGAAACCAATGGTTACAGGTTGTAATTTGTCTAAGGAAGATGAATCCATAGTTGTTGATGAGAAGGAATACAGGTCAATATTGGAAAATTACACTATGTTGTTCATAGCAGACTGGATATAGCTCATGTAGTTGGGCTAGTTGCTAGATTCCAGAAGAATCTCAAGGAAACACATTCGATAGCAACTAAGAGGATTTTTAGATATTTGAAAGGTACTATTGACTATGGATTATGGTATCCATATAGAGGGAACTTTGACTTGAAGGTGTACACAGATGCAGATTGGGCAAGAAATGTTGATGACAGGAAAAACACAACCGATGGAGCATTTTTTCTTGGAGGAAGACTTGTTTCATGGAGTATTAAGAAGCAGAGTTGTACTCACAATCTATTGATGAATCTGAGTATGTTGCAACTTACATGAATTGTACCCAGGCTATCTAGATGAGGCACATTTTGGAAGGTTTTAAGATGAAGATTTCAGAACCTATAAAGATATTATGTGATTATACAAGTGCCATAAATATTTCCAAGAACCCTGTTTTGCACGCACGAACCAAGCATATTGAATTGAACTATCATTTCTTAAGGGAAAAAGTGTAGAGTAAAGATGTCATCTTGGAGCATGTTTCTACCAAGGAGCAGCTTGCAGATATCTTTACTAAACCTCTACCTAAGACTACTTTTGAGTATCTTAGAATTCAGTTAGGGGTTTTAGAATTTTATAGCAAGATTGGTGTAGAAGTGGAGTTATTCCATAGGGGAAGCATCAATTTGCAGGTTGTTGATGTTGAACAGTGAAATTTGACATTACATGTTTTACTTTCAATTTGGCATTGTTGTCAAAGGGGGGGAAGAACTATGTGATTTGTATGACAGAGAGAAGGAAGACAAGCGGAAGACAACGTGAATACTTGGTAATGTAAACCAGGATTCCTATTCACAAGCACAACAATCAATGGTATTTGTATTGCCATCAATGCCAAAGGGGGAGATTGTTGGCATTTGCATGAAGATTGCATTAATGATATGTTATGTTGTCATTGATGTCAATTAACTGGTAATGATATTGTTGTAATGATGTTTTGTAACTAGTAGGAAGAGCTAGTGAAGGAAACTGTAACCGGTAGGAAGAATTTATGGAGTGAACCGGTATTGCTATGTATTGGAGAGTTGAACCGGTAAACCCTACCTGTTGATTTGATAAACCCTAACTGATTAAGTTTGCTGAATTGGTTATATTGGTTTATGATCTGATAATGAGTGGTAATTATTATGACACGTATAATTATTGTATGAAGAGAGTTTCAAAGTGATTTTGGCATGTTGATGAAACAGTTTTTGTCTAGGGAATGAGAAAATATATTGCATGTAATGCAAAGCACGTGATGAGTTATTGAGTTTGATGAAGAGGTGATCAAGGAGTGATCAAGGTTTTCTCAATTGATGTGCAGAGATTTCTATGTAATCCAATGGTCATACTTGAACCGCCTTGTTTGTAATCTCTATGAGAGAATTAGGTGTTTGTTGTGTTACCGACCTAATTGATTTTTTTATAAGGTTGGTGAGTTGTTTAGTTTTAGAGTTGGCAAAGTTTTAGTTGAGTGTGTGGTTGTCGAATCGGATGATGTATCTGCAGTTTGAGTAAAGGCAGATAGGAGCATGAAAAGGATCTAAACAAGAAAGTGTAGTGTTATTCAAACAGATCAGCAAACTCCTGTTGTTTTCTAATAATTACAACATACTGAAATCCCCTAACCGGGTAAGCTCTAACAAGCTTGGTGCTATTCAAATCCTCTAACAAGGTGATCCATTAGCTTAAATTTCAAATCCTCTACCAAGGTTACTCCTTACATGGTATTACTTCTAACAAGGCATTATAGTCAATCCCTTAACCGGGTGGTTCCTAACAGGATCTGTTCTTAATAGGACTTTTGTAAAGCTTTAACAGGCTAGACTCCTAACAAGGCAAACTTCAGAAGAGTTTAGATACTTATCTTGTGAGTCTCATCTCACCGTAGTTTTTCCCATTTGGGTTTCCACGTCAAAAATATTGTGTCAAGTGGTGAATATTTTGTGGTTATGTTCTTATGGTTGATTTTCTTAACTACTTAATCCACTTTGATAAGTCATGATAACCGGAAGCATTGTGAAATGAATTTTTACTTATGTTAGTAAAAGCATTTGGATGTTTATGAGTTTGAAGTTGTTTACTGTTAGTTTGTTGTAACAGTCAACGGGTTTATCTTGAGAGTTTTTATCTTGACAGTCATATTGCATTGATAGTTCTAAGTTTACTTTGAGAGATTTATTTTGAGATTGGTGAAGTTATTTTCAGTTTTTCTATCTACTGATTCACCCCCCCCCCCCTCTCAGTAGTTGACCGGATTCTTATTCTTTCATCATACCATTAGTAGGTACCTACTTGATCTTGACTTTTTCTCCCCAAATTTTGGGAGCATGTTTTGGTGGTATTTTAATATTCAAATCCAAGAAATTGGCAGAAAATATTATTTCTAGGTCAGACTAGACTCAAAACAAAGTTAGGGTCTCATACATAAAGCCTTCCTTTCCTCATTTGAAGGATCCAAGATCTAGTGATTGAGAGAGCCTCTTATGAAGTGAAAGTGCAGGTTATGTGAAGTCTACAATAGAAAATCAAGCATTATTCAAGTCTAAAACAATCATTTTCAACATCAATTAGGAGCTTTGAAGATATTGAAGAATAATAGGAGATCACTAAATAATGATTGGCTTGTACCTCTCCCTTAGGGTTTGGTATGGTTTCATGTTATTTTCACGTCTTTGTATGAGCTTCATAACATGCATTTTCAGATTTACATTCATGCTTTAGATCCATTGTGTCATTTTTAATTTTAAACATTTACATTTACATTTACACTCATTTAGTGTTTACTCTCCAAAGCGTAGGGTAGAATTCTAGACATACTTTCTTGTTTAGTTAGGATCTTCTATACATACAAGATTCTTTTACACACATTTTTAATACATTATCAGCTATTTGTGGAGGTGGAAACCACAAAAATAAGGGGTTTGACTAAGGAAAAACCCTATATAGCCACCTAGACACCATTTTTCAAGTTGTAGGTGCAAGTATAGGAATCCAGCAAATGCATGAATTTTGGGACCGACAAAACACACAAGTACATACTTAAGGACAGAGCTAGGTCTCAATTTTTTGAGACCAGGGTATGGCCCTAGTCTGCCACATTTATCAGTTTCTATTGGCATTCCAATAGATCAGAATTTTAGGACTTAATCCCCAGAACCACAACAAGTTGCAGTATCAAGGACCAAGGTTCCTAGCGCCCTAGTCCTGCCCACTCATCTCCAAATTTCAGTCAGAGGTGCACATTTGGATTTACCTTCCTTCTTGATACACAATATCTCAGTTTCAAATCTGCAGCTTCTCGCATTTTTAGTTTATATTTGCATATTTGTTCATCTCCTAGCATAATTGATCATTGCATTGCATTTTGCACATTTCATCTTCATTATAGCAAAGAAATAGAAAACCTAAGAGATATTCCTTGACTCTCTCTTTCTCTCACAAGAAGTAGTCAAAGTAAAATATCTCCCTAAGCTATTTCATATTCTGATGTGTACATGAGAGTGGAATTAGGTCTTAGCTACTTGTTTCCATTTTTATGCATCATAGAAGACTCTCCTGTCAAAATTGCCTTCCCTTTTTTGTCTTTTGGGGGCTCGTAAGTATGCCTTTCTTCTTCAGCTTCAACTGAGGCCTTCTCTACCTATGCATTATTTAAAATCTCCTAAAAACTTCTCATTGTGTACATCCTTACAAAATCATTTTTAATGTTTGAACAAAAACCCTGGAAATTGTGATCCCTCTCCCTTTTCTCTTGTTCCATCCTCTTCAAAATATCCCATTTCTTCCTTTTTTGGATGGCTTCACTAGGGGAGGCAATTCCTTATTAGATCCTCATATTCATGATAGACACCTTTTACTTTAATTTTTTGTGTTCTAATCTCATTTAATTATCCCTCTAGGTCATACTCATGAGCTTCCCCAACATTAAGGTGATATGTGTCTATCAAAAAGTCTTGCACCTTTTCTAGAATTTCACTTCCCATAGTAAAATCTTCATACATTATAAGTCGAGGGAGGTGTGTCCCCTTTTCTATGTTTGAATCCATTTATTCTCCATCTAGAGCATTTGCCACATGAATTCAAGGAAGCTAGCCTTGGAGAAACAATAAGTAGTAAAATGTGAGGTAGTTGGTTGCATCCTAAAACTTTGATGATTGTGCAATCAGAATACAAGAAGAAGACTCCAAAATTATGGGTGAATGCACCCTCTAGGAATGTTACATCCTTAGGTTTAGCATCCTCTAGGACCCTAACCACAAAATGATCAAAGAATGTTGTATAATTCGACCACCTGTACCCCTTATCCAATACTTGGGTCCACCTTTGAATAGGCCACCTGCTACTTGAATCGGGATCAAACATATACACCTTTAAAGCTGCATCCCAATCAGTCCTATTCTAAAAAAGAATTAGGTGGCATAATAATGTATAATATCTGAAATCCAATTGGGCTTTCTCATCTTTTTCTTTTATTAGCCCCTTATGCAACTTGTCTAGAATATATGTTGAAAAATCATATAATTCATTGGACTATGCATGTTGGATTTTTATTGACATCATCATAAGGTCTATGGGCATCTTAGACCTTCCACAATCCATCCTTAAGACTAGGCATAGAGCATAGTATGTTTTTACAAAATAATTTTCAAATGTTACTAAGTTAAAGGGCTCCTGTTCTATGCTCAAAAAGTAATTCTTCCCCATTTGATACATTCTTTTTTTGTAATGTGATATTTCTTGTTCTTTGTGAAATCCCTTTGTAATGTCATACTTTGTCTCTAATTTTCTAAAGTCAAATGGCTTAAGAGCACTACTGTTCAGACCAAAATATTGAATGATGGCATCATGGCTATATCAACCAAAATGTGCCCATCTACCATTCTTACTATCATGCTTTCGGGATGATATTTTTTCCCCAATTGCCTGATCAATAGTGGATCTAAAAAAACATTAGGGACAACAAGCTTGGCAAGGCCCAAATTCCAACAATTTGATACAAGGGCATGATGGACATTGTTGTTGCCAGAATATGTTGTTGTCATTGATGTCAACATATTCCTATGATTTATTGCTCTAGTGCTTGTAGATTGGTTTATTGGGATCATGGTTCAGCATATGGAGTATTCCTTGTATCATTATATCTTTCTGTATTGGTTTTTGTGATTCGGAAGCTTAATTGATCATATCATATGATCCGGTTTTGCAGTTTGGTGTATCTCATCAATGCTTTGCAGAGTTCAATATTTCCTTCGATATATTCTGGTGTGATCAGATCTTGAGTTATGATTTTTGGAGATTGTTTGGGATGTTCATGTCTTTCTACATTTCAGATGGTTCATGATTTTGTGCTCTGCAAGCTATCCTTTTAGTCTGATTTGTTGTTGTTTGAGTGTTCTTGTGTCTCAGATGTTGATCGATGAAGATTTGATAAGTAATGTTGGTGCAGCTATTGCGGATGGTTTTAATGCTCTCATTGGTTTCTCTTGATCATGTTCTATTTGTTTTGGTGGTCTGCATTGATTCTTGTGCATGTTCTTGGTGTTTTTGTTGAACCAGTGATATTCTTCATGTTATGTGGTATTCTTGGTGGTGTAGCGTGTTGCGGTTGATCTTGGCATAATTTTTGGTGGTGTTGCATGTTTGGAGATTTGGTTTAGGTCCATTTTATTTCATGCAAATCATTATATTGGCCCAATGGTCAATCTTTGTACTATGTGATGTAATTTTATAATCAAGAGATGAGGGTTTAGTTGACCTTATAGTCAAGGTTGATGAATTGTATAAATAGGTGTTGTAGTCATGTAAATTTGGTATCAGTGTTGTGTCTACATTATCAGAGAGTGGTATATGTGGTTCTTAAGAGAATTCATCCTTCAGCATTGTGTTTGAGTAGAGATTGGAGTGTTGCAAAGAAGATAATGTGCTTAACCAGAACTATCATTAGGAATTTGTAGATGCTATTCTTTCAATTCATTTGATTCCGGATTGTTGTCTAAATATCTTGTAAGTCAATAAGACTTCTTTGTAGGGTAGTGAACCTTCCCTGAGGGTTGTAGCCTTTCGGGTGATTATATTTGAGCAGTGAGCTCTAGGAAGTGAGTTTGAATGCATGTGCATTCCCCATTATAATATTTACACATACTACTGCAGAGTGTGATCTTATTGTGGGTAGGTTCCTACCATGGTTTTTCCCTTAACCAGGTTTTCCACATCAAAATCTTGGTGTTGTGTGTTGTGCTATCAATTTTCTTATCTTTTTTATTACACCAGTTTATCATATTTGTATTTGATGTTAAGTTTGATAATCCGATGAAAACTGATTCACCCCCCTTCTTAGTTTTCCTTCATTGTTGTGGCCAATAATTGGTATCATAGCTAGATCCTCTGGAAGAATCTTGACCACTTGAGGAGATATAGGATGGAAACTGGAGGTGTTATTTTTAAGAAGGAAAGTCTGAGATTTGATGGAAGTAATTACGCTATATGGAAGAACCAAATTGAGGTGCACTTGATATTTCTTGGAGAGGATTACTGGAAGATTACAACGGATGCCTATTCCGTTCCCCAGAATGGACCAGTTACTACTGCTAAGATCAAGGATGTTGAAAATAACATTAGAGTTAAGGAAGCATTGCTGAATACCCTAACTGATTCTGAGATGACTAATGTGATGGGACTTTAGACTGCACATGAGATCTAGGAGAAGCTTGAGACCTTGTATGAAGGAGATAAACAAGTCAAAGTTTTTAAGTTGCAGAGTTTGAAAGGGAACTATGAGATGTTGAAGATGGGAGAAGATGAGAACATAAAATTCTTCATGGCTAAGGTGAATGAACTTGTCCTAGGTATCAGATGTGTCAGAGGAACCATTGAAGAAGATGAAATTGTTGCTAAGGTGTTGAGATCATTGCATCATGCTTACAAACACAAGGTAGCTGCTATTGATAAGATTCAGAGTTGGACTACTATGAGAAGAGATATGTTGGTCGGAAAGATTGTTGCATTTGAGCTAAGAAAATTTGGTGAATCACATGGAAATTCAGAGACAACATTTAGAGAATCTATATATGAAAAGCAGAAGTATGACCCTGATGAATGCAGAATATCCAGATATGAAAGAGAGAGAAGAGAGATAGAAAAGCAAGAAAGAGAATTGGATGAGCTTGACGCATTGATTTCCCAAAGATTGTCTAAAGGAGTTGGTAAGTATGATGGTAAATTGCCTCTTAAATGTTTTTCTTGCAATAAGATAGGACATTTTGCTTCTAGGTGCCCAGACAGAATGTCTAAGTATGATAGGCATGATAAATTTGATCAGCATGATAGAAATTATAGATACGAGAAGCATGAGAAGTATGATAAGCCCTACAAGTCTAACCAGAAGTATAAGAATTAGAAGAACTATTATTATGGTTCTGATGAAGGTGTTACAGATGAAGAATCATAAGGAGATGAGATTGTGTTTATTGTTATTAAAGAAGCTAGACTGATACCTGTTGATTCTACAAGTTGCACTATTGAGGAGAAAGACTTAGCTACTAAGGTTGAAGAGAAAGATGAAGGGGTGATTGACAGTGGTTGTTCACATCATATGACTAGTGATAAAATCAAATTTGTGAACATGGAGAGGTATGATGGTAGAATAGTAAGATTTGGAGATGACAAAGCCTGTGTGATATGTGGTAGAGGTTCTATTTCCTTTTATAGTAAGCATAACATTGATGATGTCTTGTATGTTGAAGGTTTGAAGCATAATATTTTGAGTGTTAGACAGATGGTGGACAAAGGTTATGATTTTTTATTAAAGAATAGAAAATGCAAGATCCTAAATGCCTCTGATATAGAAATTTCATCGGGAACTAAGACTGAAGGTAATATGTTTCATTTGAATGGTGGTGAGAAAAGTTGTTTGATTGCTCAGATTGATGAAAGTTGGTTGTGGCATAAGAGAATGCGTCATGTTAATTTTGACTCAATGATTAAGATCAGTTCTACTCAAGTTGTTAAAGATTTGCCTAAAATTGTCAAGCCTACTAATTTGGTATGTAAGGAATGTCAAATGGGTAAGCAAACAAGAATTTTTTTCAAGAGTAAGCAGTATTCATCTAATAGATTGCTAGATATTGTGCATATTGACCTATGTGGACCTGCTGCAATATGAAGTGTGTAGGGTGATAGATATTTCATGTTATTGATTAATGATTATTCCAGGATGATGTGGGTTACCTTTTTGAGGGAGAAATCAGAAGCATTGGACAAATTCAAGATATTCAAAGCAAAAGTTGAAACTGAGTCAGGACTAAAGCTGAAATGTTTGAGATCTGATAGAGGAGGAGAGTTTGACTCAATCTATGAGAAGCATGGAATTAGAAGACAATTATCTGCTCCTAGAACCCCATAGTAGAATGGAGTTGTTGAAAGGAAGAATAGGACTATCTTGGATGCTGCAAGGACCATGTTGATTGAAGGGAATGTTCCTAAGATCTATTGGAGAGAAGATGTTAGTACTGTTGTTTACACATTCAACCAAGTGCGTATAAAAGGTGATACTGGTAAGACTCCTTATGATCTATGGTTTGGTCATATTCCTACTATAAGATATTCGAGAATTTTGGGAAGCATGTTATATAAAGAGAGATGAGGAAATAGGAAAGTTTGATGCAAAAAGTGATGAAGGAATCTTCTTGGGATATTCAGCAAAGAGAAAAGCCTATGTGTGCTACTGTTGGCCCACTTGTGGTCCGCCCAATTGAAAAATTTTAAGTTGGGCCCGTCTAGTTGTGTATCATGTCTCCATAGACTTTTTACCTTTAAAGTTTTGTGTTAAATTCCAGTTAAGTGAAAAAGAATGTCTTTAAAACTTTCTGAACCAGTGAACCCCCTTGAACTAGTTCAATCAGGTTCATTTAGTTCAATAAGGTTCATTCATTTCAATTGGGTTCATTCAGTTCAATCAGGTTCATAAAGTTCATTCAAGTTCATTCAGTTCAATCAGGTTCAAAATGGTTCAAAGTAGTTCATCAGGTTCAAATAGTTCACCAGGTTCAAACAGTTCAGTCAGGTACAAAGATGCAGGTTCAACAGTCTAGTTCAAAAATGTGGCAGTGCATTTTAGATTTTGCATCAAAAATTTCAACCAAATTAAAAAAGGTTCTGAATGGTTCAAGAAGGTTCAACTATTTTCAGAACTTCAACAAATTTTAATGATCAATATTTTGAAGGCACGAGTTCAATCTCGGAGGTTCAAAGTTGTAAACTCAGGCTCTCAGTTCACAGGCTTTCAAAGGAATCAAAAGATTGGGCTTGACTTGAAATTCTCAAACTCCAAACATCAGTGACTTCCTGCATTCGCAAGATACATTGAGAATGAAATCATTTGTAGTATCCTAGTAACTTATTCTCTGATTAGATTTGGTTTGTGACTTACTGTTTACTACCATTGGTTGTGTGTTGCCTATGAGAGAAGTTACCGTCGAGCTCATGAAGGATAAGATTGTTGAGTTTTCCAAATCTGCATGGAAATAGTTGCTTCCTTGTATGTCAACCCATATGATTGGATTCAAAAATATCCATTAGATGTTCATATCCACATGATTGAATATGAGCCCATTGTTAAAGAAAGTTATGGTGCAGAGTGTTTGAGAGCAAAAGATGTGGAAGTCACTGAGAACATTATTTTGGCAAGTCTGATTTTATGACAGGCATATAGACCCTCACACAGTAGAACATATCTTTCGACTTGGACATCATTTTTGAAATCTCTCCGGTCAGAATGTAGAAAACTAGGTTTTGGCCAACATATCCAAAATTGAGAAAGATCCAACAGTGGACAAAAATGTTACGGCCCCCACACTAAGACATACTTTGACTATCATAAAAAAAATTTAGTTCGCCCAACATAAAGAGTTTTTCATTTTGGGTTGATACAGAGTGTTATGACAAAGTGCCACATGTATAGATATTGTTACAAATGTCATTTATTTTATAATCTACATCATTGTAAACTTTTAAATCAAAGTTCATAAATATTGGAAATGCAAAAAAGAAAAAGAAAAAGAAAAAGCATTGGGAATGAATGAAGAATTAAAAATATTTTCAAGAATCGGTTATCTTCAAAACTGAAAAGTTATGCTAACCAAAAGCAGTGGGGCACAAAACATTATTTATGGGAATATTTTCAAAGGAGAATGGTTTCAATCTATGTTGGGAATTCTGTGTGCTACTGACAGAGAAGAGGTTATTTCTGAGTTTTTAATTGTAGCAGGGAGCATGTTTTCTTTTCATACAATTGTAATGTACAGAACTTGAGTCTTTGAACTCATTTTGATATTGAAGGAATGGAGAAGGCATTCAGGAGTCTTTGAATTCTTTATTGTTGTCTTTAGATTTTATTGAGCTTTGTCTCATTAATATTATTTTTCAGTACCATTCTTGTCATGACAAGTTGTAGATGTGATTAATTCTAGAATTTTGTTTTCAGATTGAGTTACCTCTTGGGAAGGATATGTGCTCCTACCTCTTTAGTTATTTTCTGTGGGTGTTGGGAATATGAACTGTGTTTTCTTTTTTCTGCATTCACTTTATTTAGTATTCAATCCTCTTCACATTTACTTCATGGTTATGAGTAGGTGTTAGTGCCTTTAGTTGCTTTCCGGTTAAAAGCAAATGTGTGGTTTAAAACCAATTAATTTATTGAACATCTGATTGGGGAGTTGTACCTTATAAAATTCAGAGGAAGATTATCAATCTCATGATAATCGATCCAAATGTTAGTGTTTTTATTTTTTCCTTCATTCTAGGCATTGGGAGTTAATTTGCATATTCATTTTTGAAGGACAAATCTGTTCACTAACAGCTACAATAAGAGATTGAGAAAGATAATGGAAAGTGCAAATGTGAAGGTTGATGAGAATTGTGGAGAAGAGATCAGAGCAAGTTGATATGATGATGATCATAATGTTGTTTTAACACTAAATCAGACTGAAGAATTGAAGCAAAATGATCCAGTAGAGGCAGTTAATCCAGATATTATTGTTGGTGGTGAAGGGGTGTAGGAACTTAAAAATCAGAATAATCAGAAGACTCTGAGGTATGTGAGATTGAATCATTCTGAAAATCAGATCATTGGTGATAAAAATAAAGGTGTAATGACTAGAAGAAGGCTAGTTGTTGAAGAGGTATGTTTGATTTCTAAAATTGAACCTAAAGATGTTGAGGCTTGCAAAGATGAAAAATTAGATGAAGGCTATGGCAGAAGAATTGAATTAAATTGAAAAGAATAACACATTGGAACTTGTGCATAGAACTAAAGACAAGAATGTGATTGGTGCCAAATGGGTGTTCAGAAACAAATTGAATGAAGCCAATGAAATTGTCATAAATATATCAAGATTGGTATGCAAAGGATATTCACAAAAGGAAGGAATTGATTATGAGGATATTTTTGCTCCAGTAGCTAGACTTGAAGCTATTAGAATATTGCTTGCATATGTTTCTTATAAAGATTTCAAGGTATATCAGATGGATGTCAAGTCAGCCTTTATGAATGGTGATCTCGAGGAAGAAGTCTACATTGAGCAACCTGATGGATTTTCATTATCGGGTGATGGAGACATGGTATGCAAACTGAAGAATGCTCTTTATGGACTGAAACAAGCCCCTAGAGCCTGGTATGCTAGATTGGATAAGTATTTACTGAAATTGGAATTTAATAAAGATACTACTGATAGTAATCTATATCTAAAGATTGAGAATGATAATATTTTGATTGTTGAAGTTTTTGTTGATGATATTATCTCTGGAGGAGATGATAACTTAAGTATGAAGTTTGTCGGTGATATGCATAAAGAATTTGAGATGTCTATGATGGGTGAGATGAAGTTTTTCTTAGGTTTGCAGATTTCTCAGAATGGAAAAGGTATTTTTATATCTCAAAGCTAAATATGTGAAGGAATTGTTGAAGAAGTTTGGTTTAGAAGATTCTAAACCGGTTGGAACTCCTATGGTGACTAGTTGCAAATTATCTAAAAATGATGAATCTTTAAAAGTTAATCAGACCTTGTACAAATATATGGTTGGTGGACTTCTATACCTAACTCAGAATAGACCTGACATTATGCATGTTATGTGCATGGCTGCTAGATATCAAGTTGATTTGAAAGAGAGTCATGTCACTGTTGTAAAGAGGATATTCAAATATCTAAAAGGAACTATGGACTATGGTTTGTGGTGTCTGAGGAATTATGATTTCATGTTATGTGCTTACACTAATGCTAATTGGGTTGGTGATATTGATGACTGGAACAGTACCTCTAGTGGTGAATTCTTTTTGAGTAAGAAATTGGTTTCATGGGCAAGTAAGAAACAAGATTCAGTTTCCCTATCTACTGTTGAAACTAAGTACATTGTTGCTGCTAGTAATTACACTCAGATAGTTTGGATGAAACAAATGTTGAAGGATATCAGAATTATCTATGATGAGCCTACTATCATATATTATGACAATTTTAGTGCTATTAATATATCAAAGAACCCGGTGCAACATTCAAAGACTAAACATATATCAATCAAGTATCATTTCTTGAGAGAAAAGGCCAATGAAGAGGAAGTGAAGCTAGAGTATGTGTATACAAAGGAAAAAATTGTTGATATTTTCACCAAGCCTTTTCCTATAGATACATTTTTCTATTTGAGAGATAAGTTAGGGGTATCTACCCCTCCTGATGGGAACTAGATGCATTGAGTTGCATCAATCCGGTGGACTTCACAGTCTTATCTTTTTGTCCGAATTGATGTTTTTTTGTTACTCCTCTAATGGAGTAGTTTTTTTGTGGTTCAGATGAGCTGGTTGTAATCATGATTTGTTTATCTAAGGGGGGGAGCTTGGTTTTCTATTTTGAGAACCTTTGTCATTGATGTCAAAGGGGGAGAGAAAGCTTGTGAAAAATTGTCCTAATCTATTGTTGGTGAGATTGATCTTAGGGGGAGATTATTGGAGATGTTTTCTTTCCTTGCATTGGTTGTTTTTCACATCCATATGTTTCCATCAATACCAAGGGTGAGATTGTTGGACATTGTTGCTGCTAGGATATGTTGTTGTCATTGATGTCAACATATTCCTATGATTTATTTCTCTGATGGTTGCAGATTGGTTTATTGGGATCATGGTTCGACATATAGAGTTTTATTTGTATCATTATATATTTCTGTATTGGTTTTTGTGATCCGGAAGCTTAATTGATCATAATATATGATCCAGTTTTGTAGTTTGGTTTTTCTGATCAGTGCTTTGAAGAGTTTGATATTCCCTCTGATATATTATGGTGTGATCAGATATTGAGTTGTGATTTTTGGAGATTGTTTGGGATGTTCATGTTTATATACATCTTAGATGGTTCATGATTTGGTGCTCTGCAAGCTATGCTTCTAGTCTGAGTTGCTATTGTTTGAGTGTTCTTGAGTCTCAGACGTTGATCGATGAAGATTTTATAAGTAGTGTTGGTGTAGCTATTACACATGGTTTTAATGTTCGTGTTGGTGTTTCTTGATCATTTTCTATTTGTTTTGGTGGTCTGCATTGATTATTGTGCATGTTCTTGGTGATTTTGTTGAAGTAGTGATATTCTTCGTGTTATGCGGAATTCTTGGTGGTGTAGCGTGTTGCGATTGATCTTGGCGTAATTTATGGTGGTGTTTCATATTTGAAGATTTGTTTTAGGTCCATGTTATGTCATGAAATTATTGTATTGGTCTGGTGGTCAATCTTTGTATCGTGTGATGTAATTTTATAATTGTAAAATGAGGGTTTAGCCGACCTTATAGTCAAGATTGATGAATTGTATAAATAGGTGATTTAGTCATGTAAATTTGGTATTAGTGTTGTGTTTGCATTATCAGAGAGTGGTATATGTGGTGCTTAATCGAATTCATCCTTCGATATTGTATTTGAGCAGAGATTAGAGTGTTGCAGAGAAGACAATGTGCTTAACCACAACGGTCATCAGGTATTTGCAAATGATATTCTTTCAATTCATTTGATTCCAGATTGTTGTCCAAATATCTTGAAAGTCAATGAGACTTCTTTGTATGGTAGTGAACCTTCCTTGAGGATTGTAGCCTTCCAGGTTATTATATTTGAGTAGTGAGCTCTAGGTAGTGAGTTTGAATGCATGTGCATTCCCCATTATAATATTAGCACATACTACTGTTGGGTATCATCTTATTGTGGGTAGGTTCCTACCATGGTTTTTCACTTAACTAGGTTTTACACATCAAAATATTGGTATTATGTGTTGTTTTATCAATTTTCTTATCTTTGTTGTTACTGCAGTTTATCAAATTTGCATGTGAGGTTAAGTTTGATAACCTAGTGAAAACTAATTCACCCCCCTCTCAGTTTTCCTTCATTGTTGTTTCCAATGGGGAAGGATTTTCCCTATTTATATAAAAGTAATAAAATATATCCCATCCCTTCTTAGTGGTGATGGCATCTCTGCATTTTGAGCTCTTATCTGAGAAGATATTCTTGTAACTCTCCTGCATGGTTGACCCCTTGAAAAGATCCACAAGATCTTGATGTAGGCCGCTTGCATATCTCCTCTTCTTCTTCTCCATTTCTTCTCATTTTTTTTCAACTTCCTTATCCAATTCTTCAGTACTTTTGGCTAGAAATGATGCAGTAGAGCCTTGTGAGGGTTGCTCTTATTGAGTGGGTTGAGGGCTCTCAATGACAAGAGGGTTTTCTTCACTTGGATGGTTTTCAATAGTAGGTGCATCTTGTTCAGATGATGAAGTTGAGTATTTCTTAGTTAAGTCCCTCCTTTGTTTTGGCTTTGGGGATTCATCTTGAGGAGAAGGGTTGGGCTCATCAACAAGAGGCTCCTGCTCAGAGCATGGGATGGTGGATTTATTTGGAACCCTCATCCTCTTTGGCTTGGAGGATGTTTCTTGAGTAGACTAGTTTAATTTTGTGCTTGGGGGATTCATCTCAACAGATCGAGGGTTAGGTTCGACAGCCAGTTCATTGGATATTGCCAGGGACAAATGAATTACTACAAGAGGAGTGGTGTGGGTGATCTTTGCGGTGGTGGTCCTTTTCTTCTCACATTATCAAATTTCTCCTTGCTCAGAAGTCTTCTCAATGGTTAGGGAAGTGGTCTCTTTCCTTTAGGATGTCATTTCTACACTTTGGGGCTAAGCATTATACTTATAATTCAAACATAAACCCTACAGGACCTCCTAATTCTTTGATAAAAACACATAGATATAGGTTTATACTCACTTACTTGGATTGTGAAACCTCTTGGGCACAATTTGAAGCTCTGGGAGTTTCTCTGAATTGCCTTGAATTGTTATTCACATGCTCTTTTGAATGCAAGGTGTGCAATTAAGCTACAAAATCTAATTTTATTGATCACAAGAGGGTTGAGTTGGTAGTCTTGAGATTAAAACTCCATTGTTGATATGGGAATGGATGGATAGGATTGTATCTTTGCCCTCCTTGATTGTTGACTTGGCGCCCTATAATTCTTCCTTCACCACCCTTTGATTTTTTTTATTTTCCAAAGTCTTGCCTTTGGTAATTTTTTGCCACCTGCACATGTATTATTTTTCCCTACAGGATAGTGGGGCTTCATCATTTTTATCATTTTTCTGCCCCATGGGGTCTTTTATCTTTAGTCTTTCTTGGTGCAAGGTACCAAGGCTACATATTCCTTCTTTATCTTCCTTTATCCCGCTAGCCCACGGGGTGATCATCCTGCCTATATTAGGCTTGCGGATAACGAGGACTACCTTTACCTTTGTTGTTTCTTCATCCTGCTAGCCTTCATCTCAATCATTTCCTTCATATTTGATTCACAGGGTGGCGAGGTAGTCAATTTACCCTTACATCACAAGTCGTCCCGCTAGCTTGAATCAGGTTTATAAGGGTGTTTTAACCACCATGGGGTAAACTTACCTTTGCTCTTAAGCCTCATCCCTCGACCCCATGGGATGATTTTCTCCTTACTTTGGCATTTACAAGTTCGCAGGGCCACCAAATTACCTCACTAGTACATGCTACCCCGCCATCTCACAACATACCTTTTATTTTTTATTTATCATTGCGGGGATGCGGGGAGACCCATTCCACTACATAATATAGATGTCTCCCTACCCCGCAAGACATAATTTTATGACAAAAGAGCCACTCGAGATAGAAAATCCAACTTACTAACACACATACCACTACCCCGTGGCATGAAATTGCTTTGAAAAGAAGTTGTGTGGAGTAAGATTTCCTCTTTGTAGTTTGTTGATGTGCATCTCGCTATCCCATAGCGCTTCCTTAAGTGCAAAATAGGCTTTGCAGGGTGACTAAAGGAGACATCACTTAAGCAATAGATTCATCACGTGGTCAATATATTGAGGGTAAAGGGGTTATAGGATTTAAAGTGCTAGGATGATAAGGACTTAAGGACTTAGGTAAAATAATAAATCTCAACCCCTGCGCTTAAAAGGTAATCGATCTAGAAATAAAATCCTAATGCACAAAGCCAATCATTGAATGACTGAAAACCCTCTCGACTATGACTTAAAATTTTGCAACCTGTTGTAGCCGGTTAGAGGCAAAATAGAAAAAGGGAAGGACATTATTCACTAAGGCACTGAGAACATAAACCCTATCAAGAATTTTGTAAAACCCTAACCCTAGGGGACTTGAGAGACAAAAAAGGGGAAAAATTGACACTCCTAATAGGTGGTAAGCATTAGGAAAATACCCACCTGTTATTGAAGTGAAGCCATTTGGGTTGAAACTAGGAGCAGTCCTAGTTTGATCTTGTTGTTATAGAGGGGGAAAAGGGCTTGCGTTCTCATAAAATGGGTGTGAATAGAAGGTACACCCATGATATGTATTCATGACAAAACATTCAAGAAGGCAAGATTGGTTTTAATAAAAAAAAATTGCTTGGGACATAGGCAAGTCTACTTTTCTAGAGAACTAGAACATACCATTAGATGCCAAAATGATAGTAAAGTTGTCAGGGGCTTGAAGAACTTAAGATCACACCAAATTTTAAGTTGGTTTGAGCTTAGGACTACTTGACTAGTAGATTCTTCTCTTAGAGTCACCAGGTCTATCAAATGTTGTCTCTAAAAGCCAAAATTGATCACAAACACATCAACTATTAGCAAGAGGTAAGAAAACTTTAACTAGAGATAGTTTAACTTGTCCCACCAGACGTGCCAAAAACTATTGTCATGAAAGTTTGCACCCTTGTTGAACACCAATTCTCAACAACCTTGTGAAACATGGAAACAACCTCCAAGTGTGGGACCTTCCACATGTGAGGTTGAATCTTCAGAGAAGGTCAACTTCCTTTCCAATCAGGGTGTAGTGTTGAACCAACCCAACACTTGTAAAACCTACTTCTAAGCCTATTATATCGCTTGCAGAGGAAAAGGGAAGAAATAATGTTGAAAGGGAAAAGAAAGGTGATGCACTAAGATTGAATTGGTCTTTCCCCTTCCTATGAATGCACAAGACATCAATAAAGAAACCCAAAGAAAACACAGTTTCCTATCCTTAAAAAATCCCTAAGACATATACGAGATCAGAACTTAATAGGGAACTGAGAGGGACTAGAAGATCCATAAACATCCCTCATAAGCATATTGATACAACATATAGATCAAACAAAACAAATTAATAATGCATTCATAACAAAGGAAAGATAATTTGCACAAGGTAAATGAGCTTAGAAGGACGTAATTTTATTAATGCAAAGGCAAGGTATGTTATAGTTACACAAGAGATTTAATAAGAGAAAAGGAAAAAGGACCCTAAGAATATGTTACAATTTTGCCTTTATAGGTCAAGCATAACTTTGATAGAACATTGAGTTCAGAAACCCTAAATGATTAGGATTAGGTTACAAAGGAAAGAAATAATATTGGATATAATGTTGTATGTGTGAAAGTGTCCTATAGAACTAGAAAAGAACAACAATCTCCCAAAATTAGGGAAAACCTGCATAGGATGGCATCTAATGTCCTCTATCATATCAAAAGTATTTTGTGCGCCATAAATGCACATGGGTGGCCTTGTGAAAAGTTTGTAGAGCCACCATAGATTCATGGATATTGTCCTATGTCAACAAGAATTGATTGGAACTCAATCTGATTAGATATGGCATGTCGATGAGGACCTGCATTAAATTTTGACCTGATAGGTCAGCAACCACCATGGCACTATGAATTTAATGTTCATCCCTAAATTTGAATCTCATTTGCTGGATCTTAGTTTCACACATGGATGAACAACTAAGATGCATCAAGAAAACCCTCATGAAGACCCCCAAATGGCCCTCAATGAGAGATTAAAACATAGTTGTTGATCTCACTTTTAAGTAAAATTAGGCAGCTGTCATTGCATGTCAAATTCTACAGGCCCCACCAACTAAGCCAAACCCCTCAATTGTAGAATCACAACCTTAGCCAAAATGGTTACAAAGAAGCTATGATGATGCAACTTGACATTCACTTTAACCATCAATGGCCAATCGCAACATCACAGGTAAAAATAAAACTTGTTCCTAATTGTCACAATGATGCAGCCTAGCATTTATGGTAACCCTTAGTCCATCCCAATGGTGCAAGGATAATCGACAGTTAAATTAGCCGCCATGAACCCACAATCTAACATCTTCTGGTAACTGCCACACTCCATCACAATATCATAGGGTGAAAAATATTCAGTTCCTAACCATTGTGAACATTGCAGCCAACATTAGATGGTAATCGCCAATGGTTCATCGCAACAGTGCAAGGTAAACTAGTGGTTCACCTTGACTACTGTGAACCTATGATCAAATAGTCTATTTAACAATCCTCTCGTCAGTAGCAGATAGAACCAGGCTAACAAAAGAACACATAAGTCCTCCTATTCTTGGTGGGACTTAAGTGACATGACTACCCAAGCCAATCAATAGAGGAAAAGAACAAGGCAAAAAAATGCTAAGACAAAAAGCCTTAAGGGTTTAGGGTTTTAGGCCTTAGGTAAATATGTAGGGAGGTTAAATTCATTGATGATTTCTCAGATTGGTTATTTGCATGGCTAAGGTTGACATAGAAAATGTCAAGAGGTACCTAAATGTGTATTCTTTGTCATACTTCCATGACTGCTTGATTATGCACTATGCGAGAAATTTTGTGAAACCATACTGAAAAATACCCTTCGTCTTGAATTTTAATTCTAGCCACATTTGAAATTCTTCTACTTCATCATCTCAGTCATAACTCGAAAAAAAAAAGCATAGAGAAAATGTCTTGCAAGTCCTGATGGAAACTCTTTAAAGTTACAGGGAACTTTGGCAGGTGTGTCTCTTTCTTATCCATCTTCATCTCATAATTGCAGAAGCTCACAACATTAAATCTATTATGTCAATAGGTTGCCAACCTTTTCTTATTGAATATTTCTGCCTCTGACGATAGAATGAGAATACACAACATATCCCTTATAGAATTAATGTTGATAACAAACCTGAGGTGCTCTCCTTGGATAATACCCAAATATGGGTTGAAATTCATGGCACAGGTGTCTACAAGATCTGGGAAAGGGTGTATGATTGGGACCATATATTGTGGAAGACTGCAATACCAGAGTCATAATCCTAAAGATTCTTGTTCCTTTTCTGCCAGCTTCTTCAACATTCTTTTGCAAGATCCTTCTTGGAGGCTTTTTGTGTTGGAACACAACTTGGGGTCATCAATTTTGTCAGCATCGTCCACAACCATAGCTATATTTTTATGTGTTCTTTTCATAAGGGCTTTGGTATTTTTCCAAATTGGTTTCTCTAGCATCCAAGAAGAGGCATAAGATACCTCTCTGAAAATATCCATGAAGGGCGATGAGGTGGATGCTTCCGTGAGGTCACCACTAATTGAAGTTCCTTAAGCTACCATATAGTGAATCTTTTTAGATATACTAAAACCTTTCTTAGCTCTTTTTCTTCTTGTTGGACCTTGAAACTTTGCAATATTGTGTTTGAATCATTTCGCTTAACACTTAGTCTTTCTTTTACATGCTTCATTTTTTTGCCTTTTGTTTAGTTAAACAAGGTATTTTAAGCGTTTTAACCTATGTATGCCACTAGCTAAGCCACTCGTGTAAAATTAATTTCACGCTCTAGTAAGGACGCCACCTCATCATGACAAGTAATCACTACACTTCATCAAGTCGACTTTTAAAAACTTGATCCTCAAAGGAGAAGTGCAGATTTATTCAGTTGCCCTACATTGAAAGCAACATGAGAGGTGATTTTATGGGATAATTCATTAATTGATGTTTCCAAGACTTGATGCTTTCCTATAGTAGGACACTTGGCATTTTGCTGGATAATTCACATATTTCAATCTTACCACCATTAACTGACTACCTTTTTGTCATTTCATTTCGCATGTTGGATGTTTTATTGAGCCAGATTCTCAATTTATCATTCCGATGAGCATTATGTCCCACTTGCAAAATCGTACACTTGGCTAAGTCTATAAATTGGGCACATGCTGAAGCAACACGTATCATACATAGTAAGATTTTTATATCAAGGTGACTATGGATACTCCTATTAGTCTAGTGAGTACGAAGCCATAAATATCTTTTCTAGGAGAAGTCACCAATAACAGAATCATGTGCATGACCAATATCAAGCATATTGTAGCTATTATTGCTATAAAATGGGTGTTGGGTACAGACTTTGTTACTGGGGTAGATAAGTATAAGGTAAACACGTATATTGTGTCTTGTTTTGTTATCTCTATGTTGGATCTTGCAGAATCTAAGCCCTAGATAATCTCATATGGGTTGTTTCCCAAGCAGTACTTGGGTGGGCTCAAAGAGGTTATGGAGATGGAGATAATGAGACTAGGAATACCGATTCTATTAGACCTCCGGCGATATATTGGCAATGATGAGGTGGTGCACTGGCTGCCATTTCTTAGTGGATTTCAAACCACCATGGTAGAATGCTATCAAGAGAAGTCAACCCTCACCTGCAACTTTCTGATGAGATGCATGAATATAGAGCCTATTTATGGCATGGAATGGTACACCATCTTCTATGACCTCGTGCTTCCTCCATCTCATGCACTTGCTTCTCTTCTAGCTCCTCCAACTCTTGCAAAAGAAGATGATGATGATTGAATACTCCTACTAGATATCTCTTTTTTCTATACTCATTGTTAGGCCTAAGAGTCACTTTTGTTATATTGTAAATATTCCAAGATATAATAAATATAACATTTTGAATTGTGTTACATGGCTCACACACCTTGCATTACATGATTCACAGACTATGCAAAATTTACACGCTTTGTACAAAATTTACATAATTATAATAATTACATAATTTAAGCTTTGCAAAGGGTAAAAATTAGTTAAGATGTTTAAGGTGGATTCCATTTACAGGAATCCCTCGAGCTTCTCCTTCTAAATTTCAATTTGAAATGCAGAATGGCCCCTCCCAGAGGGTATCAAATTTAGCATGTTGACCTGGTCTCTCAGCATGTTCATTATACTTTAAAACTCAATCACCTTATTTGAACCCTAGGTCAGAAGCATTTTTGTTGAACCACCTTTTAACTATTTGTTGTTAGCTAGTCATAGCGCTATATGCCTCCTCCCTTGACTCTTGCACACCGAGTAATTGTTTCATCCTAACTTACAAAGATTTGTTCTCCTCAATCTCTAGGGATTTAAGCAACTATAACATAGGGATTTCCATGGAAATGGGTAATAAAACATCCTTACCATGTAGACCAACTCATATGGCAAGGTCTTCAATACTTGCTTTAGAGTGATCCTATCTACCCAAAGTGTTGCCTTCAAGTGTTTGTGTCATTCCTTGTGGTGTTCTAACCCTATTCGCTTAATTAGTCGAATTAATTTTTTATTTGTTGACTTAGCGAGGCCATTTCCTACAGATAATAATTTGAGGAAGTTTTAAAGAAAATTCCATGATCTAGCGCAAACTGACATACCTTGGAACCTAGGAAATCTCTTGCATCGTCTGAGATGATGGTCTTTGGTGGGCCAAATCTTGTCACCAATTCCTCCATGAAATTACTGATCTTTGTCTCGGTTGCATTCTTCAATGGAACGGCTTCTAACCGTTGGGTAAAATAACCAATCGCCTTGAGAATCCATTTGTGTCTAGCACAAGAAATTAGGTTGATCATTCTGATAAAATCTAGTTCCCATTGTGTGAACTGTTCATCCACCACTATTAGATTCAAAGGTAAGGTAACATTATTCTGCTTGCCTACAAAAAATTGGCATTGGTTGCAATACTTGATTAGCGCATAGGAATCATTGAACATAGTGGACCAGAAATAACCAGCTCACATGATCTTTTTAGCAAATGTTTTGGCAAATAAATGTCTACCCACATGGCTACTATGAAACTCATTGAGATTTTTCTCTTCTTGCCCCTTGTTGATACAACAAAAGAGAACAACATTAAATTTCATTTTAAAAAGGATTCCCTCTACAAGTATGTAACTAACATTTTGTAGCCTATAGAATCTTCTCTTATGAGGAGGTAGGTTTATCGAATATTTCCCAGTTTGCATGAAATTCCTGTTAGCCATCCAACATCCTTCAGTTTTAGGTTGATTGAGCAAAACTGATTCCAGGTGTTCCCCTTCAATTGAGGTCTCACTTTCCTTTGCTAACTATTCACAAAGTCCTCTCCCACGGACCACTTTGGTTGGTCGTACTTCAACATCATACTCCAGGATCTTAGTGATCCAATTGGCTCACTTCTCTATGATTTATCCTTCCATGTACTCACGCATGCTAGAGTGTGCCACATATACTATTGTTTTGTTACAAGCAATCAAATGTCAAAATTTCTTGAGTCCCTTGACAATAGAAAAATCATATCTTTCAACAAATTTATATTTAACTTCATGATTCTTTAGGGTCCTTAAATGAAAAGCAATTGGATGCTCCCCTTTCTCTCCATCCTTTTGAGTTAATACCATAGTGATGTTGTACTCACTGCTATAAACATACATGATAAAATCTCTGGAAATATCTAGATTGACCAATACTAGGGTAGTGGAAATAGCTTCTTTATTTTTTTCAAAGGCCTCCCTCAGTTGGTCTATTTGAAAAGTTGGTCCTATCTAAGCATGAGCGTAATTGGTCTGATTAACCTTGTAAAACATGATATGACTCTACTCACATAGTTAATATTTCCTAAGAAAGAGTATACTCCTTTCTTATTAATTTGTAAAGGTATCTCCTTGATGGCTTTTACTTAATCAGGATCAATTGAAATCCCATCCTTTAACACTATGTGCCCAAGCAACTTTCCTTGTGGGACTCTGAATACTCACTTTTTTGGATTCAAGGACACCCTGAACTCTTGGCACTTTTGGAAAACTAATTCTAGATTATCAAAATGGTCATCTTTTGATTTCAAGAACATGGTGAGATCATTAAGATAAATCAATATAATTTTGTTTATTCTCTTTGAAGGAAATGTCCATTGCCCACTGAAAAGTAGCCCCTACATTAGAGAGACCAAATGACATCTTGGCATATGCAAATGTCCCACACTTGGTGGTGAATGTTATTTTATGTTGATCCTCCTCCTTGACCGTGATTTACTTATATTTGGAGAAACCATCTAGTAGAGAAAACATTTTGGACCTGGCTACTGTTTGCAAGATTTTTTCCATAGAGGGAAATGGATAATGATCCCTTAGGGTGCTCTATTCAGATCTCAAAAAACCACACACATATGGATGTCTCCATTCTTCTTCCAAACCTAAACCAAATTATAGACCCAAGTGCTATATCTGATTCGATATACTATTTGGGAGTCAATTAGTTTCCTCAACTCGGGCCATCAGAGATTCAATTTTTTGAATTGATTGGCCTTTGTTTCTACAGGATGGGTTTTGCCCCTTCCGCAAGCTCAATTGTGTGTTGGATGATCTTGGGATCATATCTTTATAGGTCTTAATAAGACCATACAACCAAAATTTTACTAAATGATATTAGTCTCTACCTATCCTACTGGGGACATCTTTGCCAACCTTCAACTTCCTGCCATCTCTGACATAGAGATCAATATAACCTCCTTTGTCTACAACAAACTTCCTTTTGTCATTTCTTGCATCATTATAATCAAATAAATTTTCTAAGGTGATTAACTCTTTTGGGAGCTTATTAGATTTGAGTTGGATGATTTATTCCTCATAAGATTCTGAAATTTTAGGTTGGAGTTGCTCAGCAAACTCATGGGATTGTTGGATGAACATAGTGATTTGGGCCTCACTTTCAAATACTTGCTGGTTTTATCATTATATGGGATGGTGGGTCTAACAATCACTCTGACTGAGTGTTTATTTTCTATCAAGATAGAAACTAGATCAAACTAAGATCCTATTGTTGTCAGACAATCCATAGTTGTATTTTGATTCCTGGGTATTCCTTGTATATTGAAAACTTCAAAGCCTTCAATTAGATCCCAGAATCTTTATCTATAACAATGCATGCAAACATGCTTAACCGTAAAGATGCCCTGAACTTTCTTCACCACCAGCTTAGAGTCTCCAAGAACCATCAACTATTTGATACCCATTCACTCTGTCAGGCTCAATCCTCACACTAGACCTTCATACTCAACTTCATTATTTGAACAAGCAAATTAGAAATGGAAAGCCCTCGGAAAATTTTCCCCAGATGGAGATGTCAAACATATGCCAACTTTGGATCCTAATACGCACCTTGCACCATCAAAACATAGAGTCCACGGCTCTGGTATGTGGTCACTACCACTACCTTGATCATCTTGCTACTCCTTCATAACTTTGGGAATCACTTGATCCTCATCATAAATTACATGGGTTCCTATGCCAATAACATGATAATTACCAAATGGGTCAGTATTAATAAACTCATTACAGAGAACCTCTTCCTTAGCAATATGGTCCCCAACCACTTCTTTGTCTTCAAGTAACTCAATACAATACATTTCATCCTTGGTGATAGAAGTATGGACAACTTCAAAGTTCATCATAGCATCATCCGCTATGTGTTTCAGATGTAAAAGTTTAGATAATATCTTCATTTTTTACTCGTTCTTAGTATTATATGTGACCAATCTAGAGACAGGTAACCACCTATTTTTGTAGTAAAGTCATGTGACAAGCAAAGGCCAAAGATAGGGTGAACATCAATTACTACCACCTCTTGTGGGACAGTAATGCGGGGACATGAATACAAGGTTAACGTAAGGTCTCTAATCCCTCCTATGGCTTGGACCTTATTCCCATCCAACTGCATGACTCCCCTAGCTAATGGTTCATATTTAGGCTTTAAGTCTTCAACTATTTGCTTAGGCATGACCATAGAACTTACAACACAAACGATCATAGAGTTATGAAACAACGTATCTCCTATAATTAGAGTTAAAAAGAAAGGGGTGGGTTTTGGTTTATCTACCTTTTCTTTTGTAACACCATCCCTATCATTTGTGAGTACTGTAGCTTGGTGTGGTCAATCCCCGATAGTGACCCCTTTGTCTTTTGTCAGGGCAAGTTTTGTAGCTAGCTCTATTAATATTGATTTCTCATGTTCCTCCAAAGCTTCACACACCAAGGATTTCAGTTTCAAGATGGCTAAAATATCCAACAAGGATGCATTAGAAGGAGCCTTTTTTAGTTGTTTGACCACGTTAAAAGATGCGGGAAGTGAAAATTTTTGTTCTTTAGGCTTATATAGGACATTCTCCTTGGGATTTTGAACATACTACATGGTTGCAGGCTGACCGAAAGTTTTGTCAAAACTAACCTTAGGTTGTTGTGTCATTGGTTCTCCCGAGAGCCTCCACCTTGAGTGAGTATTATAGTCAGATTGAACATAAGGAGTGTGATGTAGAGGCTTCATTGGTAAATACTACTTCATCTCCTTCCATCCATGAAAATAGTATGGTTGGGATCAATCTTAGCTTCTTATTCCAAAGACATGCCTTGCATATTCGCGATGAGTGCAATGTTTTCTATTCCTGGAGATGAATAGGCATAGACTCTAGAATTTGGTGTGATACCTTGGCTACGTTGTTTAGCTACCTTTTGTAGTAAATTTCCCCGAAAACAGTTATGAGGCATATGTTCCTCATTGCAAGGAAAGCACTAGGTGTTGGCATCATCATCAAGATTGCTTTTCCCAACAACTAGTTCCCTATTTTGTTTTAGAGGAATGGTTTGCAATGGAGTGGGAACAAGAACAATATGGTTCATTTTTTGAGCCTTAGGATTTTTCTTTGTTCCTCCTTGGAATTGATTTTTCTGGTAATGTGGTCTCTGCCTTAATAGCTCTGTGAAGGTGGCCTCGCAAGCATTGCTTGTTATCGCTTAATGTTAATTATGTCATTCGAGAAGGTTTGTAGTAATTTCTTCATGTCATTCACTTTAAATTCCAGAGAGGTTGAAGTAGAGGAATTGCTTTTTTGCATGTTGGGGTAAGCGTACATGGACAAGGTGGATGCAAATATACTCAAATAAGATTCCTCTTGTATAGGGCTTGATAGTTTAGGAAATACGTGCATAAGAGGCCTAGGCAGAAGTTTTAAGGTTTTAATCAAATTATTTTTAGCTCTAACTCTAAGACTATAGGCATCTGGTAATTTTTTCCCTTCAAGTAATTGCATCATGACTGATATATGAGATGAAAATGGAATCGGGTAGGCTAAGACCTAATCCCACTCTCATTCACACATTGGAATACGAATAGCCTAAGGATATGATTCACTTTGACTTCCTCTTATGAAAAAGATTCAAGGAATATATTTAGGGTTTATATCCCTTTGTTGTTATGAAGAGGAGATGAGCTAAATGTAGACAAGTGATAAACTAAGCTAGGGAGATGAACAAAAGTGTTGATATAAACTAAAATAATAGAGAAATGCAAAACTATAAAGTTGAGATATAAACTACAAAACAAGGAATGAAACTCAGATATGCACCTGTCACCTAAAGTTGAGCCAGATTGAGATGGACTAGGGCGCTTGGCACTTTGGTCCTTCTTACTATACTGAGCTGAACTTCTAGAATTTGCAAATTGAGGTTCTGAGATGCAAAACTGCCACATAATGCCTAAAAATGCAAAGGACCGAGGCACTGGGTGCCCCGGTCCCAAAAATTTGAGATCTGATTCTGGATTTGGACCTGTACCTACAAATTTTGGCTTTCCCGAAGTTTGTTGCTTCGTCAAATCTTTGTACCTACACCTGCAACATGAAAAATGGGGTTTGGGTCGCTAATTAGGGTTTTGCCTTAGTCAAACCCCTTGTTTTGGTGATTTCCACCTCAACAAAATAGCTAATATAATTTTGTAATGTGTGTGTATCCTAGAATCTCATGTGTTTATAAGATCCTAATGAGCTTAATGCAAAATTAGAGTTCTACCCTACGTTTTTAGTATAAACCCTAAATGAACATAAAGTAAATAAAAATGCTTCAAATCACAAATGTAATAATAGATCTAAAGCAATAATGTAGATATAAAAACAAGTGTTATGAAGCTCATATAAAGATATGAAAATAACATGAAACCATACCAAACCCTAAGCGAGAGGTACAAGCTAATCAACAGTTGGTGATCTCCTATTATTCTTCAATGTCTCCAAAGATTCAATTGATGATGAAAATGGTTGAATAAGGCTTGATGAATGCTTGATTTGTTGATTGGATACTTCACATAACCTGCACTTTCACCTCACAAGAGACTCCTTCCATTGCTAGAGTTGTTGGATCCTTCAAATGAGTAAAGAAAAGGCTATAAGTATGAAACCCTAACTTTGTTTTTGATCATAGGATGACCTAGAATCAATATAATTTTGCACAAAGTCAAATTTAAACATTATAATACCGCAAAAACATGATCCCTATATTAGGGAGAGAAAATCAGGACCATGGTGAATCACCATGGTCTGACCAACTTTTTAGGGATGCAAGGTATCGTGATTACAAAGAAAATCCCAACTCGGTGTGACAATTCAAGGTGTTTAGATATGAAAAATTGAGCCTTGAAGGTCGAAATAGGACCTAATTAGGGTTTTGATGAATTAATTGATTAAATGGATAAAATAAAAAGAGGCCCACTTAGGGTTAAGGGCCCAATTTTATGATGTTTGGAGTGATAAAAGAGGACTTTAGATTTAATTAAATTAATTAATTAAAATGATTAAATGGAATTTAAAAATGCAAAATGCAACACACTAAGGTGGGTGCTAACCTAAGAGTGAAATTGTACCACCCAATTAAGGGTGTATAATTTATGACCTACAGTTGTAAAGACCAATACCAGTCTTGCGCTTTGCCTTTGAATGAAGCCGCAAGTAGCCTCAACACCATATTTTGTTGAGTGACATTATGAACTGTACATACATCAGCCACATCTTGTAGATTCTTTGCAAATGTCTTTGAATCTTTGCCAATGAATTTTGGTAGGGCCCTCAAAGTGAATGTGGGAATAGGATCCCAAACTGCTGGAGGAGCAGGTAGAATAACAGGACTTATGCTATTCGATGTTAGAAAATTTTGTGGAGATGCCATTTGTGCTTGGGATTATCATTGGTCTTGCGCACTACTTCATGGAACTCTCATCTGCACTACTATTACTAGCGGAGGCACTAGTAAGATAGGATTTACTATTGTTTGTGATCTGGTAACAAGCATATGGCTCTTACACCCACTTATGACTCAAGTCATTTTGCAGTCCCACCAAGTGTGCCAGAAAAAGAACTGTTGATTCCTAAAAATTGCACTTCAGGAAAACAACCTAATGGAAAGTTCAGTGAATGGGGAACCAATTGCGCTTCACTTGGAAACCTTCGGGATTTAGAAGATGGCTCTTTATGTTAAAGAAAAAGGGGGAGACAAAAATTTATCAAATAAACTAAAGTATGGCGATATGCTAGAACTTTAGTGTTTAGTACTCAGAGAGAACATAATGCCATACTTTAAAAGCATAGCCAAAGGCCCCATTGATAGTTTATCTATCACAAAGAAACAATTTATCATTTAGAGGCTCACCCATTTAGCATAATACAATTTTAATACACAACAACCACAAAAATTGAAAGAGTACCAGACATGATTCAACTTGCAGGAATAATATTAAAAATCACAAAAGCCAGAATTCAAATTACAAAGCCTTAACATTTACTCCCAATTTGACACAGATCATAATTTCTCTATCAAATGAAATAACAATCAAAAAGGCCAAAAGTTGGCATAGTTTGAGTGTCTAATTTGCATAGAATTTCAAAAATAATAGTATTAAGGCTAAGAGTAAACTACTAAAAATCATTTCTTAGAGAGTGAACTCCCCACAATTGGCAATCCTTACACCTTAAAAAGCCTTCACTCATGATTAGGGATGGCCAAGGAAACCAAAATAAACATGAGAATTTGCCACGTTCCCATCACCATCTAGGGATGTTACAACCTTTTTGCCTCGTGAACATGCTTCTCCATCATACCGAGAGTCATCATTTCAATAGATTGATTCCATGTGCTTCCCTAAGAAAACACCTAGGACTTGATCGTGCTTTCGAACAAACTCTGGCTGTGAAAAACTTAGGCATTCTGCCTTTCCTACACGTGGTTGCCTATTTGTTTTGCTAGTTGGGACACGTGGCATGCAAGCGAGGCTCCTCAATATCTTTTATTTCTTTCCCTCTAAAAATCCCACATAACCAACATGTGGTGGCTCCCCACATATGGGACCTATAGCATAGAGTCAATCGAGAGAGTCATGTGAGGAAAAAACACATGGTAGTCTGGCAGAGCTCTGAAGGATCAAAGCCCAGTCAACACGTGGCTTCTATAAAAACAACTTGAATGAAACTTTGGTAGCGCAAAGGACGACATAAATGGATCAAAAGAGAATCTATGGATTTATTCAAAATAGGATTGAGCTTTTTCTTCTTCACTTTCAACTTCTTCCTTTTACCCTTTAGATATTCTTCACATTAATCTTTCAAAACCTTTTTGGCGAGAGGACCTCAATTATTATCTCCTCCTTGAGTATCCTTTTGAGACTTGGTGGAGTATAAGTAATTTGGGAAGAATAAGATTCTCCTTTTTTATCTTTCTTCTTCTTGGTAGAGTCATCTTCATCTAAAACCTTGGTGGTTTATCCTTTGGTATTTTTTCTGTTACAACAAATATTTTGATATCAAATGAACATTACTCATTCTCTCATCAATAGATTTGATTTCATTATTTTCCCCTTAATGGACAAAGATCAATTACGTTTGATTCTTCTCAAAATAAACAAGATTGATCAAATTTGACTCATCATCTTCAATTCATCCAATATTCTACTAGAACTTGAAATCAATTATATGTTAAAGTATGAATCTAATCGTGTCCCTTTCTATAAAATCATCTTCCTAGTCTTTCCAAAAATCTCTAATTTTTAAGATAATGATAATATCAGGCTCTAAGATTTAAATTATCTTTGATATAGTTTTTTCTATCAAAGGGGACTCTAATGGCACTAAAAAGGCATAGTAAACTTTGCTATTAATCATTCAATATTTTGAGCACCAAAAGAAGAATTGCAAGTGTAATGCCTATTCTAATAGGAAAAGTGTTGGTGTAAGTAAGGTTATATCTTAACTAGTTCATAGTTAGCACCTATTCACATTGTTAAGTTTACTTAGGATAACTTAGATCTCACTTGTAACTTTCATTTAATAATGTTCATGTTAGTTATCCTAGGTGTCATTCTAGATAGATATGATTCACAACTCGTTATTTAATATTAGTTTCATAATGCATCATGCATTTAATATTTCAACAAGGTAGTTACATTTCTATCTCATCACCTTTCCTTTATAATCAAGGCTCATTTGTACATTGTATAATATAAATTTAATCGCATATCATTTTGATCTCCATTGTTCATTCAAGAGCATGTTGCAACATTCTATTGTGGTTGGTTTATTTCTTGGCTGATCCTTTGAAGTGTGTGCAACTTCATCATGGACTCTTAATCTTTCCAACATTGTATCAGAGCTTTGTCAAGAAAAATTCAATCCCGTATCAAATACTTGAGTGTTTATATTGAGACACATTAGAGGTGAAAAAAATTCCCCCCTCCATTAGACTAGTTTGCATAAAAAATTGCTCCATCCGGCTCTTTTTTGCAAAAATTGGTCTATTTTCAGGCTTATTTATGCATTGGTATGATATTACCAATCTATTGGCATATATATTTTGATCCAAAATATTATTTCACCTCATTTTATTCAATTTGGTACTCATCTTTTGTCTTGAAGTCGTACATTATTGGACGGTGGCAATCAATATATGATATGTTGCATTTTTGTTTGCATTGATTGAGATGAGGGTGTCACATCACTGGTAGAGGTTTCATCCATCCATGAAGTTGTATCTTATTCTCTATTCAAGGTTGTGTTTTGGCTTTGAATGACATTGATTTTCTTATTTAAATTTTATTGTTTGAAGGAGGTGTTTTTTCATTATTTTGTAGAAGTGATTTAGATTAGCTTGTTCGCAACTCCTCTCCATTTCCATCACGGGTAGCATTGTCGCAATCAAAGTTTCAGATTGTTATTATCACTTGACCATGAATTGTTCATTCATTATATGCAACATATATTTATTTATTGGAAAGGCAATATACAATGTGTCTGTATAGGCCTGGTTAAGACTTCACTCCTATTGGGTTGCTTATTGAGTTCCCAAGGCTTTGTTATCAGAAGCTGCAATTTCTTTGGATTGTGATTTCACAAGTCATGTGAACTTATTGGAATACATTAGCTACCATATAATTTCATTGGTTGTTTATCCCTATTTGGCTATGTGTTTTGACCAAAGGCTCAAGTTTGTTTCGATTAAAGAAGAAAACAGGTTTTGAGGGGACCTGAAACCCTTGGATTTTACACGGATCCGAAACCAACAAAGGAATGTTGCAAAAGGATACAACAAAGACAAACAATAGCCCAACCACAACCTAGCAAGACTAATTAAACATTACAGCACCGGTGGCCAAAAAGAGGGCCAAGGCCACCCCAAAAAATTACATAATCATGAACATAAGGACCAAGGCATCCTTAGCCAAAATCATGGGTTTTAACCAGGCTCCCACAAGCATATCCTTGAGATTAATCCCTACAGAAAGTAGCAAATGCATAACATAAATCTCCTTATCAACTTCCTTGTTGCGAAATAACACGGCACCCAAAAACCTCCTACAAAGAATACCATGAGGGTTTAGGTCAACACCCTCAACTAGATCAAACATAAATGATTCATCCACTCCCCAAGAGCACTTCCAGGCATCAACAAAACCATCTAAATCCACCTCAATGGGAGACAGGTCACCTCCAGCCACATCCATCTCCCCCTCCATAGAAGATAGGACCACCTCAATAGGAACAACTAGAGAAACCCCAAGTTGCAGAGAAAAAATCCCACCGAACAAAGTCATGGAATCAAGACAAAAGAGGACAGAGAAACACTCATCAAGAAGGGAATGAGGAGTCAAAAGGAAAAGACAAGAAAGACCAGACCCCATCACTATAAAAACCAAGGGTTTTGAAAAGTCTCCCTTAACCTTCTTCTAGAACAGAAAGACAGGGGTATTCACAAAGAACCTGAGATCAATACAAACCACCCCATGGGTTTTTGACAGGCTCCCCAAACCAAAATCACTAGGTTTTAACATGGCTCCCAAAACCATAAAAAGAAAGCAAAAAAGCCTCCAACCATATACTAGAGAGCATAGGGAAAATGGAAACCGAAGAATCCACAAAAGCTCCCACAATAATATGGGAATAAAGCTCATGCCCAAAAGAAAAAATCCACCCAGAGAAGCTCCCTGCAACAAGTCAAGGGGAAACAACTAGAAAAGCACATCTCCACCTCAATAGGAGATGGAGTCACCTAAATAGACCAAGCTAAGAATAACCCTTGAGAAAGGAGACAGAGAGGAAACCCAGGGTAGCAAAAAGCACAAAAGCCAACACCAGTCAATGAGAAAGGAAGACGAAGCCTACCGAAAAATCTAACAAACAACACACCCAAAAAATCCAGAAACCCCAACAAGAAGAGGTAAAGAACGATGAGTGAGGAAGATGAGAACCCAGGACAAGAGCGAAGACCAAACTGACCAAAAGCAACAACCACATAGCTGCAAGCACCAAACTCCAGAGAAACAACCCCCACAACATACGGGGAGGGCACCCACAGCCAACCAACACCGAACACAAACCCCCATGAGCTAGCCTCCTTCACCACAACAACAAAGCCTTGATCCCAGACACCCAAAACAGAAGCGCATCTGAGCAACCAACAACACAAGAATACAAAAATTTCCCCACACAGCGCCGAGGAGAAAATATATACGCCTGATCCATCACCTCGCATCGTGTCATCATCATCGTCTGCTTCCCCTACGTCCTCCTTTGTAATTGAAACCCTACACCCCGTTCTGTGACTACTGTCATTCCCACTCATTTTTTTGTCTTTGACGTAATGTTACAAATGTCTCAACTAAATTCTATTTGGTAAAGGCTCAAGCTTTTTATTATCGTAAGTGATATTATTAATTGTTGATTTATCATCAAATCAATATCATGTGAGAGTATTATTTTTGTTAGACAACATTGGAGATCTGACCAATCCTTGGTTCTCCAAGGCCAATATTATTTTTCATCATTGTTATTGGTGTGATTGATATTCATTTAGGAGTCCTTATTAAATTATCCCAAGTATTATTAATTTAGGATGGGGTCACTTGTTGGAGACTACAATCAATTCTCCATTTGTTCGCAATTCTATTTCATTGTTCATGCGGGCAAATTCATTTTTGGGTTTGTTCTTTATCAGAGAAATGGATTCATTTATGAATGTTTTCATCCTCTACTTTAAAGTTATCGACAAATTTTAACATCGACCATATCTCACTCACCACACCCACTATTGGACCTTAAGGGAATAAGTCACATCATGTACACCCCACATTAGTTCATCAGGCCTATCTGGCCGCCATGCGTAATTAGTGGACCCCATCGCTAGGCACCTCAACCAATCAGGTCATCTTTTTTCCACTTTTTAACCCCATAGGCTATTTTTTGCCCTTAGTTTGCAGGCTAGTCACATCAATAATCAGAAGTCAATCCGCCCAAGGCTCAATCCAGTCCCCTCTTTTTTCATTGGGCTCAATATAGGCATTTTTTTCTATAGAGCATATCTTTGGCATCCAGAGTCAATTTTATGCATTCCATATATTGTTGGAAGTTGTTTCCGTCAACTCAACTCCATAGTGGTATAGGTTAATCCTCCTAATTTCATAATTTATAAACATTTTTGTAGTTTCAATTCAACTCTTCTATTTGGACTCTTGAGCTCATAACTTTTTCCACGATCTTTCATTTTTGTCATTCTTGTGATGTTGAAAAGGTATTGAGGAGCTCTATCATTTAGTCAATGTCCTTTTCTAGTTTTAACACCAGGTATCATTTATTGATTTTTTTCACTTTTTGGCATTTGATTGATAACTTGGATATCCTAATATTTAGAGAGGCATAATTTGTGGAGCACTTCTTTTCAATTGCTTATCATATTCAGAGGTTTCTATAATAATGTGTTGGTTCTATCTTTGAGATTTTGAAGAATTGTCATAATTTTATATGGATTCTACATTTCATTCTTCTTTTGTTATCTTCGAGAAGGGTAACTATAGGAAATGAAGTGATTACATTATCACTCATCTTAGTGAGCTTCATTTATTGCCATATTTGTATAACCTTGTTCCCCTACCTAGCACACCTTGTGATAACATTACTTAGAAATACAATAGGGATCAATTCTTAAGAGTTATTGTTATACATGTATATTATGACATTTTGTAGTCACTTTTTTTATTTTGAGTTTCCTCATGCTCTTTGGACTCACATTTGGTAGTTACATGGAGATCCTCATATTCAACCATCCTCGGATGATCCTATTTCATATTGCAATGTGCCTCTTCATTCTTACAAGAAGATAAGTCACATTTGTGATTCTTTGGAGGTTTTTAACACTTAAGTTGAGATCGCTTCATAGGTTCCTAATTATTCTTCAAACATAGTTGATTCACCTTCACTTACATTGAATTTTTATCCAGATTCATTGACTTAGACTTCCATCAATCCTGGTTAGTAGGACCATCAATGTCTTTCAGATTTAGAGGACATATTCAATATTTCTTATTTGTGGTTGCAGGATGGATTCCTATCCAATATCTCTAACCTGGTTTGTCATTTTTTTACTTTAGATTTGGAGGATAAATTTGAGGGGTTCTCTCTCTCTTCCTTGATGATATCCATTGCATTTCTATTGTCAAATCAAATTTGTCTTTGGAGTTTGTTCTACATCATTTTTCACATAGTTCAAGGTTGTCACTTTCTTCTTCGATTGGGCATGTATTTGATTTGATTGTGGAAACATAAAATCACTTAGACAAGGAGACACATGAGCACTTTTTAGAGACATTATCTTCATCCTTCATGCTTCCATGTTTTCCAACATATCTACATACCTGCATCTAGACATGGTTCACAAGTTATTTGTAAGCATTGGATCTTGTTTTGTCTTCAAACACTTACCATTATTGTAAGAAATTATTCATTATGTGGTGGCTTCATAGTCTCTCTCTTTCCCTCCTATGGGGACGCTACCAATTAGATTCTAGTGATGGATGTAGTTCTTAGGGGTATAAATGTTGAGACCCCCATATATCACTTCATCATTCACTTATACATGATTTACATGGTTTTTATATATCATTTTTGGAGAGGAGTATTGTTCCCATGGGGTTTTCTCCTTTTGTCCTAGATTAGTTGTATGATTAGTTGTGCAGAGATACCTAACATTGCCTAGTTGTTCGGACCCATATATTGCATCTTCACAATAGTCTACCATAATTTTAATAATATTTTCATTCTCTAAATTCCACTTAAGTGGGGGTGTCAGTGTGAATAAGTTTATATCCTAACTAGTTCATAGTTACCACCTATTCACATGGTTAATTTTACTTAGAATAGCTTAGATGTCACATGTAAATTTCATTTAATATTGTTCATTTTAGTTATCCTAAGTATCATTCTAGATAGATATAAGTCACAAATCATTATTTAATATTAGTTTCATAATGCATCATACATTTAATATTATAATTAGGTAGTTGCATTTCTACATCATCACCTTGTCTTTATAAGAGAGTCTCATTTATACATTGTATCATATAATTTTCATCTCATATCATTTTGATTTCCATTGTTCATTAAAGCTCATTTTGCAACATGCTATTATGGTTGGTTTATTTCTTGGTTGGTCCTTTGAAGTGTGTGTAGCTTCATCATGGGCTCTTAATCTTTCCAACAAAATGTAATTCTAACTTTCTTCTTCTATTTGTATGCATCCTAGTCATGTTATAGTGTGCTCACTTTGATTGGTCACATCTTTTCAAGGATTTATCTTGAAGGTCCACTCTTTCCATTCACCATACCCTACACACTTAACCCCATCTCATGAGGTTAGTGCCTAGAGGATTCTATCATAATTATTTAAAAATATGTCTTCTTTATATTATATTTCTTAATTTATTGGTTTATCCCATGAGTTTATTTGGTGCTATGATTTCTTTTTCATTGCCTAACTAAGGTCTTAACACAAAACCAATGTCAGCAATAAAAATAGGTCATAGGATAAACTTCTAAGCCTTAGGAATTATTAGAAGTTGTATTTATACCCTAATGACAATAATAATAGAACAATTAGAGGTTATGTGATGCAAAATATCAATTACCAATCAAATACCAATTTAAATTGTCACTAATATTATACTTTATAGACTATATTTACATCATCTGATATAATATTATTCGATCTTCATATGTTGTCGTTTCTTCTCTTATTCCCTCTTGTTTCCATACATATATATTTTTTCTCTCCTATATCTTATAACTCGATTTGTTGGTTACAACCACTTTCGGGCCTTAAAAAGGCCTCTAAGTGCCTCAAAATTGACTTTAAGAATTTTAAAAATGAAAACTTTGATATGTTAAAATCTAAACATGATCTTGGGTCAAAAATTTACTAACATATTTATTTGGCAAGTCTATAACTTTGGGGGAAATTTTGGAGCACTCTATGTTCAAATATAAACTTCCCATAAATAGTAACCTTTTGTAATTGCAAGTTTGAGGCATTTTTTCCTAACGGTCTCCTACTTTTTGAACACCTTGCAAGAGAAAAGGGATTATCAAGACCATGAGTTAATTACTAGAGACCAAGAGACCCATAAATTCTAAACACCATATGAATTTATTTGTGTGTCGACAATTAGTTTAAAAATTTGCAGCATTCATCAAAGTCTCTATCTCTAACAAAATTATATTGTACACCAATATAATTACTCCTAACATGAAATGTTAGGTTCTTAGTTTGGAATATCACACTTTTCACTATTACAATAACCTTTCACTGTACTTTATTATTCCAATCTTTAAACATGGTCTCTTAAGCCAAAAATCTTCTTTACAAGCATAATTAGTTATCATATACTGATCCTTAATAGTGGAAAAAGCAACCACATCATGTCCCTTACTCATCCAACTAATTACACCACCAAATAAAGTAAACACATAAGTGTGATGCTAAAAATGTGGTTCAATGAAAGCAAGCATACACATAGATGAGACAACATAATGAAATTACGAAGCAAATATAAATCTAAACAAATGCAAACCAAATACTTCTTTGAGATGTGCCATCTTCCTCTATTCTTGAGGACCTTGAAGGTTGAAGAATTGTTGGCTCTCAGCGGAGCAATGACCTCCAAAGAGGCAACTCAAGAGTTGAGTAGCTACTTCATGATTATGCAAATGGTATGAAAAGCATGATTATTATGCATGATTAATCCAATATGCTAATTATGCTAGATGATTGAAATTAAAATTCCTAGAGTAATGATGCTAAAGTTATGAATGAAAGGGATCCTTATTTCTCCAAAATGAGGGGTATTTATAGGAATTCCAAGGCCAAAGCTAAGGTGGCAGGAATCAACTGTCTAGATTTGATCTAAAGATATCAAGGGTCAAGATTGAGGAAGTTGGAGAAGAGGTTGGAAGAAGGGACACTTTTTATCTCTGTGGTGACAAGTGTCAAGGAGCCTTTCTCATGAGAAGGCAAGTGTCCAAGGGAGGACACATGTGGGAAAAGTGCCATGTGTCTTAAGGAGAGAATATCCAACTCATAAGAGTTTAGGATAAAAGAGGTTAGGATGTGCAAGAGGATAGGGTTAGTTAGACCCTAGGATTAGATAGAATGGGTTAGGTTAGGGGGTGGTTAGGTTAGGTGGTTAAACTTTAGGAGCCATGTGCTCATTTGAATTTATAAATTCAAATATTTAAAAAAAGATAATTAATTTCAACAATTCATGATTTCATTTGTTTTAACTAATTATGAGATTAGAAGAATGAATTTAAATGGGGGGAGGATTAATTAATTTATATCAATTAATCAAAAGGGGATATGAAATTAACTATATAAATATATCATGTACATTTATTTACTAGTAGATGAATAGGGAAAATTAATCAAATTGCTTGTGAATTCAATTAAATAGGAATGGGGATTAATTAAATAGTTGTGTGTTTAATTAATTATCTTCAAACCATTTTTAGGTGAATACAATAAGCACAAGTGGATCATCTACTATCAACACCACCTACTTAGTCTAAAACCATATGCTCATCTCTTATCTAATTACCATGATAGTACAAGGAATATTCTTAGGTACCCCATAAACATATGAAGACTCTTCTAACTACATCGTAATTCTCTACCAAGATTAGACATATATTTGAAGAGAACATCCACTTCTTGAACATGTCTAATGTAGTACTATATAGGGTGAAAATTAGGGTTTCAAACATTGGATTAAAATCATTATTTTTTTCTTAGGGACCTTTACATTCAAAAGAGGGGTTGAATCCAATAGATCTAGTCACAAACCAGCAAGGATAAGGACTGAGAATACTGAGTGGATTCAAGGTGTGAATTTTTTTAACCTCTTTTGTAAGTTGAATTTATGAAATAAGGGCAAAGTACTAGAAATGAGAATAAAAACACAGAAACAACAAGCTACAGATGTGGGACTACGCCACCAACCTAGAATAGAGAAATATAAGCAATTTTGGATCTGATCCTCGAAGGAGCTCCTGAAATATTGGGACTGTGGTGCTCATGGCACTGGTCCTCTGAAATTTTCATAGTCTAATGGGGGATTGATTTGTCATTGTAAATAATGCTTATCTTGAAGATTGTAGCTTCGTACCTATTTCTTGCTCATAGATTGAAGGGAAAATACGTTGGGGATAGGGGTTTGCCTAGGTCAAACCTTTGTTTTGGAATCAACCATGAAAGATAATTGAATTGCAGTAATGGAAATGTTCTCCTTTTGAGGGAGATGTTGAATAGTGACTTAAAACCAAATGATATACCTCCTTGTGAAGTTTTTTTTATCTCCGCATGGGATTAGGGTTTCATGATGTCTTCAACAATAGGTAACATGAATGTCAACTCCAATGCTTGAATTTTGACCTTATTATTTCTCCAATGCTTGAAGGAAGATTGAATGATTTCTCACTTGAATTTGAATACTTGATAAATTGAATTGATTGACCAATATGATTGTCGGATATGTATGTGATGATCAAATGGGAGGGGAAACTTTGCTTTTATACTTGCTAGTCAAAAAACATTAATTTTACAACATGAGACGACACGAGGTTAGGTTTATTGCTTAATTTTTAAATGGAAAAAGGGTTCAAAGGGGGGCCCAAATAGGGAGGAACAAGGTCCCATGACCTGGTCCTACCCATTTTTGGGACTAGGATAAGGGTTTGAGTTGATTTATGAGGTCATATTTGCATGGTACAAGCAAAATTAGGTCCCAATCAGGCCTAGGGGTGCAAACTCTATATTACACAAAGATATAGGTCAAATGTCATCCAATGAGTTTGCAAAAATATTTTTGGGATTAAAGATATGAAAGTATTATTCACATCTCTTAATAATTGTCTAGAACTCTAGGAGGTATTAATGGCATCCACCATATCATAACCCAAGATATCTCAACATTTCTGAAAAAAACCTACCGACCACCCATCTGGACCCAGAGCTTTGTCAGGTTGCTTGATTGAGAAAGAGTTATTTTGATTTCATCCACTAATAAATCCCTTATTAGCATTTTGTTTTGATCCTCAATAATTTGACTGGGAACATTCTAGAGAAGCTCCTTTTAAGTGTTCAAATCCGAGCTATTTTGGGAAGCAAGAAGGTTACTAAAGAAAGTGGTTGATTCCTTTGCAATGTCAACTAGATTCTCAATGATAGAGCCATTCCATAATTTAAGGGATTCAATATTGTTCACCCATCTTCATTATCTTGTGCTATTGTGAAATTTTTTGTGTTATTATCTCCTTCCTTAATCTAGATTTCACGTGAATTTTGTTTCCAAAAGATTTCTTCTTTAGCAAGAATCTCCCCATACCTCATCATGAGCTCCTTCTCTTTCATAAAAGACTCTTGATTCATACCCTCCCTAATTAATTTATCCTCCAAAACTTGTAACTCTATTTCTATGCTAGTCTTATTCTCAAATATGTCCTTGAAATGTTCTCTATCCCAAACTTTCAATTTTAGTTTTAGATTTTATAACTTGGAGGTAAAAACAAATTTATTTGAGCCATCTATCTTATCATCCTCCCACCATTCTACAATTAGGTTCATGAAAGAAGGTTCCTTCATCCACATGTTCTCAAACTTATAGGGGAATCTATATGGCTTCTTATCCCCCAAAATCTCTAACTGCACTAGGAAATGGTCAGAACCAAATCAACACAATAGGATCTGACACTTGAATTCATGTTTAAAATTTGCAAGCTCTCCAAAGTAAAAGAAACGATCCAACTTCTCAGCAATAAAACTAAATCTATATCTTTGGTTTGACCATGTAAAATCTTCATTGGATGAATTAATTTTCATGAGATTGTTCCTATCAACCCAATTTGCAAAATCCTTCTGAGACTAATTTATCCTACCTAAGCTACCAATTTTTTCTCCACCAGGAAGGATAGCATTAAAGTCTCGACCCAATAGAATGTGTTGATTATGTAGAGTAGAAATGAATCTATCTAGATCTAGACATAAATCCCTTTTCTTGTTGCAGGGAGTGGGTTCATAAAAATTTATTATGACAACTCGTAGATCCGATAAGTAACTTTGGGCCTTACAACTAATTCAATTTTATCTTTCACTTACTAAACTAATATTTACCACTTGGGGATTCCAAAAAATCAACAAACACCTAGAGGTTCCCTAAGCATGCACATCATGACCCTTCCACATTTTCAACTTCCTCATAAAATTATCAAACTCTTCCTTTGCAAGCATTGTTTCTTGAAGCAAAATAATTGAACATTGACTCACCTTTAATATGTGCTTAATCAAGCGTTGCTTGTTTTTTATTAAGGAAAATCATGTTTTAAGGGACCTGAAACCCGCTTACATAATGAGAAGATAAGCATAAAATAAACTAGAGAGAACAGGACATAGAAAGAAAAGTTGCAAAAGACCAGTAGAGAAAACAACAGCTAAGGAAAAGAACAGCCAAAAGCCAGTGAGAGACTGGCAACCAAAGACCAGATTACATGTAAGATAAAAAACTTTATAGACTCTTATGTGTCCTTAACCCACATCATCATAGCATTAGCAGCTTCTTTCAGGTCTTTGTTATCCTGCATCTGATGGGTGTCTTTAGTCTTCATCTCCAGATCACGGGTAGTTTACCTTGTTATTCATCTTGAGGAGTGAGGAGCAGAACTGGTGGCCGACACATCATCAATGATCACCATCTCTTTGTTCTGCTTGTTCTTCTCCAAACAAGCAACTAAAGCGTTCATGTTTTGAGATGACACCTTCAAAACCTCAAGGCTATGCTCCATAAATTTCTTCAAGCCCTTCTCGGTTTTAGTAATCCAGTTGATAATAATTTCATTATCAACCTCTCCCTTTTCTTTGATGATTCTGATCACATCTTCAAGATGCTTCAAATCTCCCTTAATCATTTCTTTTTCCGGCCAATCCTACATTTCTTCTTCATCCTCTACCTCACTGGTATCCACCGCCGCATCCTCTTTACCTATAGTATTGGTATCCTTAATCAAATTCTGAATTTTATAATCCAAATCTCTCTATTTATTTTGAATACTGGAGACATTTTCAATCACCCATTTCTGGAAGTTGAAAATTTCCAGAGTGTTATTTCTGGCAATATTCAAAATGGAATCCGCAGTCTCCATACCCGGAGTAGAGCTCACATACGTAGGGTTTACCTCCTCCGTAGTGTACTGAGCTTCATTCCTGCTATCTGGGACATAAGGGTAATTATTTGCTTCCGGCTCTTCAACATACTCTTTTCTCTGCACCTTCTCTTCCTCTCCCTCACCCTCTTTCTTCTCACTCTCCACCTCATCATCAACTGCCTTCCCCTGTTCCTCCTCTGAACCAGCATTCACTTTTGTGTCATCTTTAGCTTCATCACCAACCCTCACTTTTTTATGTAGAGGAATGTTAGACGAATCTTCATTAGACTCAAAGACATCATGACCCTTAGAAATGTGGGCATTTTCCACCAAAGGATCTTCCCTATTAGCCCTAGCTTTACCCTTAAAATGCTCATAAATTAACAATATAAGGCCTTGGTGAGCAATGGGATAGGATTTAGGTTTTTTGGCATGGTCAGCAGGCTATCATTAAGGGAAGAAGCTAAATAGAAAGGCAAAGAGATCTTCAATCCATGGCGAAAATGGTTTAGGATAACAAAATGATAATTGTAAACCTTCGAAAACCTACCATCAACCGTTAGGTATTCCATTAAAACTCTTAACATCTTTTGCCAGAAAGATTTTACCTGATGAGGGAGATAGTAGGACACATTATCCTTCTTGGCGAGTCACACCCTCTCTTCATCACTTTTAGGGAAGTTCTTGGTGGCTTCCACCGAAAACTTGCGGTCTCTGTAAAATTTTGTACCTTCCTTCTGTAAACCTGTAACCTCTGCCACCAAATCTTCATCCAGCTTCCAAGTCTGCCCGAATAGAGTGACTTTGTTATTGCTCCATCCCTTGGCGAAACCATGAGACACTGACTTTTTACTCCTATGTAGTTTTTCCATATAGTCAGTGAAACCATATTTGTGCAGCCTCCGCCATATTTTTCGTTCACTTTTCCAGTTAGCACGGCTAGAAGGCTCATTCCAATTAATATTACCCCCCATAATGAGATTCAGGTCGAAGCCCTCAATAGAGCATGAGATACTCAAATGTTGGACTTAAGCTCAGACTCTGGAACAATACGTTGGAATCAAAAAATAGGGTTATTTCCTTGTTATTCAAATAGTCTTTTAGGACATTCAAAATGAACCAGCACTTAATATGATTAGCCCCGTCACACTAGTTATCATAATCACAATGCCTTAAACAGATCATCAACTGACACGTCACATAACTCTAATATCTGTCTTTGATATCCGAACCTAGAAAAGTAATAATGAACTTAACTTTTACCATGGACTCGATCAAATAATAATTGCTCACAGACTACCTTCTTACAAGAAACTTCTTCGATATATTTAGTGTCCTCCTCTAAATAAACCCCCTCATTATCTAATAAGTCAGCTACCTTGTTACCTTCCCTTAGAGTATGGGAAATGAAAACACTATCATAGGCATCTAATAATATTTTAGCACTGTCAATGATATTATAAATGTTCCAAGAGGGGAAACTAGTGCCTTTGATAGCCTGAATAATATTCAGAGAGTCCCCTTCAAGCCATATTTTTTTTAAGTTAAAACTCTAAACAAGATGGAGGCATTTTAACATTGTCTGAGCTTCTGCAACATGATTGTTTTGAACTCCAAAGGGAGAGGCAATTGCAGCAACACAAAAACCATAAGAATTTATGATGACTCCTCCCCCTCCAGACTTCCCAGGATTGCCTTTAGATGCACCATCAAAATTCACCTTAACCCAATCATGAAAAGGAAATCTCCAAACAACATTTTCTCTCCTACTCTTTATATCAGATTTGCAGACCTTGTGAATCAAATTCCATTCAGTGAGGATGCTTTTCTCATTATCAGTCATTTTAAGATAGCTCCACTGCTTGTTATTTTTGTGAAGAGTATTTATGTTTTCTTTAATTGCCCTACAAATATTTTCAAAAACCACCTGAGATGTACACTTAGCCTCCCTGAAAATTCTATTATTTCTCTCATTCCAGATGTACCAATAGGTCATAGGAAGGATAAAGGACCAGAGGGTTTTAATGAGAGGAAATTTGGTAGGGAAGATCCATTGCAAGATGACTTCCTTAAGATTATTATGCATAACCCAATCAACTTTCCATTGCATCTAGACTTTACTCTAGATTTACGAGGTAAAAGAACAATGGATAAACAAATGATCCACAAATTCTACCTCTTTCTGACATAACTCACACCTATTAGGAAACGTGAATCCTCTACAAGCCAAGTTATCAATGGTAAGAATCTTGTTGTGAGCTTCAAGCCAAAAAAAACATGTTAACTTTAGGAATGAGGAATCTATTCTAGATTTTAGTCCATATTGGGTTACAGACCCGAGTAATAGTTTTTTTATAAGCAGAGGCAATAGTGAAGTTACCTGTGGGATTGCTCTTCCATAGAAACACATCATCAGAATCTTTACTAATAGAAAAGGACAGCAGATCATGTTGGAGCAGTGAAAAACTAGCATAAATAACATCAAGTCTAACCCATTTATTCTCCTTCCAGTAATTACAAACCATAGAACCAAACCTCCTTTTGCATTCATCAATGAATTGGCTGCAATCTTGATTAAAGAGAGGTTCATCTTTAATCCAAACATCCTCCCAGAACCTGATTTTATCACCTTTGCCAAGGACTCATCCAGCTCCAGCTTTAGCAACTTTTATAGATTTGATCATACTATTCCATATGAAAGAACCAGCAGGGATATCTTTAGAGTAGAGAAGAGAATGAATTGGCTGGTTATGAATATATTTATCAAACCATGCCCTACTCCAATATTTCTTAGTACCAAAAGCCCTCCAAATCTATTTAGCAACCAAGGCTTTGTTAAAAAATTTAAGAACTTTAATACCTAATCCCCCCTTGCACTTAGGATTACAAACTTTGTCCCAGGCAACCAAGGCAATCCTTCTCTTGTCTTCTACCCCTGACCAAAGAAATTTTTTCTGAATCCTTTCTAAAGCTTCAACAAATTTAACTGGTATACTAAACAAGCTAAGAGCATAGACAGGAAGATTCTGAAGAGTAGCTTGAAGAAGCTAAAGATTACCAGCCTGAGATAGCATAGATCCTTTCCAACCTGCCAATTTCTTGTTGAGTTTGTCAATTAATGAGTTCTAGAAAGAGTTTGGAGGAACCAAACCAAGAGGGAGCCCAAATAAGTAGAGGGGAGCAACTCCACCTTACAACCAATAATGTTAGCAATTCTCTGCTACCTCAATATTGGGGCATTTATGAAATAAATAGCAGACTTCTCCCAATTAACTTTTTGTCCAGTAGCCAAAGAATAAGAGCTGAGAGAACCTTTGAAAGCAACAGCCTCACCAACAGAAGAATATCCCATCAAAATTGTATCATCAACAAATTGTTGGTGAGTACAGAACACATTAGTAGAGGAGGGTTGCAATCCTTTGATGGTTTTATTCACTTTCAATTTTTTAATCAATCTGCTCACACTCTCCACCAAGATTATGAAAAGAATAGGAGAAATAGGGTCTCCTTGCCTAAGTCCCCTAGAAGATTTAAAAAATCTAGACGGAGAACCATTAATAAGAATAGAAAAATTTGGGGTAGATATCAATTCTCTTGTAACTTTAATTACCTTCTCATCAAATCCAAAGGCCTCCATAACCATGAAAAGAACCTACCATTCCGCTCTATCATAGGATTTTGCCAGATCCAATTTTATCAAGAAACCCTCTTTGTTTGCAGCATTAAGACAATGGATATTCTCATGCACAAGAATAATAGAATCTAAAATTTGCCTACCTGGGACAAATCCTTTTTGCTCCTCAGAGATAACAAAGGGGAGAACAGCCAATAGTCTGGAAGTCATGACTTTTGAAATGATCTTGTTAAAGGAATTACAAAGACTTTGGCCTAAACTTTCCCATAGAATCAGCTCCAGCCACCTTAGGAATTAGAGCAATAAAAGTAGAATTGATTTCCTTAAGGATTCTTCTGGAACCAAAGAATTCTTTGATAGCATTGACCATATCTTTCCCAAAAATATGCCAATATCCCTGAAAGAAAAACATGGGAAAGCCATCCAGGCCCGGAGCCTTATCCCCTTGAAAAGAAAAAACAGCTTTTTTAATTTCATCAGTTGTAGGGATAGTAGATAATGTCTTATTCTAGTGAGGTTCAATAATCTTAGGAATGTTATCAACCAGGTCTTGTTGCTTAACAATGTCAATATCCTTACTACCAGTAAGGAGGTTAGCGAAGAACCTAACAACTTCATCCCCAATGTCATCATCTTTGAGAAGGATTTTGTCATCAGCAATTAATCTAGATATTATGTTGGCAGCTTTATGCTTCATAGATGTCATGTGAAAGAATTTAGTGTTTCTATCCCTAGCTTCCAACCAAATAGCCCTAGATCTCTGCCTCCAGTAGATTTCTTCCCTAGATATAGTGTTGTGAAGTTTGGCTAGAATCTCATCTTCCTTAGCCTTGGGAAACATATTATAACCATCTTTCTGAATAGAGTTTTGAATCTATTCTAATTCCTCCTTTAGCTTCCTTTTGGATTCAAAAATATCTCCAAAAACTTTCTTATTCCAAATCTTGATGTTATCTTTGGTATTTCTTAGTTTTTTAGCAATTTTGAACATGGCAGATCCATTCACATTAATATTCCACCATTTGGCAATGGAATTTTCCAAAGAAGGGTGTGAAATCCACATTTTTTCAAACCAGAAAGGAAAACATTGATTGCTCTTAATAGACTCAGCAACAAAAGAAATGGGATAATGATCCCAACCTATTATGTTAATAACAAACAAAGAACATCTATACTTAAGGACCTAGCCAGGAGTGATAAGGGATCTATCAAGCCTGACCTGAATAAGGTCTCCTCCATCCCTTCGATTAGACCAAGTGTAGGAAGCTCCAGTAAGATCAACATTAATCAGAGCATTGGCATTGATAAAGTCCATAAGGTCGATCCTTCTATCCAGTTGAGCTTGAGTTCCTCCATGTTTGTCACTTTCTTGCAACGGGGTGTTGAAATCCCACATCAACAGCCACCTATCATGAGAAAAAAAACCCCCTTTTCTGCTTAATTTTGTTCCAAAATTTACTCCTAGCCGCTTTAGAATTTGGGGCATAAATGTTGGTAACCACCCAGTCCTGTCCTTCAGCAATACATTTAACTCTCATAGAAATAATATTACCATCTTCATCAATCAAATCTCCATCAATAGTTTTTTTATTCCAAAATATGGCCACCCCACCTTACGCCCCATTCGAACTACTACCACAAACTCCTCCATGTTTGAAGAATTTTAACTTTTCAACTTTTTTCTTACTCATTTTAGTTTCCTGAACCAGGATTATGTCCAACTTATGATCTCTGATAAAATTCCTTAATACATCTTGTTTATGGAGACCATTTAGGCCTCGAATGATCCAGGAAATTACCTTCATTTGGAAACCTGAGAGCAGGATTCCTGGATAGTTCATTGCCTTCCATCAGCTATGTTTTGTTTACGCTCCTGGTCCCTATGCCACTTCATGGTTTTGCGTCCCTGCGGGGATTTGGAAAGACCAATATCCGCCTTAGATCTGGTTCTAGTTTTAACCCCATTAGAGCATCATGTCTTCTTATTTTTCTTTTTTCCCACTCCTATTATCTCTTCATCTTCTTCATCTTTATATGTGGGTTGCTTAATATTCCATGGTTCTCCTATTATCTGAGAAGAGGTGGGTGATTCAGTACCAACATTCTGAAATAGAGAATTAAGGTAAACCTGAGGTGAGCCAAAATTGATCTTTTTTTCAACAATAACTTCTTTACCTTCAAAGACCTCAGGGCAAACTTTATTATTTTCCATATCTATTTCTTGTAGAGCCTCATGTTGTGATTCATTTGTGTCATTAATCTCACCCTCTTCAAGAGTTTCTTATATGCTTATATTCTCTACCTCCTGACTCTATAATACTTCAAATCCATTGGTTGTTTTGATCTCAAATCCTTTATCTTTATTCTGTCTATCTTCCTTCTAACTAGAATCCTTGGAAGGAATAGCTCTCCTATCATCTTTTATTATATCATTTGGGTTACTAGGAAGTCCACTTCCTCCTTCCTCTTTACCCTCCTCATTTTTGTTACTCTTCTCTTTCCAAATCTGTTTAACATGATTGTTATGCTTCTGAACATTCTTGGGGTTACTTGGGCAAGCCTTTTCCTAGTGTCCATCTTTCTTACAATAGAAACACACAAAGGGGAGGGACCCAAACTCTATGGCTTGTTCCCACTTCCCTAGTTTGGAATTTATTTTAATAGAGCTAGGTAGGTTCATGTTCTATGAAATATTGACACATATTCTCGCATACACCAGCCTCTTTCATGTTGTTGTCATAGAATCTATAGCCATAAGCTCCCCGAAGGAGTTAGCAATACCTAAGAAAACATCCTCCAACTAGAACTCAAGTGGCAAACCAGGCAACCGCACCCATACTGGGGCAGGTTCAAAAAAGGAGTCATTGAGCTTCGTATTTGGAGACCATTTCCTTAAGAATAATGAGGATTTCCCAAACATCCATGGTCTTCCACTCAGAGCCATTTCCAAATATTCCCCACAAGAGAAGGAAAAGACAAAGAAACCCCTTGACAGGGCTGAAACATCAACCTGTCCTTTCAGCCTCCATTTTCTCTTAACAAAAGATCTAACATCCTCAATATTAGGTCTGGGTCCAACAAATTTTCCCACTAGAGAAAAAGCCATCAAAGAGATATTATGGTCTATTACCACGTCTAGAACTGCAAAAGCCAGTCTGCTTATTTATCTATTAGAAATATCTTCCACAGAAGGAAAGGATGAATTACCAGTGGGTTTGTTTGCAAATAGACTATTCCAAGGTTTGAGAGCCTTCATCTCTGTCGTCTTTTCCAAATTGACGCTCAAGATCTCGGGAGCCAACTTTGAAGAATCTTCATTATTTTGAGGAGGGTCTCGATGCCATGGGTCCCCATCCTTTCAACCATCCTCATCATCCACCGTAGATCCCAAAGAATCAAGTTGTCCTTGTGTTGCAGAGGAATCAGAACCAGAAGAAACAGTTGCATTGTTTCCTCCATTCGCATAATTCAAATTTCCCTCCAGCTGCGCTATTCCCTCCATTTTTTCCCTACTAGGATATGTTGTTGTCAACAAATAGAAACGTTACAAGTAGACCTGGCAAATGAAAAAATCAAAGAGGAGAGGACCAAATAAAAAGTGCAATGATTTATAGAAAAGGATTAAAAATTTGGGCTCTGTAGTAGAAATTGCAGAGCAGGATAAGATGGATGCAAAATTGAAGGACCTGAGAGAAAAACTGGCTAAAAGCAGTAAAAAAATTAATCAAGTGTTGCTTGTTAGATTCTGTCAGGCCCCTAACATTCCACGTTAAAACATTGATCTTAACTACATGATATTTTGGTTTGCACCTTGGCATCTCCATCCAAGGTTCTCAATTCCCTAAGAGATTTCCTTGAGATTTTTTTGTGGCTGCAATCTAGGAAAATTTTCATGACTGAGGTTTGACAAATGCCAAGGACCACCCCATCATCCAGTTTTCTCCTTGCCATTCCTCCCTCTTCCTAATATTCAAATAAAAGAGCTTGTTCATGTTCAATCATCTCCTCATCTACCTCATTCCCTTTCAAGCAATCTTTCATTGAAATGGGGTTGATGATTAAATTTGTTTCATCTAGGAAGTCCCTGTTTGCAATTGTGTTATTCATCACCTAATATGCATCTTTTAAAATTTTATCATCTACCTCTTCAAGGCCCTCCACATCTAAATTTTGTTCAAATTGTAATAGAGGACCAAACTAGATTCTATTGGATCCCTTACCCTCTTGACCTCTTTCTAGATCCTCCATTTCTTTTTGCCCCTCTTTTGAAATTTGCTCCACCTAAAGAAAGGTCTCTTCTTTTGACTCGACTACCCTACTGTTTTCCTCCAAAAGTTCTTTTTTGTTTTTCAGTTCCAATCTGATCCAATTATTCCTCAGTTCTATTATCTAATATGGTTTTCCTTTCCTTGTTCTACTCATTTCCATTCTCAATAATAATTGGCTTGCCCTTATCCACAATCTTCCTATAATATTCCTCTTTTGAGTTCATGGGGGAACTATGTAGCTCTGGAATAGGGATTTTTTTCCTTGAGTTGCCTTGAAGACCCATTTTAGAACATCGTGCCTTTAAATGTCTTCTTGTGAGACAACTTCCCTTGCAGTGGTATATTTTCATTTCTATTTTTTATATCCATTTGCCATTTTTTTATACGATTTTAGGTCATCCACCTCTTTGCATTCTATAGGGACTTCAATTAAAACCCTTGGTTTTGAATCTATATTTCCATTAATGAAATCCTTCTCCACTCCCAAGAAAGTCCCAAGGGTATTGCCAATTTCCTAAATAGCTTCGAGACTCCAATATTCAGAGGGTAGATTCTTTAATTTTATCCAAATTGGTTTTGTCTTAAATTTAAATGCTTTAGTATTGACGTTTGGTCTCCATTTCATTATAAGAAAGATAAAAACCCCTAAAATAAATTGGATCTCCTTTCATAATCTCATCCTTCAGGTTGTGATCTATGCATTCAATAAGGAAAAAATATTTAGCGAGGATTTTGATACTTACCTGATCCTTGTATATATTCTTCCACCATTTGATTGCATCCATTGCTCACCCCGGATCTCCTTCCCATCTCATAATGAGGTCTTTGTCTCTATATCTTTCTATTATCATATCGATGGATTTTGTCGGCATTATCATTGCTATCTATGGCTTACTTATGTTTCGGGTACGGTTTTTCTTGGAAGAGGTTTTATGTCGAAGTTGCCCATTCCATTGTCCGAATTTAGTTTTCACTCATCACAAAAGTTAGGATGTTTGAGGACCTGGTTCCCCATCTACCATAGTTAATTTTTATTTTTCTCAAGTGTTGATACCCACAGTTGCAACCATGTTTTATTCCATTGCGTGGATGAGAGAAAAACATGCTTTCCTCCTAGATCCAACCTCTAGTTGTGTTGTTTCTCTACTTGGTTACGCTCCTCTACTTTTTTTACCTAAATTTTTAACTTTCCCTGGATTCACTCCTCTACTCGCCATCACTAAACACTAAGTGTCATTGTTTTTATTCAATCATGACCCAAAAATATTATTATTTTAACATGTCCTAACATTTTTATCTATGACAAGGTCTTATTTTCTAGGAAGCTGGTGCCCACTTTAAAGAGTCTAGTTTGGAAGTTGTTATTTATGCGAGAATTATACAAAAATGAAGTATCTATTTTATGTTGATTCTACATGAAATGTGTGACACCTTTGGAGGTATATTTACTTTTTCGATAGGTGCAGTTTCTTATGCAAGTTCAGTAATAATTGGTAGATATATATTTTTGCATGAGTTATCAATTGAAAGTTACCATTTACATGTGTGATGGATTTGACATCTTTCATGTGGCATCTTCATGCTTAGGCATGGGTTTTGGAAACTTGACATTTATTGAATTGTAAGTTGTATAAATAGAAGTGGTTACTAGAGGATCTTAAGGAGAGGAGTGACATGTATAGGGGTTATGTTGCTAGATTTCTTCTAGAATTGGAGCAAGATTTAAATCTCCATGTAAAGGCTTTGAGCCTAACAATGTATTTTAACCTTTTTGTTGAATAATACATTGGCTCTATGTTTTCGTGTGTGGGTTTTTAACCAGAAAGGGTTTTCCCCATGTATATCTGTGTTTTGTCTTTTGTTTCATTCTTTTTGTTTATGATTGTATAGTATTGAATCTATATGTTGTAATTTTGTTTAAACTTGCTCATATCTATAAATTTCAACCTTTTTCCTTTAAGGATTTAATCGTGGGAAATTATATATGTTTGATTTCACTTTTATAGCATAGTAGTATATGCTTGTGTGAGCTTATTAAAATTTGTTATAAAGAAACATAGGATACTAGATGAGCATACTAATCTCAAAGGTCTCATTTTCCTTCTACATCATCTTTATTTGAAACCTTAGTGGTTGCTCCTTTGGTATTTTATATTTTCACCCAATCCTTTGATCTTTGATAGCCATGAGCCATTATTTCATCAATACATTTGATTTCCTTATTTTCTTAATTAATTGGTGGCACTGCTTGCATTTAAATCTTCTAAAAAATAAACAAGATTGATCAAAGCTGACTAATCATCTTTAATTCCTTTGACATTCCACCTAATTTAAAAATAATAATATACCAAAGTGTGAATTTAATATAGTCTATTTTTTAACTTCATAATCACCTTCAAAGTTCCAAAATCTCTTCAATTTCAAGATAATAGAAAAATCTAGTTCCAAGATTATAATTATCTAAAAAATACATAGTAAAATTCATGAACGATCATTCAATACTTTAACATCAAAAGAAGAATTAAAAGTCTATGACCTATTCCAATGGGTAAAGGAATCCCAACTTTCTTCCTCTCTTTACCTTTTATTCAATTCATCAATTTGTCTACAAAATTCTATAAAAGCAAGTTTGCCACTTACAAACCTTGGTAGTTTGTATGGATATCCATCAATCCTCCAATTAAAATATAAGAAAATATGGGAAATTGAATAAAATAGCTCTCATACACATGGTAATAAGATTTTTTGCTTTACATGACAACCTAAGCTCACAAAATTTATTGGAGTTCTTTGATTGTGCTCACATAGTGATTGCATCATTCACTCTTTTAAAAAATTTGTAGCTATGTTCTAGTTGCAGTTGTGAATAGTGATCATAGATTTGTCTCACGTCATTATATACCCTTGTTGTACCAATTCCTTGCCAATAATCATGATTTCAATAATATATAAAAGAAAAGAAAACATGTTAAAATTTTGATTCAACTCAAACTAAGCAAGTTGACCGTGTAACTTATTATTAATAATCTTGATGATGGGAAAAATGGTGTCTCAACCTTGTATTTACATGAGGTTACTATTTATAGTAAGCTTTTATTTGAGCATGAAATGGTGTGAAATTCTCCCTGAAGCTTCTGGTTGGCTAGATAAGAATTTCGATAAAGTTACGTTGCAAGATCACAACTAGTTTTGAAGATATTAAATTTTTTATTTTGGAGGGGTGCAATGAAATGTTTAAATTTAATTTTGAGGACTCTAGATGCCCTGAAACACCATGAAAACTGGGTGTAAATGGCATAGTGTCTTACAAGGAAATAGAGCACTTTGCAAGCTTTCGGGCACTTCAAACGATTCGTCAATAGGACACACGATTCTCAATTTAAGGCCTCGAAAAGTTTGTACTCCTAAAATAGGAAATATAAACTACATCAGACACATAAATGAGTTGTGAAATGGAGGGACACATGTTGATGTGTGTTTTAACATGACATAGGGCATCTAGAAGGGAGATAAGGTGGGCTACACGTTATTGGGTGGTTTTCGCCCATGATTTTGTAATACCGTTTGACGGTTTCTTGTATTGTATCTCCTATATATGAGGTGCATGAAATAGAGGTTGTGTGTAAGAGTCTTATGGCTATTGAGTTACCTTTGAATCTCTTATTAGTGGTACTCCTTCGAAGAGCTTTCTATGCAAGTATATTGTAATCTATTTTTTATTGTTGAATAATATATTGGGCATCTTTTGGAGTGTGGGATTTTTCTCCCAAAAGGGTTTTCCCCACTTAAATCATTGTGTTATGGTTTGAATGTTATTATGTCTATTTTTATTTTCTGTAACTATTGTGATGATCTGTAAAAAAAATTGCATTACCCTCCTCTCAAGGTTAGTGTAGGAAGTTGTTCCACTACTTAACTTCCTTACAAGTGGTATCAGAGCCTGATCACCTTTGGTTTCAGTTGTGGGTTGTTGGGTTTATTAAACTAATCCATATTTGAGTGGGAGCTTGTGCAGAAGACACTTTTTGATCTTGTTGCAAGAATTTTTAGATGGCAAGTTCATCGAGGATAATAGAGGTGGAGAAATTTAATGGAACAAATTTTGAGATGTGGAAGTTGAAGATGGAAGATCTGCTAATAGATCAAAATTTGTGGGATGATGTTGATGTGAATGGCCAAAGACCCTCAAATCCTATTGTGGTGGCTCAGTATGATGTTATGGATCAAAAAATCCAAGGGTCTAATCAGATTGTGCTTGGTAGACTCTGCTCTGATCAATGTCCACATAAAAAAACTACAAAAAAGCTATGGACTAAGCTTGGTGAAATGTATCAAGCAAAATCTTTATTAAATCAAATTTTCTTAAGGAAGAAAGTGTATTCCTTGAAACGGAAGAGGATGGATGGATTGCAAACCACCTGGAAGCATTGAATATGTTGGTGGCTCAATTGGTATCTGTCGATGTTAAGATGGACGAAGAGGAGAAATGTTAGCTCTTGCTTTGTTCTTTGCCTAATTCATGGGATTCTCTTGTTATGGCTATCAATAGTACTTTTGTTGTTTTGAAATATAAAGATGTAGTGGGTGTCCTAATTGGTGAAGAGATGTGGAGGAAGGTATCCATTAGTTCAAAAGAATCCCTAATTGTCCGTGCAAGACCTAAGGAGAAAGGCAAGAAGAATGAGAAGTGTGATAAGTCCAAATCTTGAGGGAGATCAATATCTCCTGGAAAGTCCAAAGTCATTTGCTAGAATTGTGGTAAACTGGGTCACATCTGTAAGGACTGCAAAGAAGAAAAGAAGAATAAAAAGAAAAATTTTGATCCTGATTCTGATTTCGAGAAGGAAGATGGTGATGCATTCATTGCAGCTTTGGCAACTCATGCAGGTAATGATGTCTGGTTAATTGACTCAGGTGCATCTTTTCATATGACTTCCAATAGAGAGTGGTTTTTTGAATATGAAGAATTTAATGGAGTTAAGGTGTACTTGGGTGATGATTCACATTTAGACATTGTTGGTCGAGGTAAAGTTAGAATAAGGTTTTCTAATGGTAGAATAAAAAGTATTAATGGTGTGTTGCATATCCCTGGATTAAAATTAAATCTGTTATCTATGAGAAAACTGATAGATGTGGGTGTGCAGGTATTCTTTTATGAAGCGGGGTGTAAGCTGATTAAGGGTGCTATGGTAATTACTAGAGGTGTTAGGTTCGACACTTTGTATAAGCTATATGCATACACTATTGAGTGTAATAGCACTTCTGTAAAAAGTAAACCTGTGGATACTTCATCGAAATATTTGAGGGTTTCACCTTCAGCAAATGGAAATGGCTTTTGGGTACCTAAGGGTGCTCTTTCATCTGAAGCAAAGTTACTTACAAAGAAGGCTATGTTATGGCACCAGAGGCTTGGCCACATTGGAGAAAAGGGTCTAAGGACCTTGAAAAATAAAAACCTTATTGAAGGTTTGAATGATTGTAATCTTGACTTTGATTTATGTGAGCATTGCATTTATGGAAAACAAAACCACATTCAGTTTTACTCGAGTTCTCATTAAACTTGTGGTGTTTTGGATCTTATTCATTCTGATGTGTTTGGTCATGTAGTTGTTCCTTCGATTTGAAAATTCACATATTATGTTTCATTTATTGATGATTTTAGTAGGACATGGATATATTTTCTAAAGAGTAAATCTAAAGTTTTTAGTCGATTTAAAGAATTTAAAGCAATGGTTGAGTTGCAGACTAGAAAGAAAATTAAATGATGTTTGAAGACTGAGAATGGCAGTGAATTTTGTTATTTTATTTTGATAGATTCTGTAAAGACTGTGGCATTAACAAACGGAAGACAACTCCGCATTCTCCACAGCAGAATGGAGTTGTAGAAAGAATGAACACGGCATTGATGGAGAAGGCTAGGAGTATGTTGAGTGGTGTTGGTCTAGAACAAAAGTTTTGGGCTGAAGTTGTTGCCACTGCTAGCTACCTGATTAACAGGTCTCCTACATCAGCTCTTGTTGATAAAATTCCTATGGAAGCATGGCTAGGTCACAAGCCTTCATTGAGACATCTTAAAGTTTTTGGTTGCAAGGCATATGCAAATGTGCCAAAGGAGAAGCAGATATAGTTGGAGAACAAGGCTATGAAATGTATCTTCATCAGGTACAATTATGGTGTGAAAGGATACAATCTTAGGACCTTATTGTGCAAAAGGCAATTCATAGTAGAAGTGTTATTTCTAGAGAAATTAAGTCTCCTTCTGTTACATTTCAGCCAGAATAGACTAAAAAGGAAGATGTGATTCAGTTCCCTTCTACACCTAAAAGAGTTTAATCTAGACCCCTAGATAGGCAAGAAGTTTAGGAGAGCTCGTCTAGCTCTGAATCTTCATAAGAGGAGGAAGAACCTCCAACTCGGCTTGTTTGAAGGTCTAAAAGACATAGACAACCACCTAAAAGGTATACACCTGATGATTGGAGATGTATTTTTGCTTTGAATACTAATGTGGATGAACTGAACTCTGTAGAAGAGGCATTAAGTATGAATGATGCAGAATCCTGGAAGATTGCTATGGAAGAAGAAATGGCAGCTTTGAAAAAGAATGATACATGGGATATTGTACCATTACCTCAAGGATGAAAGCTTGTTGGTTCCAAATGGGTGTTCAAGAAAAAGATTGGTTCAGATGGAAGCATTAAGAAGTGTGTAACCCAGAAAATAAATAGAAACTATGAATGCTCCTAGATTACCAATGAAACAAATATAGGCAATAATTTCAAAACAAATAAACTTCCCTTTGTTGTCCCATTATGTCCTATCACCTTCTACTCTTGAGTTATATGAGTTGATTGCTCTCATACTGCACTCTAATGATCTTCAAGATGACAAAGACGAATAGACAATAGTCTTTGATTTCTAAAATGCAAACTAAATATGCAAAATGATATTATGAAACTATATGATATCTAAGCTAAGCCAAAGGCACATTGTGAAAATGCTCAAATGCTCTAAAATGACTGGAGTGCAAGATTACGATTAGATTCAAATTGCTGGAGAAATGCTCCTTTTATAGATTTTTCATGAGCAAAATCCCATGTGCCAAAGATCAACGATTGTGGGTGAATCTTGATAAGTTGATGGCTATGATTTGATTGGTTGAGATGTGAGAGAAGAAGGTGAAAGATTTTCCTCCTACACATACGGGATGGAGGAAAAGGTGGGAGAGAAATCCAAGTGGCAACTTGCTAGAGTTGACCACAGTTAGGAACTCCAAGAATATAGGAGAGTTGGAGACAATCTAGGAAATGCAGGACAAGTGGAGTTTGACCAGGATGAGGTAGAAACAACCTCCTCCAAAGATGTAGGAGTAGTGGAGGGAATATAAGAATAGGAGTTGAAGATAATGTAGCTAATTAAAAATAGGGAAAATTAGTATTTAGCCACATGAAGAGTGAGTTGTCAAGATAAGCTGATGTGGAAGAGAATGAGGTGGAAAAGGCAAATAATTAAATAATTTTGAATTATTTAATCAAGAAGACTTTAGGAAGATAATTAATTAAATAAAAAATATTTAATCAACTATTTGAAAATAGAAGAATAAGCTAAATGAATGAAAATAAATAAACTTTTCAATTTATTTATTTAATAGAAGAATAATCATTAAATAAATAATAAATCATAGCCATTTTTAGGTGTATACATTTTGCCCCTCTTTGAAACGATGTTGGAACAATATTGTTTCAAAGAAAAATTAAACTTAAAATCAAGCCTCAATTTTGCCCTTGGCTTTAATAAAATTTTCGATGGTATATGCCCCCTTGAGAGGTTGATTTGTGAAAAAATTGAATAAATTTGTTTGAGCAATCAATCTCACGAAATGTTTAATAATGCCCAATTAATTGTGAGAATTTAAAATTAAAATGCCCCTCACTTTATAAATATTTATGAAACTTCCATTAGATCAAAATTAGGTTAATAAAAGGCAAGTTGGGCCCATTTCCACCTCATTTTCATACTTGGAGCTTTTGAATTTTGGAGATCCTATTTGGAGACTTGTAGAGTGCTGCCAACTATCAGGATGGTGATTCCACTGCATAGTCATCATTTTGAGTGAGTCAGGAGATTTTAGAGACCACCAGAGTATGGTCTCCCGATAGGTATTCGAAATCCTTACTTTTGTATGATTTTTAAGTTGATTTTTATCAAAATCGTGCATTTTCGCAATTTTTCCATTTTTTTGTCATTTTTCTTTTAGCGCATTTAGAAAGTTTTTTCACATATATGATAATTTGTTTAGCGTTTTTTTTTTATCTCACATTTGTCGCATTTTGTCATGCATATGCTTATTGTTTTCTCGCTTTTATAGTTTTTGTGTTTTTGTTATTAGTTTTTATGCATCTGCTTGTTTGTTTAGCGCATATGTATGATTTAGTGTCTTTGTCATTTTCTATTGTGTATATGTAAAATATTTAAGCGCATTCATTGTTTTCAACACATTTTTTAATTGATGTTGCGCGTTCATTAATTGTTGTAGCACTTTCATGTTTTGTAGTGCATATGTTAAATGTGTTAGCGCCTTTGTTTATAACTATAGCGCATTTGTTATGTAGCCAACTTTGACAATTTGTTCAATGATTAAAAATCATGATGAATGATTTGTTTGTTTCATATTTGCTCAAAGAGACTGATCTAGTCTCTGATGAAGAGTTGATAGGATAGGCAGTTGTTTTCCATTGACAATTTGATTGATTGATAGATAACTGACTTAGATAACAATGTGTTGTTCTAGGAGGATTTAGATGCCCTCCACTGTCTGCAGAGATTCCCTTCTATGAGATATTTGATTCTTGATTTAGATGTTGCGGTGATTAGGCACATAGATGTTTGTGGATTGAGACACCTCCTGTATATGCATGAGATCGGGACAAACAGGGGGTTACTAACAACACTCATAGAGAGGTGGCATAGTGACCACAACTCTTTTAACCTTCCTATTGGATAGATCGGTGTGACCTTAGAGGATGTATATAGGACTCTCTGCATCCCTATTACTAGTGAGCTTGTACAGTATGATCATCGCAAGATGGGTAGTACAATAGCTTTGCAAACAGTATTTGGTGATGAGAGCATTGATGGCTCTGAGGTGCGATGGGAGGATATGCTGATGTATTAGAGCCTCTGCCTTCCATTTTGGCAGGTTTTTTTGGAGGCTTTATCTATCCTGATAGGATATGTCATGGTCTTTCATTTGGTTGGGGTCACATTTCATTACAGATGATGCAACACGAGACACATTATGCTTGGGGGGTTTGTATGTTAGCACATTTGTACCATGACTTACATCAGGTTGTCTATTATGGCATTGCTAGCTTGGCTTCAGGAGTTACATTATTATAGATATGGTGTTGGGAGTACATAGCTATCACACAACCTATTCATTATCGGGTTTGAGGAGATAGACAACCTTGCATATACTTGTATCGAGGTGTCATTACCCAGCTCAAGTTGGGTAAGATTGAGTATTGGAGATGTGTATTGGATATTGTCGTGCCTGTGAAGTGTGATACCTACAGTTGCAACACGAAACACTCAATAGATAATTACAAGCATGGTTAGAAAATAATAAGCAAACAAAGATGAACCATGACAAAGCAACCTATCGCCTCCTAAGAGATGCGAGTATGGATTTTCTCTCAGATCTAGATAAGCAATCCCAGTGACTTGACTACACCTAGATGGAGGATTTGAAATGATAATGATATGCAAAGATAAGATTGATTATGCTAGATTGATCCAAGATATTAATTAAGCTAATGATATGCATGATTAAGTTATGATGATGATGCAATTAAGCTAGAAAAGAGATTGATTAAGCTACATGATTCAACAATTATGTTAGAAAATGATCAAATTAAACTAAATCTAAGATGCAATTGCTTAAAACAACAATGCTCAAATGATATGCCTATAGTAACAATGCATAAGATGAAATGAGATGGGATACTTATTGCTCCAAAATGGGGGATATTTATAGGATTTCCAAGGCCAGGGTGAGGTGGCAGGAATCAACGGTTAAGATTGAGTCTGAAGATATCAAGGGTGAAATTGGAGGAGGTTGGACAAGAGGTTGGACAAAGAGACACTTGTCATCTCTGTGTTGACAAGTGTTAAGGAGCTTTGCTCATAAAAGGGCAAGTGTCCAAGAGAGGAGACATGTGGCCAAAGTGCCATGTGTCTCAAGAAGAAAATATCCACACCATAGGAGGTTAGGATAAGGAGGTTAGAATGTGCAAGATAGGATAGGGTTAGTTAAACCCAAGGTTAGGTGGAATGGGTTAGGTTAGAGGGATGGTTAGGTTAGGTGGTTAGAAGTTGGGAGGCATGTGGGTAATTTAAATTTAAAAATTTAAATAATAGGAAAAGACTAATTAATTCTCAACAACTCATAAATTGATTTGTTTTAATTAATGAGAGGATTAGAAGAATTGATTGAAGTGGGGGGAGGAGATTAATTAATTTGAATTAATTAATCAAAGGGGACTATGGAAATGAACCTATTAAATAAATCCTTAGATTTATTAATAAGTAGATGAAAGGGAGAATTTAATCAAATTGCGTAATGAATTCAATTAAATTAGGAAGGGGGATTAATTAAATAATTGCTTATTTAATTAATTATCTTCAAACCATTTTTAGGTGTATACATTTTGCCCCTCTTTGAAGCGAGGTGTGATGACACATTGATTCAAAGAATAATCTCATATTGATGATGATATTGGTTCGATAGGATGCCCCAACTATTGATTGATAAATTGCGATATGATGATGCCCCCTCAGGAGATCAATTGAGATAATTGATCTTTGGAGTTTTTGGATCTTTGCAAAATTGATATCCCAATTAGAAATGATTTGATTTCTGCAACTGTGGTTGATGAAAATATGAGTTCTATGATTAGCTTGATTGATTAGATTGATAAGATCGAGATTCAGTCTAGTTTCAAGAATGACACCTCCTCTATAAGACAAAGATGATCAAAGCGTCTGGTTTCAGGAACAATATATCTTATATAAGACATGATCAAAACATCTGGTTTTAGGAAAGATACATCCTGTATAAGACATGATAGGATCGATTTAGATGTGATTGATTGATAGAATTGATAAGATTGATTGGATGAAGAACTGACAGTTTGTTGATATCAAGTTGCAGGAAAATTTAGATATGTTGATGTTGGTTCTGTTGAGGGTAGAGTATAAGATTTTCGTTGAGTCGATAATATCTGGAGAGAGAGATGAGTCATAATTCTAATTGCATATACACTTATGATGATTCCTCGATGATTCCTGTGATAGATTTAACCTTTGATAAAATGAGCATGTGGGATCCCGTTCAAGAAGGAAATGCAAGCTAAATAAAAATGCCAATGCAAATGAAATGCAAAGCTATAACCCATCACTGGGTTATTGCATTTTGTCATCATTGATTTTTTTTAAATGTGGGAAGTGAGTGCAAACATCAATGGTATAATTAAACCATGATGACCTGAGCATGAATTTCTTGGATTTTGATATGGCAAGTCAGCACAAGTATCAAGGTATAATTGAACCGAGATGACCAGAGTGTTGCTTGCGTAAAACAGGCAGTATTAACCATTTCAATACACAAATCAGAAATGTTTTTGATGATACTCTAATGATCATGTCTCGAGACAAATTTGCACATATTAATGATTAATTTACAGACAATAGACAAGAAAAATATCATGTTCCTTCCTTTTTCCTCTAGTCAAAGACATTTTGGAGTCACTCAGAAATCATGATAGCGAAAATCAAGATAGAAAAGTTGAACAAGCATGTTAAAATCATTATCCAAAAGATATCATCCATTGAAAAGTGTGTAATGTGCTTAGAGAGACATGTGATAGTTTAATATTTGATAATTTGATCTCGTTTTCAATGTTGGATATGTCTCAGTTTTCGCTTGATAAGGGTTGCCTAACTATTGTTCTCCCTGTTTGATTAAGCTCAAAATGATCAAAATTTTTGCCCCCAGCTAGGTGCAAGATTTTGCCCCAACCCTAGAAACAAATTCAATATGATATACCCAATGATCCAAACCATGGCAAGAAGCCACCCAGGATGTTTGCGTATGTACAAAGGCTTTATTATGGATATGAACAAAGGATGCATGAATTAATAGATGGAAGAGCTAGTGGGCAGATAGTGCCTATTTGCCAGGTTTTCACCATCTATTTTTATTGCACTTTTTCTCATATTTGATTTTGTTTGGATTTTTCTGCTTTTTCACTGTTTTTGGATTTTCTGCTTTTTCACTGTTTTTTATTTTTCTGCTTTTTCATTGTTTTTATTTTTTTTGCTTTTTCACTGTTTTTGGTTTTTTATGCTTTTTCAGACATAAAATTTCTTCAGATGCATGCTATTGATGGGTTCGTTGAGCTGATCTCCATCCTGTTTTGATAGCTAATATGCTCCTGACCCAAATAATATTGTGATCACAAACGGACCTAACCAGTTTGGTTCAAACTTCCCTTTCTTTTCTCGATCTAACTGGTTTCGTGGATTTTCCTTTAGTACTAGTTCTCCAACTTGAAAGACTCGTGGTTTGACCTTGTGATTATAACTTCGGCACAATATTTATTGATATACCTTTAAATGATCAAAGGCATTTTGTCTTCGTTCATGGATCAATTCTAACTCCTGCAATCTAGATACTCATTGTTCTTCATCTGGGATAAGACCTTTTAATGATACTCGTAGAGAAGGTATCTCTACTTCTATTGGTAGTATTGCTTCTGATCCATAAACAAGAGAGAAAGGTGTGGCACTTGTTGGTGTGCGGATACTAGTATGGTAGGCCCATAGAGAAAGGTTCAATTGAATATGTCAATCTCTTCTAGCATCATTCACTGTCTTTTTGAGGATTTTCAGAATAGTTTTGTTTGATGCTTCTGCTTGTCCATTCCCTTGTGTAGTAGGGTGTGGAAAATCTATATTGGATCTTGAATTTCTCACATAGTTCTTGTACATCCTAATTCTTGAATGGTCGCCCATTATCAATGATAATGGTCATGGGTATTCCATAGCGATAGATGATGTAGTTCAAGATTAATGCAACAATTTGTTTTCTTGTGATATTTGTGAGAGGTACTACCTCAATCCATTTTGTGAAATATTTTGTAGCTACAAGGATGAATTTGTGACCATTGGATGAAGAAGGATTTATCTTTCCTACTAGATCAAGACCCCATTGACAGAAAGGCCAAGATATTGCCAAAGCATGAAATTTCTTGTGCTGGTGCATGAATCAAATTCCCATGGATCTGACATTGTTTGCATGTTCTAGCTATCTGAAAAGAATCTTGTTCCATAGTTGGCCAATAATAGCCCATGTATGAGTTTTTTCGAAAGGTAAGACCACTTGAATGAGTGCCACAAATGTCGTTATGGACTTCATGTAAGGCCTTCTCAGATTCTTCTTGTTTGAGACATCTTAAAAGAGTACCATCTAGACCTCATTTAAACAAGGTATCTGTGACGAGATTATAATGGGAGGATTGGCGAATAAAGTTTCTCTTTTGATTTTTCGATAAGTCAGGAGGTAGGGTGTTATTTTTCAGGTATGTGTAAGTTTGGCCATAGCGGGACGAATCCTGCCCAACAAGGTGATAGATAGTTTGGGAATCAAGACAAATATGAGCAGGGTAAAACAACTCTTCCACCAGGAATTCATAAAGTTGTTGATTTTCCTATGTCTAAAGGAGAGAAGCAAGTATAGCCATGGTGTCTGCTGCTTTGTTGTCATTCCTTGGAATCTGCTGAAAAGTTATTTCTACAATGTATTTATTGATATCATCAACCATCCTTTTATAAAGCAATAACTTTTCATCCTTTGTTTGATAATCGTCATTGATTTGATTGATGACGAGTTGAGAGTCTCCAAAGACTTGAAGTTGTGTAATGTTCCATTCTATAGCCATTTTGATGCATGTAACCAAAGCTTCATATTATGTTGTATTGTTGGTGCATGGAAAGCTTAATTTGTATGTTTTTGGAATTGTATGACCTTGTGTTGTGATGAATAGAAAACCTCCTCCTAGTTCGTGTTGTGTTCCATGATTGATGCTTGTTCCTGGACTGATATTCGAGTGATGTATTATAAGATCTGGATCAAACCTTGGGATGTTTGTATATGACCAGGTAAAAATGATTTGCCATCTTTTGAAGGCTTCAAAATATTGTTGCACTTCGTGTTCTAATAGAGAGATTGTTGGATGTCTTGGTATTTTGGTATGGTTTTGTCATTGATGTCAACACCTACTAAAACACTAGCACTTTGGAGATCCAGAAGCATTCACCGGCAAGCAATTGCACAGTTATTGGTATATGGTTCACCGGCAGGATATAATGATCACCGGCACTCGGAATTATGTGGAAGACACTTGATAATGTCGAAGACATCTTTTGGACATCTTGTCCTGGAGTTTTGTTCATTGGTATATTCACATTTGCATATTTGCTTTTACTGGCAAATAGGTCCAGGGTTACCTAGGGTTACACCGGCGGGTTTAACTTTTCCAGATCAGCATGGCATGCTAAGGAAATGATTAATTATTGTTGTATATGCATTAAGCCGGCATGTTCAATCGGTTATTGCATCGGACATTATATTGTTTGTAAAATGTTTTTATTGTAATATCTTGTACAGCCGACCTACTAAAATTGGTCTTAGGTTATGGTATAAATGTAAGATCTTAATTGTAAGATCGAATGTGGAATGCGAAAAAGAATTGTGTAAAGGTATATGCAAGATTAAGCAAAGCTATACACGAAGACATCATTTGAAGGTGCAGTTAGGTTTTTGTGAAAGCATATCAGCATTACACCGGTACTGAATCCAGCATATGAAGATGTTATTTTGTGCAGTACATTCTTATTGGATTTAACCATCCAACTGTAGTCAGTGTGACTCCCATTTTGTGATTGAGCAGTGAGCTCTAGGTTGTTGGCCTTTCTGCATGTGCAGACCCCATTTATGTACACTTACTATCTGCAGTAGTATCATCTGATTGTGGGTAAGGTTTCCCACCGTGGTTTTTCCCCTTACAGGGTTTCCACGTACAAATATTGGTGTCATATGTTGTGGATGACTTTGTGTTTATGTTTCATGCATTAATCTTTACCGGTATAGCTAATAACTGTTAACACTATCTACCGACATACTTAACTGGTTTATCAATATTAAGCATTAAGGTGGTTAAGTTATCTTTTGGTTTAAAATTAGTTGACAACTTATTCACCCCCCCCTCTCAGTTGTCTCCAGGACCTAATAGGATGTAGATCAATTGTGCCAATGATAACTGCCTCTGTTGGTTCTATTACGATAAATGACCTCTCTTGATAAAATTCAGGTAAGGTGTCAAATCTCCCATCCTTCGGTGCCTCGAGGAGGTTTTCATCGTTAGATGTGTCTTTTCTTTTTACTTTTTCCTGATCTAATGTTGCCAATAAATGGTTTTCAGTATTATACCTGATATTGTTTTCTTTATTTTCACTTTTGTGACTAGGAGATTTGGCACCCACTTGACTCGAAGATACGTTAACAAAATCCCTGGTGAAATTTGTTGTGGGTTTGATTTCATTAAGATATAAGGATATGGCATGGTCATTAGGAAAGGTATTAATGGTAGTATGTCCTTCATTTTCCTAGTCCATAGGTTCAGGAGGGATTAAGGATAAACAATCCTCATGTTGAATAGTTTCAAAGATATTAGGGGATGTTATAGAAATGTCAAGTCTTTCAGTATGTATTTCCATGTCTAGAATGATACTCTCATTAGAATAACCTCACACTAGGGGCTCTTGATCGTCCTCGATTAAGTCCAAATCAACTGAATATGATTATGATTCAATTGGGCTAGTTCCTAATGTTTGTCCTGCATACATGTGAACTATATCGACTCCTATATCTTCTTCTTCCCTTTCAATTTCATGTTGTTCTTGTTTGTTTTTCCATGATAGAAAATATTCTCCATTCCCTCGATCTTTTAGCTGCATTTGTTTTTCCATGTTTGACAAAATTGATGCAAATGATTGTTCCTTGAATTGTGTGCTTGAAGATGTTGCCTCTCTGTTATGTGAAACAATGACCTCTTAAGTTGATTTCAGATTACTACAGCACTGCAATGGATTTGAGTCTACTGAGATCGTGATTTCCTGTCCATTGTATGGAAATTTTAGGCACTGATGACATGTTGATGGAATAGCATGTATGTCATGTATCCATGTTCTTCCTAAGAGTATGTTGTATGGTAGGTCCAAGTCTAAAACTTGGCATGATGTGTCTTTTTGCAAAGGTCCCACTCTGATGGGTAATACCACAATTCCTTTAGAGGAATGCTCTTCTTCATCATATGCTTTTATTTTTATCATTTTCTGAGGATCAGTTGCATCTTCTGAATAACCTAGAGCACGGACAAGACTCAAAGAGAAAATGTTTAAGCCAGCTCCTCTATCTATTAGGACACGTTTAACAAGCATTCTATGAATGAGGACTTCAATTTGCAAGGAAGTGTTATGAGGATGTTGCAAGGAATAAATGCTTGGATATGAAGGAGATGAGCTTTGAATAGGATCCTCTGAAATAGGTTTGATGGGTATATTGTTTGGTGAGGATGCTATGGAAGACTCTTGAAAACTTTTAAGAGGTGTAGGAATAGATGCCTTTGGAGAGTCAATTTGCTTATGGGGGGATGAACCATTTCTAGACATAGTTGTGCAATCTTGATCTTCTTTAGCAAAATCCTTTAGGGATCTCTTTAAGAGTTGCATAAAAGAGCCACCTTTCTTCGGAGATGTATTTGAATCCTTGTGAGATTTTGACATAGTTGGATTTTGATTTTGGACTTGTTTGATTTCTCTGATATATTGTCTTGTTACTTGTATTTTGCTTTGGTAGTCCATGTTTCTATGATTTTCAGCTATTTTGAATGTTTATGTTTCTATTTTTGCGATCTTTCATCTCTAAGCCCTAGTTAAAATGGGCATACACGTGTGTTAGATATTGTGCTAGGATTAGATTGTTCAAAAGTTGTTTTGATAAGTGATCAATTGTCAATGTAAATGTGATAAAGTGATATGACACAAAAAGATGATTCAAGAGTTCAAAAGTTTGCAAGTTTTTCGATCTTCAGTTTAGGAGTGCAATGATGATGATTTTGATAAAAACCAAGTCCAATAGGAACGATATATCCTATGATGTGGGACAAGGTTTTCCTGACCAAACATTGTAGTTTCATGATAAAGGATGATAGATCCTGATGAGAAACTATGTTTTGAGTGATCATTTTATCAAAGAGGGTGATGATGCACTTTGAGATGTTTAGATCTCGAACTTGTTGAAGGTGAATACTTGAAAATATTGAGGTGTTTAGCTTTAGAATCCAATTTGACATATGATAACTTGGCCAAATAAACCAAGAAGACAATCCAAGCATAGAATGACAGATGACAGGTGTTTATGCTCACTGTAAATTGACCAAGCAAATATGACAAATCTAAAAAAGATGTGCAAGAAAACAACTTTGGAACAATAGAGACAAAAATTCATACGACAATTTAAGCAGCTTTAGATGATAATACATACAGGTCCATACAACAAATTAGGAATCTCATATGACCAAGCACAAGCTCGTACGACAATTCCCACTAAGCAAAATGATAAAACAAAGGCCTCGTATGATAAAACTTTCTAAACCATACGACAAACAAGAAGGCTTGTACGACAAAACACAAGCTCATACGACTCAAGACAGGACAGAGGTAAAAATGTTGTTTGGCAGAATTTTTATCATTGAAGTTTGATGTTTTTCTTCTGTTTTCCAGTTTTAAATGTTTGATTTTCTTGTTTCAGGGATGAATACATAGTAAACACACGATATGATAAGTGACCTCAAGCACATTATGCTACCTAAGGAAGTTGGCTGAGAGAGAAAACCTTTGCTTGCAAACTTAGGTACACACCGAATAGCTAATCAGAATACAGCCGATGAGTCTCACGCAATGGATTCTCAACGCCGTATTATCCGACTCCAAATGCTAATGGGGGCATGATATGGCAAGTGTCTTGGGAGAGTTACTATCTCTCTTGCACAAATATTATCACCCTTTCAGAGGTGAATCGGGTAGCTTCTAATTTAACCGGAACTAGTAAGGGATCCGTTCAGCGCGTCAAGGTATAAACTAAATTAAGAGGTCTCCCAGCCTTGAAAATCAAGGTTTGATATACCTGATGGTACGGAGGAGAGGTATTCCAGAGCACTATCGTTGACTTGATTTTCATCAAATCACATTTATTTTATAGTGGGTTGGAGTACTTGGCGTTAGTTGTTCCCACTTGGGTTGTTCCCCTCTCACCGGCCTTAATGACTTAGAGTTATTAGCTCCTTGGGAGGGCAGGCCCGCTAAAGATATGCACTAATGAAAGCAAAAGATGAGTCTAGTTTTTTGATCACCTAAGAAAGGTGAGAGCATACTCGCCTATCATCAAAACACACAATACATGATTGTTCATTTCCATTAGCAAAAACAAGTGTGCCTAGAAAATTTAAAGAAGACATAAAGTTTGGTTGAGTCCTCCTAGGCAACCTGCAAAATAGATGCATTAGTAGTCATGATGTTTGGATGAAATGAAGCTTTGAGAAGCGTAATCTTCGACAATCGTCCTGCAAAAACTAGTTAGGCTGCCGAAAAACTCACAAACAGACTAGGGTTAGCATTAGTAATAATCAAATTGAAACATGAAACCCCTAAAATGCAAACTATTTTGAAAAGACAGAAGCATAATTTTGTACGACACTATTTACCTGACCGTACAAGTATCCTTTCGTTACCGTACGAGTGCAAAATGGAGCTCGTACAAAAATTCAGTATCCTTAAAATCTCGTACGAGTCAAAACGAATTCTCATCTAAGTGCACAAAGGAACTCGTACGAGGCTAAAAAGGAACTCATACGAGATTCTGATTCTGACCTGGCCAGAAATGAAGATTTGAGGATGCTTGAGAGGCCAAAAATGAGATTTTTGGCCCCACGGCGGGCGCCAAAAAGTCGTGCCTGTGAAGCATGATACCTGCAGCTGCAACACAAAACACTCAATAGATCATTACAAGCATTGTTAGAAAATAATAAGCAAACAAAGATGAACCGTGACAAAGCGACCTATCACCTCCTAAGAGATGCGAGTATGGATTTGCTCTCAGATCTGGATAAGCAATCCCAGTGACTTGACTACACCTAGATGGAGGATTTGAAATGATAATGATATGCAAAGATGAGATTGATTATGCTAGATTGATCCAAGAGATTAATTAAGCTAATGATATGCATGATTAAGCTATGATGATGATGCAATTAAGCTAGAAAAGAGATTGATTAAGCTACATGATTAAGCAACTATGCTAGAAAATGATCAAATTAAACTAAATCTAAGATGCAATTGCTTAAAACAACAATGCTCAAATGATATGCCTATAGTAATAACACATAAGATGAAATGAGATGGGATCCTTATTGCTCCAAAATGGGGGATATAAATAGGATTTCCAAGGCCAGGGGTGAGGTGGTAGGAATCAACAGTCAAGATTGAGTCTGAAGATATCAAGGGTGAAATTGGAGGAGGTTGGAGAAGAGGTTGGAGGAAGAGACACTTGTCATCTCTGTGGTGACAAGTATCAAGGAGCTTTTCTCATAAAAGGGCAAGTGTCCAAGAGAGGAGACATGTGGCCAAAGTGCCATGTGTCTCAAGAAGAAAATATCCACACCATAGGAGGTTAGGATAAGGAGGTTAGAATGTGCAAGATAGGATAGGGTTAGTTAAACCCAAGATTAGGTGGAATGGGTTAGGTTAGAGGGATGGTTAGGTTAGGTGGTTAGAAGTTGGGAGGCATGTGGGTAATTTGAATTTAAAAATTCAAACAATAAGAAAAGACTAATTAATTCTCAACAACTCATAAATTGATTTATTTTAATTAATTAGAGGATTAGAAGAATTGATTGAAGTGGGGGGAGGAGATTAATTAATTTGAATTAATTAATCAAAGGGGACTATGGAAATGAACCTATTAAATAAATCCTTAGATTTATTAATAAGTAGATGAAAGGGAGAATTTAATCAAATTGCCTAATGAATTAAATTAAATTAGGAAGGGGGATTAATTAAATAATTGCTTATTTAATTAATTATCTTCAGACCATTTTTAGGTGTATACAGATATTATGGATATTGTTGTATGGTGACCATATGTCACTTGCAAGCCATGGTTGGATGATGCAAGAGTACTTCCAGTGACTTATCACAACTGATACCTCGTCAAGAGGACACCATATATTATTGAGGGACAGCTGATATCTCGGGTTTATAGACAGATTGGCAGGGTACAAGGTATGCCACAGGGAGTTGCCTTGTATGCATGGACATATAAGGATAGATCACAGTGGGGTACATCTCATTCATTTGATGTTGTGTATGCAGAGTTTATTGATATGCCTCATACTGCATATGATCCACAAACATACATATTGGATGTTGGTATGACATAGGAGTATGCTCGGTACTTCGCAGAGCATCCATTTCTTAGATTGGATGATCTTGTAGAGCCACCACCAAATTCAGGTGATTTTGATGATGATGATGATGATGATGATGATGATGATGATGATGATGATGATGATGATGATGATGATGATGATGATGATGATGATGATGATGATGATGATGATGATGATGATGATGATGATGACGATGATGACGATGATGACGATGATGATGATGATGATGATGATCATGGAGAGAGACAACCGAGGATGAGGCAACGTCGGGGTGGAGATGGAGAGGGAGGAGATGACAGGAGAGGAGGTCAGAGAAGAGGTAGAGCTCGAGTACGAGGTGGACCTTTTGGTGTTGGAGTTAGAGGACTTCCTATGGATCATGGAAAATGTGGGAGAGATGGGGGCTGAGATGTAGGTGATATAGGGGCCTGAGGAGGTAGAGGGAGGGGTGATGATCTAGGTCGAGGTAGAGCTAGAGATGTAGGTCGAGGCACAGAGGGTAGAGGGGGTCCACAGAGGCAATCCACATACCCAATTATAGCTCCAAAAATGGCCTAACGTGCAAGTTCTGAATATTTGCCCATTTTTCTGCTTTGTTTAACATTCTGAATGCCTATATTTGAACAATTCACATGCCTTGTCCCTGCTTCCACCTTCTGCACACTTTATTTGTCAATAAATCTCTGGTGCATTTTGTAAAGCAGATCATTCGCCTTGTTTATGATTCAACTTTTTGCAGGTGTTTGTGCCACGTTTTACAGATTTCGGTTAGGAGTTCATTCTTTCTTTTTTAAGTTTGACGTGAGTTGTCTTGGGTTTTTTTCTTATTTAAGATCATGTGTTATGTTTTAGCTTTAGGTTTTAGTTATTAGCTTTCAGTTTTTATGTATCTCTTAAATTTTTTTAGTTTTAGTTTTTTATTATTTAGTTGTTATTAATTTAATATTTAGTTTTTGAATTAGTATTTAGTTGTTATTAAATTAGTGTTTAGTTTTACCTTTTTCAATTGTTATTTAGTTTCAGTTTTTAAATTAGTAATTAGTTTTTTTTAGTTTTAGTTTTTTAAGTTAATATTTATTTTAGTTTACTTTTTAAAAAAATTATTTAGATTTTGATTAATTTAGATTTTTTTTAAATAAGGTTTTGTCTTTGTTAATTAGATTTTTTTTTTAATTAGATTTTGTTTTGTTTTTAAATTTTGTTTGTTATTTAGATTTTTATTTTTTTTAATTACATTTTTTTTGTTTTTAATTAGATTTAGATTTTTTGTTTTTAAATTTTGTTAAATTTGTTTAGATTTGTTTTGCAAGTATCTTGGTTCAGTTTGTTTGTTAGTGTCTGTGAATCTTGTTAGTTTGTCGATAGTTAGTGTTTTTGTTAGTTTGGTTAGTCGATCGGTGTCGTCATTCAGGATCTTTAGTTTGTTATTTAGTGCATAGGTAGTGTTTTTCTTTTTGATTGACTTTTTTTATTTTGGAGACTAATCTTTGAACTTGCATCTCATGCAGGTTCCCTATTATGGTATCCAATCTCGTGTGTCAAAGATAATCTCTTGAAATTACTAATGATATTTGATGTAGGACGCATGTCAAAGAAATGGTGATGACTAGTGTATTTTGTGTCTTGAGCGATAGGCTCTTTTTGTTTTACCTTTTAGAGGGTCTACCTCCCAAGAAGCCCTTTAAGGCTCGTTGAGAGGGAACGACCTAAGTGGTAATGGGTTAAAGCCAACCTCTTCCAAACCACTATAAATAAATGTGTTTGTGATGAAAGTTGCAAGCAACGGGTGCTGATTAGTTCATACCGACGATATGTCTCCCCATAAACCCTATAGAATGCTACCTATATAGGTCGAGAGCCTTCCCTAATAGAGCGTACACCGCTGCATGTATGGTCACTCGAACGGATGCCCTTACTAGACACCTTTTGTGTTAGAAGCCAAAAACCTTCTAGTTGTTGATGCAGGAGGTCGAACCTCTGAAGCGGCTCATATTCTTACGGTTCTTAGTAGAGATACAAAGTTTGCCACATGAAGTTTTCGTGGGGACTGATGCTTGCCTGCCCCAGAGAAGTGAGTGTTGAGGGTGGATTCAGTGGGGTCAAGCATCTAAGTATACACTCTGAATTGCGCAGCTCGGGGTAACCCCCCAAGTGAGATTCAACAACTATTGTCCTGGTCAGCCTTATGATTGTGCTTGAATGTGTTTTTATTGTAAAATCAAATAAACATTTTGTTTGTCATGTTTTCTAAGTGTGTGAAAAAGAAACAAGAAAATTTCACAATCAACACCACACTTGAAATTAAAACACTTTACAAAAACCTTGGTCTAAACTTTCAAGTATCCATCCACATTGTAAAACAAAAACATTACAAAACAACATTGTCCTTGAAACATTGAACCTGTGTTCTCAAAACAATCATTTCAAATCTCTTAAGACATCATTTTTCGAGTTCTAATCTTATAGGTTCTCACATAGTCACTTCATTCTATCTTGCCATACCATTTAGGTCCTTTCATAGTCTTAACCTAGTTACACCTTTCATCCTTTTATATCTCACTTAATTATACCTAGTCCTTGCATACCACCCCTTTTCATCAAACCTTTGCATACCACCATTAGGTTATACCCTTGCATAATTCCCTTAGATCATACCCATAATCTTTGCATACCCTTCCATTATTCCTTTAAGACATAACCTTAAACCTTTCATAAGTGCCTTAGGTCATTTCATCATTGGTCCTAGCATTTCATTATTACTTGCATACCAAAATAAATTGGTCCTATCATTTCAACTTTTGATCATCAATTACCCTTATCACTTATCATGCATATCCCTTGAGTTAGGGAACCTAAAAATGTCTTTGAGTTGGTCTTCCTCTTGAAGTTCATCATCTCCTATCATAGTATGCCCTCTCTTTGATCACTTATCCTTGTGTCTATCCATCATAGCACAAGTCAAACCTCACATGGAAAATATTTTTAGACCTGGAGTATCCTTAGTCCTTGCATCAAACATCATCCATCCTCATATCCTATTTAAGGTTTAGCTACACATCACTTTCCTATCATATAGATCACATTTTTGCATCAATTCTTTAGTAGTCATATCACATAGATTGCATCTTTACATTTATCATTAGTTGCATCCTAATCTCACTCATATCATATAGTTCCCCCTTTGCACATTAGGGTTTGCATCATACCTTGAGTCTCATTCATCATCATATCCATAAACCTTAGGTCAAATATCAGAACAATCACTTATGTCTCCTGACTCGAGAATCAAAATGTTTCAAAATCGTCTATTTCAAGATGGAGACAACCTTATTAATTTTGATGAAGAAAAACACATTAGCATTGTGACTAGTGAAACTAGTGAAACAAGCGATGAAGAAATAACTCAATCCACTAATGATGAAGCATTTCATGATCATAGATTTACTAAACTCCTTAAAGAGTTGGTTACATGTGATCCACAAGCATACTTCAAAGCCCTTGTTGACGAGGGAATTAAATTGCCACCTGATTTTGACATATCATTGCTTATTGTTAAGGACAAACCAAGAGTTAGTGAGCCTAAACATACAAGGACAAACAATGAGGAGAGGATAAAAGATCATATACCTTTCTACTTGCAACCAAGATACAAGAGATCTACGAAAACAACAAAACATGCACCTACCAATGATCCCGTTTTGAGTGAATTGAGAGCATTGAGACAAGAAATAGACACTCTCAAGAATAAGAAGGCATCATCACACAAGTTTTCTCTTGCAGACATATGTCCCTATCCTTTTGATCTGAGTATTCCGATGACACCTTTTCCTAGTCATTGGGAAATACCAAAACTAGATAAGTACAAAGGAAAAGGGGACCCTAAAGATCACTTGAGAGAGTTTTGCGCTACTACCTTAGAATTTGTAGTAGATGAAACATACCTCATGAGACTTTTTTCTTGTAGTCTTGGAGTAAGCACTATGGAATGGTTCTCCCGATTGCCTCCAACTATCAAATCTTTCCAAGAATTGGCTGATAAGTTTGTCTCACACTATGCTTACAACTGCGAACATGAGGTGACCATGATGGACCTCTTCAATGCAAAACAAAAACAAGGAGAATCCTTTATATCATTTTTGCAAAGATGGAGACATTTGACAAAAAGAGCACCTTATGACATTCCTGATAAGCAACTTGTTGACCTCTTTTGTCACAATTTAAACAAGGAAACTGGAAGACAACTTCACCTCAAGTGTTTGGAAACCTTTGATGAGGTCATAAACATGGGATTTTGGATCTAACAAACACTTATCGACGATGGCACTATAAATAAAAATGATGATAAAGATCACAAAGGATCGAGTTCAAACCACAAAACATCCTTTTGGGCCAAGAATAAGAATGTGGTTAATGACGGGGTTGTTGATGCAAAGAATACTAAAACATCATCACATGTTTACAACCTTAGGGGTTCATCCTCAGACAAAGGAAAAGAAAAACAAAGAAGCTTCCCTAAATAAATTTTTACACCATTGGGACAACCGCTTGAATCAACATTGAAAGAACTCCTTGAAAACAATTTTATAAAATTGCCAGAGATAAGGGAATACAATCCTCAAGTTAAACCCCCATGGTGGAATGATGATCACTTTTGTGACTACCATAAACACAAGGGTCATAATACTAACAGTTGTAATAAACTCTGACATGTCATACAAGACCTTCTTGATGAGGGAAAGATTTCAGTTGATGGACATACTCCTTCCAGTAACTCCGATCATGAGATATTCAAAAATCATTTCCCTAAGCATGACAAGGATAAAGGGCAGGCCCAAAAATCTGGTGATGCCGTGAACTATACCAATTTTAAATATGACTATACCATAAACAACATCAGTGAGGCCAATAATCATGTGAACACTTTTATCATGAAGGGCAAAGAAACCGATTGCAATGTTACCACCCACCACGACATATTTGATCTTAAGGGCTCTAATTCTAAACCTGCTACATCATCTTTGTAACAAACCTTATAGAGCATTTAGGGAAGATGCCCGCACATATTTATATACTTGAGTTTCTACGCCTATCCCCTGAACATAAAGCTATCCTTGATAAAGCTCCCGCTAGTACCAAAGTGCCCACAGACCTACATGTAGATCAATTTCAAACTATGGTGGGACATATCACCTCCCCTCATACCCTCACTTTTACCGAGAATGACAACTTATCCATGCAACAATAATATAACGCACCTTTACACATTGAGGTCCTTGTCCATAGAGTTAAGATCAAGAGAGTTCTGATGGACAGAGGAGCAGGTCTAAATATTTGTACTCTGAAATTGATTAGAGAGCTTGGGTGTGATGAAAATGCAATTGATCCAAAGAAAAATATTACAATAAAGGCATATGAAGAAGAGGAATGCTCATCTAAGGGATTAGTTACATTTCCTATAAAAGTGGGATTTGTGGTGAAGGATGTGGTTTTTCAAGTCCTTGATCTCCCCTTGACCTATAAAATTCTCCTTGGAAAGCCCTGGATCCATGCAATGCAAGTGGTACCTTCTACCTACCATCAATGTATCAAATTTCCACATAATGGTGTTGAGGTAACTATACCAAGAGATTCAAACCCTTTTATGTGGTGCAGGAGCACCTTGTTCAGAGGCTTCAAGAGGAGGCTAAATCAAGTGTTGAAGGTGATTAAGCATGTAGAAGGTCCATCAAGGTGTTGAAGACTCCATTTTAATGTGTTTAACTTCATTTCATGTAATTTGTAACCTTGGTGTAAAAGTTGTCATATGGGTTAATTATGGTATAAGGTCAAGAAAGGAAATGGTCTATTTCATGGTTGTAAGGAATATTAAGGTCATTTAAATGTATTTGGCATAAGGTTTGAGTCATTTAGTGGAAAATCACAAAATATTGCAAAGTTGTCTTAACAACTTTTTCAAATATGCATAATCAAGGGAACACCAACGATCATAGTTGGTTGTAGAAGGTAGTTAGGAGGTCTTAATCAGTTTTTGGATTGAAAGCATCTATATAATGCCTTGTAAATCAAACCAAAGAGAGAGGAGAGCAATAGAAAGCATTTCCATTTCATATTTGAGTTATTTTCAACTCTAATTTTGTGGTTTTAGAAGCATTCCTTGCTGTTTCCATGCTTGTACAGTCTAGTATGGCCTGGGAACATTGTAATAATGATGATTTAAGTTATAGATGAATGTCTTCTTTCATTTGGTTCAAGTGGCATTTATTTTCATGAATATTTGAGTAAGCTACATTGATTTTTGTCAAAATTGTTTGTAACTGCCAGACCCATGACCTAGGTAACCAGTTTTAGGAAAAACATCATAACTTTTGTTTAAACCGTTGGATCGGGCTATAATTTGGATGACCATTTTATAACTAGTAAATATACAATACTACCGGACTGATTGGCTTTTTCATCAAAATTGAAAACGTTATTAATGATTGTGTATGACTGTATTTTCTTGTTCTCTGGTATTGGACAGTATACTTTCAATTCTTGGCATGTATACTCATGAATGCAGGTTATGTATGGCTATGTAAGGAACTTTGGAGACAATATGGAAGATGTTAAAACCATCACACTATGGTGGCATGGTTTTTGGAGAAAACAAGAAGCCTAAACAAGACTGTTGCCAGTGAATGAACTTTGTGATTGCCATCCAAATATGAATGACACCATTAATGGTGCAAGGTTGTATTGTGAAGGAATGTGGTTAGTAGTTGGTTTTTTTTGGGTTATCACAAAGAGTTTATTCCCATAAATCATATGTAATGGTCTTGTGTATTGTGGTCATAAGTTGAACGATTTTTTTATTTGGTCTAATATATATTGTCAAGACCCAAAGAAGCAATGTATGTCTTAGTCATGACAATCATGAGGGTAGAAGGTGTGTTTTGTGTATCTTGTTAAGGAAGTGGATTAAGAACCTTGAGTATGAATCCAAGTAATGTGTTGGTCAATGTGAATTTGTTGCCTTTAAACAAGTTGTCTTGAGTTGTTTTGTCATATTTGACAGAAGTTGTGCCACTTATTGTTATGATAGTTGGTATTGATTTCATGCTCCGTATCATTATGTATTGTAACATTTTGAGTTCTAAGATTGAATCCATAATTCCTAGTAACCATGAAGCACCTCCTTCCCAAGCATTCATTGATCCCGAATCCTTAAAATCATCCACCTCCAAAACCAATGAAGCTAATATTAGAATAAAAGTAAAAGACCATGGAGTAGGGGAATATTCTATGAGTCGTGCTTGTTGGTGTAAATAATTATTCATCATGGATATTATTACACTTACTTAAGTTTACTTAGGATAATGCATTTCATAGTAGTTTGGATATGAGACACTTGGGTGTTTGTGTCACATTGGGATAGTGTGTGTAGGAGAAATTCCACCTCTTATGGTGTTGATCTTGTTATTACACTATCATATCCACTTATTGTGGAGTGATAATTCCACCTTCGGTGGGTGATCCACCTCATGTGGAATATTATATTATTTCTCCTACCTACCCACACCTATTTCCTACCTACCCTTGTTTCTTATTGAGCCACATGTCATATTTGTGTGCTCATACATATCCCTTGCCTTGCCTATATAAGCAGGCTCATCTACATTGTATGTAACAACAATTATTGATCATTTTCTATTGATGAGAATACAGTTTATTCTTGTCCCATATTATGTCTCTATCTTGTACATTTCATTGACCTCTTGATCTTGGCAAAATCCAACATGGTATCAGAGCTATTGGGGCTTCATTGATTCGTCTTGAAGAGGCATTATTGCGACGTCAAGAGGCAGATCTGAGGAGCATCATCATTTGGAGGCATTCTAGACCAGATCCGACCTCTCCATTGCGTCCGGAAGGCCATTTCCATGAATTTTGGTTATAAAGTTGGCCTATTTTGGTGAGAAAAAAAATTTCTCCATTTTTGCCCTATTCGTACGGATTTTCGAATTTTTAATATATTTTTTCAAAAAAAAAAAAAAAAAATTTCATTTTTCTGAAAATTTGTTTTCAAAAAATTCAAAAATCAAAAAAAATTGAAAAAGATCAAAAACAAATTGAAAAGAAATTCCGAAAAGGCAAAAAAAAAAAATCAAAAAAAAATATTGGTTTTTGGGGGGTCCGCAGACCCCCCCCCCCCCCGTGCTCCCGTAACTTGCAGGTCTGTCAGAAGGTACGTACCTGTCACCGGCCGTCTGATCCCGCCGGCACCTCGTCCACGACGTCGTCTGTCCGCAGCTCAGCCCGCGCTGCACCGGCGCCCTCCGCCCCGCTCCGGTACTGCCATCTCTGCCCGCCTAGGTTTCTCCCGGCCCCCGCCCCGACTTCCGCTCCCCGGACTCCGGCGCCTCCCGCCGCCTCCGCCCAGCAGCGTCTCCGCCGGCTCCTCCAGACTGCAGCGCCTGTCCGAGCGGCGCCTTCCATCCACGCCGCGCCTGTCCGAGCGGCGCCTTCCGCTACCACTCCTCCGCTCTGCACAACAGCGACGCCTCCAGGCAGCGCCAGCTCCTCCGCCACGCGGACAAGACCGGCGAATCCGCGTCCGCCACGTGGCAGGAGGCCACTGGCCCGCGGGGACCTCCGTACGCCAAGTCAGCCTTTTCCATACGCCACATCAACCGTACGGACGCCACGTCACCTGCCGAATCAGCTCGCCAGTCAGCAATTCCGTACAGTACGGATGCATAGTCAGCCTACCACGTAATCTGTCCGTACGGTATGGACGTCCAGTCAGCAGGGCAAAGTTTTCACGACGGTCATACGCCTGTCAAATTTAATTGCGTGAATTGCTGACATCAGCGCCACATCAGCAGGGTTCGAAAATTTTTTGGACCCCCTCTCATTTGCATTTTTGATTTTGCAGTTCAAATTCAAATGGCCATAACTTGCTCATTTTTGCTCCTTTTTGGGTGCAATTTTTTTTGAAATGGGCTAGAATTTTGTGCTCTCCATAGTAGTGAAAGAATGTTTTGATTTTGATGCACGGATTTCTCAGAAAATGCAGTTTTTGGTGACTGTCCTTGAGTAATCCCAGTTTTTGCAACTTCAGAGGCTTCGTTTGGGGTCATCCGACCTCCTTTTTAGGTGTCGTTTTTTTTGAAAGTGCGTATTTTTTTGTCTACTTTCACATGATGCTATCAGATTGATGTCATTGTAAGTAGAAATTGTACTTTCAGATCTTGGCCATTTTTGGCTCTCTTGGTACTTGTATATTTGCTTGAATCTCAGTTAGATTCATTGCACTATTGATTGAAGTCTCTTGTATCTCATTTGGGAAGTTGTAAAATTTGCATCATAAGCCCACTTTGCCTTGTTTTGCAAGTGGCTCATTGTAATCGCACTAAGTATAAAGTGCCAAAATCATCACTTTAGGGGGGGTACCTTGATTGATTGAATTTGGGGGGTGTCTCTTGTGCTTTTTGTGCTCTTGTGTTCCTTCCTTTTTTCTGCTATGGGTTCTTCTAAGTTTCCTCTCTTAACTCCACATAACTATGCTACTTGGAAAATTGATGCATGGAGTAAACTTATGGAAAAAGGACTCACTCATTACATTGATGGAACTATTGTTGCTCCAGCTGATCCTAAGACTGATCCAGTTGGTCACTTAGATTGGCTCACTAAAAATATCATGGCAATTGGTACCTTAAGAAAGTATGTATCAAAGGATCTCATTTTTCATATTGAGAAATGTACTCTAATCAAGGATGCTTGGCAAAAGTTTCAAGACTTGTATGGTCAAGTTGATGAGATTAGGGGATATCAAATTGATAGTGATCTCACCATGTTAGATCCCAAGAAATTTGATACTATACAAGATTATGTCACTAAGGCAAATGAGTTGAGGGCACAACTCAAAGATTGTGGCATTGATAAGAAGGATACTCAATTGATATTCAACTTGATAGGCAAGCTTCCACAAGAATATGCAGCATTTGTTTCTAGTTTCCAAACTCATAGAATGACAATGGGTTCAAGCTACAAAATGCCTACATTTGATGCTTTCAATGAAATGTTGATGATGGAACAAACTAAGTTGATAAGCATGGGCATTCTTAAGGCTTCTTCTAAGTCTCAAGCATTAGTGGCAAATCAAGGAAACAAAGGAAATCAAGGAAAGGACAACTCAAACAAGAAGAAATGGCAATCAAAGCCTAAGGAAAAAGCACAATCTTCTCCACAACAAGGAGATTCATCCTCTTCCAAGAGAGATAATTCACCAAAGAGGGAGAGACCTACTTGTGCTTATTGTAAAAAGATTGGTCATGAGGAACATCATTGCCATACTAAGAAGATTGATGAACTCACACATATCATCAAAAAGCATAACATTGATTTGCCTAAAGTCTACAAAAAGGATGATTCATCAACTTCCACTTCCTCACATTCAAAAGGAAAAGGGCAAGCATTCATGGCTTCTACAAGTGGAAAGACTCGCTCTTTTGGAACAAGAAAAGGAAAAGCTCTATGTGCTACAACAAATCATACTTCAGAGAGATGGCTTCTAGATTCAGGGGCTTCTCATCATATGGCATCTTCACAGTCTATGTTCTCTACATTTGAGCCTTGCACCATGCCTCAGATTTTGATGGGCAATCATACATACATGGAAGTGATTGGGAAAGGATCTATTGACATTGGGGATAACTCCTTCAATGATGTGTTGTGTGTACCCCACTTGACAAACAATCTCCTTTCTATCTATCAAATCACACATGGCGCAACTAAGAGAGTTGTGGAGTTCACACCTGACTCAGTTTTTATTAGAGACATGGAGACTAGAGCTATCATTGCAACTGGGGTGGTTGATCATGCATCTCGGTTATACTCCTTTTCAGATTTTGTTGATGATGATGATTTCACATTTGATGATTCTACACATGATGATCACACTTATTGTGATGATTCAGATTTTGAGGAGAACTTTGGACACTTGAACATGGGGATTCTCACATGTGACCCCATTCTTGAGTCTTGTATTTCATCTTCTCATATTGATATCACATCACCTATTGCACCTGATGATGCAGATAGTGCGACAGTTTTGCCTTCATGTGATTCAGTGCAGCAGGATATACATTGTCTTCCAGCTTCAGATTCATGGGATGATTACTTGACAGACATTACAGGTTTGTTTGTGGAATCCTACATTGCAGATTTGGGAGACATCATTGATGACATACATCTTCTCTTTGATGAAGATGATCCTTCTTCGATTGTTGCGAGGGCACACTCTGACCCTCTTGTTCATTCTCTACATGATCATTCTTTCGAGGTTGACATGATTGTGGATACTTATGTACAGCAGTTGGAGGAGGTCTCTTTATTCTTTGAGGAGACACATGAGTCTTTGGATATTGTTCTACATCCATCTTCACTAGATGTTGGAGTTCCTTTTTCAGCAGTGTGGTACAGTTTACCACCTTTGGAAGGGGTATCTTTTAGCATCGACATGGGGACACTTGAGCAGTTTTCAGAGATTCCTTTCATCATGAGTTTTCTTCATACATCTTCCCTTCATGATTGGGGAGACTTCATGGATACACCTTTGGTTTTGTTTCTTCCTAAGGGGAGGAATGTTGTTCGACGTTCGTGGAGCAGTTTCTTCATACATCGAGCTTCTATCATTGGTGCAGATTCTTCATTGAGGGAGGATCACAGTTTGACTTCTCTTCTTCTCTCATATGGGGGGGACTTTTTCCTCACATGGGGTTTTGTTCCTCACATACTTCTATGAGAGTTCTCTTGTATAGCTTTCATCTCTCTTTTTGGGGGAGGGTTTTTTCCCATTGGGTTTTTCTCTCTTTCCCCACTTTGTGAGAGATTTCATTGCATTGGTTTGCATGCATTTGCATTTGTGCATGGGTACCTAACATGGCCTCGTAGCCGGGACCCATCTTGCATTGCTTAGTTGCATTGTAGACTTAAGTGCATTCCCCTAAGTTGCACTTAAGGGGGGGTGTTGGTGTAAATAATTATTCATCATGGATATTATTACACTTACTTAAGTTTACTTAGGATAATGCATTTCATAGTAGTTTGGATATGAGACACTTGGGTGTTTGTGTCACATTGGGATAGTGTGTGTAGGAGAAATTCCACCTCTTATGGTGTTGATCTTGTTATTACACTATCATATCCACTTATTGTGGAGTGATAATTCCACCTTCGGTGGGTGATCCACCTCATGTGGAATATTATATTATTTCTCCTACCTACCCACACCTATTTCCTACCTACCCTTGTTTCTTATTGAGCCACATGTCATATTTGTGTGCTCATACATATCCCTTGCCTTGCCTATATAAGCAGGCTCATCTACATTGTATGTAACAACAATTATTGATCATTTTCTATTGATGAGAATACAGTTTATTCTTGTCCCATATTATGTCTCTATCTTGTACATTTCATTGACCTCTTGATCTTGGCAAAATCCAACAGTGCTCTCTGCATTGGAAAGCTACCTTTGTCCCCTTGCACTTATGGAAAACCACAAACGACTAAAACCACATTGGACACCACTATTATAGTATGTAAACCTACTATTTTTTTTAAATGGGGAGCTTTGTAAGATGAAATGGAATAAGAGGACCTCTTGAGATGGTTATACAAAGATGAAGATATAGAGAAAGCAAAAATTGTTGAACCTGAAGTCAAAATACCAACTAAGCAATATGGAAAGGGATTGAAAATAATGAAAAGATATGGCTATGATGGTCACAGTCCTCTTGGTTTACACAAACAAGGTATACCTGAACCGATCAAACCTAATGGTGGACGTATGCTTCCTGGTCTAGGGTATGATGCATAGAAAGATAAGACCTTGAGTATTAAGGGTAACTCAAGTAAGGTAGGGGAGTCTTATAATGCAACACAGACTGATGAGGAAGGTACCATCGATGACTCTAACGATTTCATTGATATATGTGACTATGATTCTATTTTTACCCTTGATCCTATTCATAACCTTGAACCTAATTATGATCCTTTACCTCTTGTTCACCCACAACTTATTGATTGGGACCATGAGGAAGAACCCTAGTTAGATTTTTTTCAAAATTATGAGGCAATCATAAACTTTCTTGGAGCACGAAGTGATTTACCCCTTGGAGATCATAGGGTTGGATTCACCATAGAACTCAACAATGTGGCTTACTTTGGAGAAGGTGCCAAGCCTTTCAGTCGCAAAATTATGAAAAATATCCATAGGTCTTCTAGTGAAAACCGCTTTGTGGCACTATTAGACCCCAAAAAAGTAAAAATAAAGGACGTATCCGAAGGTGAAAACCTCTCTGAGGCACCTAAGGATGGAAGGCTTGACATACTTCCCCTATCATTATACCAAAATAAGTCATCTATGTTAGTGGAAAAGACAGTACCAACAAACTTGGGCACATAAGAGCAACCAAATATTATACATCTAGTAGAGTCAATGGCCCCTGAAGAGAGAATAGAGCATATCCAATTTTATAAGGAAAAACAGGTTAATTTTGCATGGTCCTATGCAGACATGCCCGGACTTGACCCTGATTTAGTTATGCATCACTTGTCTTTACCACTGGGGGCAAAACCTATCAAACAAAAATTGAGAAAAATGCACCCTCATGTGGCACTATTGGTAAAAGAAGAATTGCAGAAGTTGATTATGCTGAATGGATTTCAAACTTGGTACCCGTTTTAGAACCTGATGGGAGTGTTCGTGTTTGCACAGATTTCAGAGATTTAAATAAATCTTGTCCTAAAGATGATTTCCCACTTCCAAATATTGACATGATAGTGGATTCCATAGTGGCACATGAGATTTTATCCCTCATGGGTGGTTTCTCGAGCTATAATCAGATCAAAATTGCTCTTGAAGACTAGATCAAAATAGCATTCACTTGCCCTTGGGGAAATTTTGGTTGAAATGTCATGCCCTTCGGATTGAAGAATGTCGGAGCTACTTATCAACGTGCAATGACCACTATCTTTCATGACATGATGTATATATATTTGGAAGATTATGCAGATGACTTGCTTGGAAAATCTTAGACCAGGGAGGGACATTTAGAAATCATGGATAAAATCTTTACAAGGTTGGAAAAATATAAAGTCTGATTGAATCCAAAGAAATGCGTCTTTGGGGTAACCTCGGGGAAATTCCTTGGATACATTGTATCTTCTAAGGGAATTGAAGCTGATCCTGAAAAGGTAAAAGCCATACTTGAGATGTTACCACCAAGGAATATCCTTCAATTGAGATCTTTACAAGGGAAACTCCAATCTATCCGCTGCTTTATAGCACAACTGGTAGATAAGTGTCAACCATTTCAGCACTTGCTCATAAAAATGTTTCATTCAAATGGGATGACAAATGTGAACAGGCTTTTCAACAGATCAAAGAGTACCTAATGTCACCACCAGTGTTAGTACCTCCCATAAATGACAAGCCTCTACTACTGTATATATCCACAACTGCTATAGCACTAGGGGCACTTTTGGCGCAACATGACTCTGAAGGAAACGAACGCGCAATATATTACATCAGTCGTACTCTAGTGGTATATGAGCTTAATTATAGTCCTATTGAGAGAGAATGTCTTGTTGTTGTTTTTGCCTCACAGAAACTGTGATATTACATGCTTACACACCAAACAAAGCTCATTGCAAAAATCGATCCTCTTAGATATCTTCTGAGTAAAGCAGCTCTTACAGGACGACTAGCTAAATGGGTCATGATTTTTAGCGAATTTTACATTGAGTTTGTAGAAAAAAAAGCAATAAAAGGACAAGCTATAGCCAATCAAAGGATAGATGATCATCCACTTATTACATAGCTACCTGATGAGTCAATCTTCAACATGGAATCTTTAAACCTCTAGACTTTATATTTTGATGGCTCCTTCACACATGGTGGCTCTGGCGCTGGCATTCTCTTCATCACACCACAAGGGGATTGTATACCGAAGGCTTATAAAATACAATTTCCTTGTACCAACAATATTTCAGAATATGAAGTACTACTTTATGGACTCCGTATGGTTGTACAATGGAAAATCTTAGATTTGCGTGTTCTTGGTGATTCCCAATTAGTGATTAGACAGGTTAATGATGATTATAAGACAAAATATGAAAAGCTTATGCCATATAAGAGAATGGCAGATGATTTCAAGTCTTGCTTTACCATAATGCCATATTTGAGTGGTCCTACCCTCGCTAAGAAACTCTTGCATACTAGTTATTATTGGCCTACTATGGAGAAGGATGCTTATCAGTTTGTTACGAAATGCAAGAAATACCAAATATATGGAGACTTGATACTATAGTGTCATAAAATTGTGACCCCTACAATTTTAGCCATATTTGGGGTCCTCACCTTGGCTACGACATCTCCTTCCTTAACCATGACCTATTTTTGCATTTCCAACCCTTCACTCTTTCTCCTTCATGTCCTGTACCTGCTCTAGACCCTATCTAGGCCCCCAAAATAGGGCAGGACAGGGGCGTGGAGCCCTTGTTCTCCCTAGGTCAAGGGCATGGCACCCCTGTCCCCCTAGGATAGCATGGCAACCCTATCCCCCTTAGGACAAGGGTGTGGTGCCCCTGTCCCCACCTCTTGGGGTGGCCCTATGCCAGGTCTGCTCGATCTCCTATGCACAATTTGTCTTTGGGGTTTGTTATTCCTCTTTGTCATCCTTTGGTGGTTGAAAATTAATCCTTGAGGCATGTATAAAAGGGAATTCAATACCCTCATTCATCAATGGATGGACAATGAAAAGACAAATAGAGAGCATAAGGAGAAGATACAAGATTTCAAGGTCGTCATTAAGTATTCAAGCATTCAAGTATTCTTTATTCATCCATTGGACCAACATTACAACATTCATTTGCAAGCATGTATATGTGTTAGGGTTTTGTCATGTTACTTTCCATTTCATACAATATTTGTGATTACATTCAAGAAGCAAAGCAATCATCATCAACAAGTTGCAGATCTACAAGGTATACATCTCCATTGTTTACATTCAAGCATTTGCAATTAATTTCTTTCAAGGTTGATTCCTCAATCGAGGTTTGACTGAGGCAAACCCCTATCCACAACCATTCCCCCTCTCTTTTTTGTGTGTAGGTTGCAGGTAAGCAACTGTAATTGCAGATTTGGGCTTCATTTGCAGAGATGGAAGAACCCTTTTCATTTCGTGGATTTTGTGGCGGACCATGTACATTCCCGCCACAATCCCGACGACTTTTCTCCAAATTTGCAAGGCAGATCCGCATAAGTTCTGATTGATTGAAAAATAGGTTTTAAGGACCCGAAACCATTACATCATAGTTAGAAAGAAAGCTGAGAAAATAGAGTCCACATACAGAGCATCTGGTCAAAAGACCAGCGAATAGAAAAAATAGCTAAACAACAAAAAATAGCAAAGAACCCAAGGAGACACTACATAGTAATTTTCTTTAGCAGATCCTCTGCCTTAGTCACCAGCTCATCATAGGTCACCCCAACTGCTTTTAGCTCCTCCAGGTCCTTATTCACTTTCTTTTCCTTCCTCTTTCCACGGGTGCGGGTTCTGGGACCTTGGGCTTCCCCTGTTCCTTCTGCATCCAGGTCAATTTCCTGGGTTTCCTTTTCGTCATCAAGCTTGTTGATGAGGGTATGGGTGTTGTTAGCTGAGATTTTCAAAATGCTGAGGCTCTACTTCGCAATGTTCTTGAGGCACTCCTCTATCTTGTCCACTTTGGCGACTGTGTCCGAGAGCGTTTTTTCACTAGTTTCCTGCAGGGTTTTTTAATCCTGTATCTCCTTTTCAATTTTCTCAAACTGGGGATTAAAGGCATCTCTAATGTCTTCTGCTTTAGCAATTGTGTTCTTCAGATCTTCGATATAATCGGCCATAGTGTTCCCCTCTCCAATTTTAATGGTCTCCAGGATCAGGACTCTGTTGCAAAGCTTTTTGTAATCATCCGCAGTTTTCTTATTCCCATCAATAAGCCATTCTATGGTTTTCATTAAACCCTTCAAGGCCTCAGGAGGAGGACCAGGAGAAGGAGTCACTTTTCCAGGGGTTATCTGTTCATCTTTAGAGATATGGAGGGTAGAAATAGTGTCAGCGGCCCTGAGAGTCTCCTCCATAGTCTCCATATCCAGGCTTTGTTCAGCTTCCAGGGTCCTTGTTTGGTTGTCCTCTTCCGGTTCCTTGTCGGTCTCCTCCGGTTCTTTGCCAGTCTCCTCTGTTTTCTTTTGCTTCTTCCTGGGTTGGGCTTGGTTCTTACTTTTTTCCTTCAACACCCTCTTAGGGTTCTTCCTCTCCTCAAGGAAATCAGAGTACTCTTCTTCCAAAGAAATACTAATCAAGGGTTTGCTTTGGGGTTTTTTGCTCTTAGAAGAAGAGGGTCTTGATTTCCTCTTCTTACTACTCTCATACTCTGAGTCGTCAGAGCTTTCCTCATTATCAGTCGAGGAATCATTGTCTGATTCCTCCTCCTCTGAGAAATCAGAATCAGACATTTCTTCTTCCGAATCCACAGAGAGTTGCATTCGGTTGATTTTACTGGCCTTTAAATGGTCATAAATGAGGACCATAAGTCCCTGGTGCATTGCAGTATCACCCCGAGGATTTTCTTTATAGGCTTTTAGGGAGGCATTCATAGAATAGAAGGGAAATTCACCTTATCATTATGCCTAAAATGATTTAAGAGGACAAAATGATACCCATATACTTTCGTAAACCTACCATCTAGAGTTATATACCTCATTAAAACAAAGAGAATTTCCCGCCAGGGTTTTGCAAAAGCCCTAGGCGGGTAATAGGTTTTACTTAACTTTACCAGTATTTTCTTCTCTTTCTCTGTGATCGGGTACCTTTCAATGGCTTCCCTGCTGACCTTCCTGTCTTTGTAGAAGTTGCAGCCCTCCCTTTTGAGTCCCGTAGCTTTAGCTATTAATTCTTCGTCAATTTTCACCAGTTGGTCGCCCATTTTAAGCATGCCCTTCTTCCAATTTTTGCAAAAGAAGCTAGTTATCTTTCCATCATGGCCATGGAGTCTCTCAATGAAGCTCGAAAGACCACCCTTCTGCAAGATTTCCCACACCTCTTCTTTCTGTTTCCACTCCTTGCAACTGCTTGGCTCATATCTTCTCCTATTTCTGCCCATGGTGTCATTTCTCACAGCCAAGTTTAGATTACAGAACTAGTGAAACAGAAAGCTTTTCGAAGTTAAAACAAAAACCCAAAAAGCATGCTTAGCATTAATGATCTGATGGGTTATAACGCATGTTCTACTGGCTTTGATGTTATAATGAGTAATTCCCTCATTATCGAAGTAACTCGAAGTGCTTACTTCAGTACTTATCATAATTGCCCTGTCAATCAAAAGTCTTTGGGGTACTTCGATATCTTTCATTAATTATGATTTGTCTGACATCTTCGGGGAGACCGCTCTCACTTGTCCACGTGGTAATAGTCTCATTCTTAACCGCCACGTTTGCAGCCCAATCAGTAGAACAGTTGGCCTCCCAATAAATATGGGATATGTGGCATTTTTTGAAGGTTCTAATGATATCAATGGTAGAAAAAATTATATTGTGAATCGACCAAGAGGGCTTTGAGGTCCCATTGAGACACTTAATTATATTATTGGAATCCCCTTCTATCCAGAGATAGGGACAGTTCCATTTTTTGGCTAGAATAATGCCTTGAAGGGCTGTCATAGCTTCCACTTTATGATTGGTTTGAATGCCAATAGGGACAGTAATCATACCTTTGCAAATGCCTATGTCATCTCTAAGAATAGCTCCACAGCCTGAGGGACCTGGGTTTCCTTTGGCTGCTCCATCAAAATTGATTTTGAGCCAACCTTGGGCAGGGGTTTGCCATTTAACTTCAAGCCTTTTATTGTAGCTGATATTATGACCATCAGTGATCTTCATATTCCAAGCTCTTAAGATGTTTGACTCCAAGGAGTTGTTAGAGTAACAAGAGACCTCCATAGTTCCCATATTTTTCTGAATAACCCTTTGAATTTTCTAAAAAACAATGTCTTGATTTAAGGACACATCCCTGAATATTCGGTTGTTTCTTTCCTTCCAAAGACCCCATAAAATGTGTGGAAGAGAGAGCTAACACATGCATCTCAGAAAAGAGTTGGTCCAATGAATTTGCCAAGAAGAGAACAAATCTCTGATGTTACTGGAAAACACCCAAGCTAGACTAAAGCTCTTGAGGAAGCTTTCCCAAACAGAGGTTGAGAAAGAACAGTGGAGGGCAAGATGGTCCACTGACTCTTCCTCTTGAAAGCACAGCACACACCTGTTTGGAAGGGCAAAACCTCTGCATTTAAGGTTGTCAATAGTAAGAATCTTATTCTAGAGAAAAGTCCAGAAGAACAAATTGATTTTGGGAGTGAGACCTTTTAACCAAGCTTTAGACCAGAAGGGATTCATAGGAGGGGAGGAAGAGAGAATACAATACAGCGAAGATACAGTAAAAATACCTTTGGGGTTATATTTCTAGATCAGGGAATCCTCTTCCTTATTCAGCCAAATAGCAGACAATTGGGTTTTGAGCTTAGAGAGACTGGGATGAATACTATCAATGTTCTGCCAATTGTTCCCATCCCAGTAATCAGCCACTAAGGTACCAAAAGAGCCAATACAGGAGGGGGCATGGGAAGCCCAGTCATAGAAATCCATAAGGGGTTTGTCAAAAATCCAGGGATCCTCCCAGAATCTAACTTTTCTGCCATTTCCAAGTTTCCATGTCACACCTTTAGCAATCACATCTTTACATTTAGAAACATGGTTCCAGATATGGGATCCATTTATGCTGAGATCCAAATTAAGAAAAGAAGAAAGAGAAGAGGACAGAAGAGAATACTTACTTCTCCAAATTTTGCACCATTCAGAATCAGAGTGAAACCATCTCCAAGCTTATTTAGACAAAAGAGCTTCATTTAAAGTGTGAATCCTCCTGAGCCCCAGACCACCTTTTCTTTTTGGCTTGCAGACCTGATCCCATACCACCAAGGACATTCTTTTCTTTTCCTCAACCCTAGACCATAGGAATCTTCTTTTAATTTTCTCAATAGCTTCAGCATACTTGACTGGAATTCTGAATAAGCTAAGAGCATAAATTGGGATACTTTGAAGAGTAGCCTTAAGGAGAAGGAGCTTACCAGCTTGACTTAAGAGAGCCCCTTTCCAACCTGCAAGTTTTTTGTGAAATTTATCAACCAATGAACTCCAATAGGAGTCAGGAGGGGCAATCCCCATGGGGAGACCAAGGTAGGTAGCAAGAAGGTCAGCAATCTTACACTCCATAATTCTGCTGATCCTTTGTTGTCTTCTCTCTGGGGTATTAATGAAAAAGACATCACTTTTGGCCCAGTTAATAAGCTGCCCCATAGCAGAAGCATATTTACACAAGGTGCTCTTCAGAACTTTAGCTTCTGAGATGCTTGATTCCCCCATAATTATTGTATCATCAACAAACTGGTGGTGTGAACAAATAAGGTCAGCAGAAGAAGGTTGGAGGCCCTTAAAGGATCCTATCTACACCAAGTTTGCCATGGTCCGACCAAAGCATTCTGCCATAATAATGAAAAGGATGGGGGAGATAGGATCTCCTTGCCTAAGACCTCTCGAAGCTTGGAAAAGGTTTGAAGGAGAACCATTGACAAGAACAACAAAGGATGCAGAAGTGGTAAGTTGGGAGAAAAGATCCACAACTCTTGGGGCAAACCCAAAGGAAGTGAGAACTTTTTGAAGAAGAGACCAGTCAACCCTATCATAGGCTTTGGAGAGGTCGAGCTTAAGGATGAGACCCTGCTTCTTCGCTTTAACAAGAGAGTGAATATTCTCATGAACAGTAATACTGGAATCGAGAATTTGTCTTCCAGGAACAAACCCATTCTGTTGGTATTTAATTAAAGTCAGGAGAATAGACAAGAGTCTAGAAGTCAGGACCTTAGATATGATCTTGTAAAAGGAATTGCAGAGGCTAATAGGTTTGAACTTGTCCAAAGAATCAACACCTTGAATCTTGGGGATGAGAGCAATAAAAGTACCATTGATTTCCTTCAAGAGTTTTCTAGCCCCAAAGAATTCCTTAACCCCATTAGCAACATCAGTCCCGATGATGTCCCAAAACTCTTGAAAAAAGAGCATTGGGAAACCATCAAGACCAGGAGCTTTGTTTCCTTCAAAGGAGAAAACAACATTTTTAATTTCTAAGGTGGAAGGAATGGAAGAGAGAAATACATTAGTTTGGGCATCAATGAGACGAGGAATGTTCTGAAGAAAAGAGGACTGAGCTTCAGCGTCCAGACTTTGATCCCTCGTTAGGAGGTCCGAGAAATACCTCTTAGCTTCATTCCTTATTTCATCTTCCTTGACCAACTCCCCACTGTCCACAACTAACTTATTCATCCTGTTGGCTGCTTTATGTTTGATGGTTGACATATGGAAGAATCTTGTATTCCTGTCTCCTTCCTTGAGCCACATGCATCTCGATCTCTGCTTCCAGGAAACATTTCCTCTTTAGCAATAATGTCATGGTATTTATTAAGAATCTCATTCTCCTCAGCAATAGAAACAGTACTGAAACCATCCTTCTGGATCTGGTCCTGTATTTCTTTAAGGTTTTCCTGAATTTTACTCTTAGCCTCAAATATATTCCCAAAGCTATTCTTATTCCAGATTCGAATGTTGTCCTTCACACTTTTGAGCTTCTTAACAACTTTGAACATTGTCATTCCCTCAACTTGGATACTCCACCATTTTTGAATATTTTTTTTAATGTCGGGGTGAAGAGTCCACATTTTTTCAAATCTAAAGGGATAGTGTTTTCTTCTATTGATCAGATCAGCATTGAAAGTGATTGGAAAGTGATTGGAACCAACCTGAATATGTGCAGATAAAGAACAGAAATACTGACTGTACCAATCATCAGAAATTAGAGTTCGGTCAAGGCACACTTGAATAAGGTCATTACCATTTCTTCTATTTGTCCAAGTGAAATTACAACCCTGTATCTCCAAATCATTAAGAAATAGGGAATAAATAAAATCCATGAGGGCCATCCTACTTTCCAGCTGAGGAGGACTACCTCCAAATTTTTCCTCCTCTTTCAAAGGCATATTGAAATCCCCCATAACCATCCAACTTAGATTTTTGAAACTTTCCCTAGCCTATCTAATCCTTTTCCAAAAGGAGTTTCTAGCCTTTAAGGTATTAGGAGCATAAATGTTTGTGAGAACCCATGAAAAACCATCTTTAAGATGCTCAAATTTAATACAAGAAAAATTACTTTCTTGAATAATGACCTGGCCTTTAACAGTGTTAAGATTCTAGATGGTTGCAATGCCTCCAGAAGCACCCTCAGAACTTCCCCCACTAATATTACCATTTTTGAAGAACTTCAAAGATTCAACTTTTTCTCTACTCATTTTGGTTTCTTGAATAAGAAAAATGTCAGGATTGCTATCTCTTATCATATTCCTAATAATATCATGTTTATGGGGATTGTTTAGACCCCTTATGCTCCAAGAAATTATCTTCATAGTTACTTACCAATTCCCAGCTCCTTGAGAGTTTTTTGAGTTCCATCTGCTATGTTCTTGTTGGCCTCCATATCTCTAACTTTGTGGTTAGAGGGTTGTCCTGGGGAAGAGGAGACGTATCCCACATCAACTTGAGCTATTCTGCTATTTCCTAATCAAGGATGTCGAGGGTGTTGCTGCTTTCTTACTCCTGTGTTTAGGCTGCTTCCATTCCGTTTCTAACACAGGAGCCACTTCCGAATTGATGAGGATTTTGGAAATTTCATCTTCATTACCCCATTTAGGAGTTCTGGACTCAGTTGAAATAATGTTTGCTATTCTTGAGTTCTGATCCGAATCCAAAAGACTCAATCCCAAAATTGCACACTTTTGGGCTTCTTGAATTTCAAAACTAGGTATGGCTACAGAAGAGTTTGTCCTTTCAACTTGTGGATCTGGGATCTCACCTTCCTCAGGTTGATAGTCTCTAACTTCCACTGCCTTGTTTTCATATGTGTCATCAACCACTTCATCTTTCGCTTTTGGAGGATCATTCTGATCGTTCAAATCCTTTTTCTGAGGTGTTTTTATGGGAATAGCTTTGGTTGTTTCATTTCTATCTGCTTCCTGTACCGTGGGACTGAAGATAGAGTTTGAGGCTTCCTTCTGTTCCCCCAAAGGAGAAAAGCGATTGGAATTTTCTTCCTTATTTTCTATGTTTTTAACTTGCCACGCCCGTTTCTCTGGCATATTCTGGCTTTCAATCTGAGGTTTTAACTGATTAGGCTCTACCTTTTGCTTTTTTTGGGCAAGATTTTGCCCAATGACCTACCTTTTTACAGTGGAAACATGCAAAAGGAATAGTTTCATATTCTATATGTTGCTTCCAGGTTCCTAGTTTTGAAACTAGATCAATCTATTCTGACATATCGGCCTCAGGGGCTACTCCAACAGAGAACCTTGCATGGGTTAATCTTCTTTTTGAAGCAGTGACTGGGTCTATAGAGAGCAGCTCACCAAAAGAACTTGCTATTCCAGAGAAGATGCTTTCTGCCCAATACTCAAGAGGCAATCCTGGGAGTTTTATCCAAACTGGAACCTACGCCAGAAGAGAATCATTCATATTTAATTTCGGATGCCATTTTCTTAGAACTAGGGTTGTCTTTCCCACCATCCAGGGACTCCCGCACAAGATCTTAACCTTATCTTCTTCGCACGAAAAAGAGAAAGACAGAAGACCTTTGGGTAGTGCCGAGACCTCAACGTTTCCTTTAAGGGCCCATTTTCAATTAACAAAGGCCCTAACAACTTCAATGTTTGGGCACGGACCCATAAATTTCCCTACCAAGGAGTTTGACATACTGTTGATATTATGGTCCAGAACCTGGTCAGGGATGGAGATAGAAAACTTACCACCAGAAGGGTGAGAAATGTTCTTAACAGGAGGAAGGGAGGATTTACCAGTTGGTTTAGATCCAAAAAGGGAAGACCATTTTTTCCCCTCCCTCTCGTTATCCACGAGGTCAACTAGTGGCATGGGCCCCCCATTGGACCCTTCCCCCAGATGCCCAGAAGAATCCACTGTCATGGCAAACAGAGTACCATCGGACTGTGAGTCAGCAATAGGAACTAGGAAGTCCGGGGGCTCGTCCTTATCGTCAATAGGACCAGCACCATTGATCTGGCCGCTCTCACCATTGGAACCAAGGTTCCTGCCTTGCTGGAAATTTGAAATTTGAGCTCCCGCTCCCGCTCCTCCCATATCGCAAGTATATAGTGCGATCTTGAAATGGTAGCTCCTCATTTCACTCATTTCCTCTCTCTTTTCTGCATAGTCAACAAGTCAACTTTCTCATTTACAAAAGAGGGTAAATCACACTTCAACCACTCACAATCCACTCAAGATTCACATCCTTGTTCCCCTTGGATTCAGATCTAGTGGATTCAGCCCCTCTTTTGAATGTAAAGTTCCTCCCAAGTGAAAATCATCCTAGTGGCTTCCTTTCTCTCTCCTAGGTGGGGAGTCACTAGGATCCAATTTTCCACTTTACATTTTAGTGAACCCGACATCTTACACATTATTTCTGATTTGTCATTCTTAGATCTGATTAATTGCAATTTGAATTTCAAATTTTCATTTTCAAGTTTGATCTATTTACAAATTTTAGAGGTTAATTGCATAAAAACCCTAATTTTTCATTTTTGAGAAAATTAAGGTTGTGAGGTGTAAAATTTTAATTGCTTGTGACAGATTTGATTTCTATTTCAAAATTGTAATTCAATTTTGTCTCTTTATTCTGAAAATTCAGTGGTTAAATCATAAAACCCTATTTTTTAAGATTCTTATATTTTTTACCTTTGACTGCAAGTTTGACCGATCTATCCATCTCCAAATTAGTTGTTTTTTTGGATTCCTGAAAATTTCAAAAAAAGTTGGTCGGATTGTGTGCGTTCCCGCCATTGTCCTCGGTTTTTTTCCCAAAATTTTGGGAGATGAAATTCATTGTATTTTTATGCTCAAATTCAAAAAATCAATGTACTTTATCAATTTTAACACTCATTAAGGTCAAACACAAATTCAAAACTCATCAAATTCAAATCTTAAAATTAATTTTCATAAAAAGGTCCTAATTTTAGATCTGCTTTTCCAGCAAATTCGGATTTCACTTAAGAGACTTTTCATGGCAATTAATAAATTGGATTTAGTTGATCTTTCACATGTGATTGAATTAATTTTTGCATATATTTATCATGTATCGGATAAGATTTTATTTCATTTCTTGTTGCTTCTCTTTCTTCGTAGCACTTGGTCATATTGTGTTGTTAGGATTTCCAAATTATTTTCTTTTCAATTAGATCTCAAAGCTTTCATGTATCATTTATGTTACATTATGGTGATGTTGTTAACAAAATACATTTCCTATGTTAATCACCTTAAAGATTTTGTAGATCCTAACCCTTGTACCTCTCCTAGGGTATCTTGTGTGAAAGAAATGAGATCTAATGCTTTACCCAATGATCTTTCTACAAGAGAGCAAAAATTGGAAAGTAATATGGATCCATATTTTTCTTCTACACACACCCTTCAGCAAGGGGGGCAATATGAAAACATCAACATTGTAACATCTTTAGCTCCTCCTTATTCTCCTAGGACCTATCTTCAACATCAAAGTCTATGTAGAGAGGATGATGTCATGCATATTATTCATGACCTTTCTCCTTGCATAGAAATCACTAAAAATGAGCTTTTAGATGATGAAGATATTCCTCCCCAATCTTCCAAAAAGGATAAGCTTGATAAAGGAAAAGAGATTCTCATTTCACATGATACTCCTCCTTCATCTACAGATCCTTTTCTGCCTCCTTACACATCAGATTTCAAAGATATTCATGATCTTGTTCCTCAATCTAGTCAATTTCAACATTCTTATAGTCGTGGCTTTCATATAATTACAAAACAAGGTTTTAAAGGACAAGGAATTGAGAAATTTGAGCAAAGAATTTGTGTCCCTATAAATCCTCCTACATGAACTACTACACGAGGCCTAGGAAGTGGTACCCCTCTTTCTATCGACGAATTCCTTAAACTTCAAAACTTTCAAGATTACCTTCAAAAACAACAAATCAAGAGAGCCTGCAAGAATGCTTCTTCTTCAAAGCGTTCTTTTTGTTCATTTCATCAAACTCATGACCACAATGTTGATGATTGCCCTGATTTTCAAAAATCTATTCAAGATGGCATAGATAGTGGCAAAATTAGAATTATGGATAATGAAACTCCTTCTTCTAATATACCTTCTTCTTCATGGGAAGATGATATTTACCATCCTGACAGATTAGCTGCAAGAATCTATTGGAGATTGAAATATGACAAGAACATTTCCTTTCCTTCTCAAAATAAAAACAAAAATCTTAAGCAAGTGAAAGGTATTGAATATTGCATTTTTCATGCTTTATATTCACATTCTATTGGAAAATGTTATGCATTTAAGAAATTTACATTCAACTACAATATGATCTTGCACACATTTGTCTCACAAAGGATCTAACTATATTTCTTGGTAAAAACATCATGCCTTAGTACTTATTTTCCCTTCATGTTGCTCTTCACCCTATGGCATAATTAGCCCATTTACCGGGGGCTCTTTATCATTAGTGGTGGTATTGTTTCACTTTAACATACTTTGGGGTAGCAACATGAAGTCCATTTTTTCTTCTTCTTTCTATACATTTACCTCTATCTTTGTGCATCATTCATTATTAGATCTCTTTTCTTGCATAGGACTATTCCAATACGAGCATATAATTATTTTTTGGTTTTCTTCCTTGAGGGGAATCTTTAATAAGTACTGCACTTCTTCTCTTTCCTTCATTCTCTTAAAAAACTTACCTCTTCTATAGTTTCAATTATTTGCAAGTATGATATGCCCCTTAGCAAGGAATGATCTCTTGGGAGGTATGTATCCTTTCCTTCAAAATATTTGTTCCATTAGGACGACATATCACTTAAAACTAATCACCATCAGAACATGTATAGTATTTCTCCTTGTTCTCCTCACTTGGGGGGCAAGTATTTTCGCTCCTTTCTCGTGTATCATTATTTCCTTTAGGGGCTACATTTTTCATATGTGATTATCATTTTTTACAATGGTATTATTTTATGATTAATCCCCCTTGGGGAATGTATGATGTTTTTCTCTCTTCTTTTCGAAGATTACCACTTCTTGAGAAGTATATTTTACATTTACTAATGTCTTTTCTTGCATATGTTCATGTAAGTTCATTTCACATTTTCTTATGTTTAATCTCTCTCTAGTAGATTGTGTAAGCTCTTCTCATTGTCCCTTAGCTTGGGGGGAGATGATCCTTCTTTCTCTCTTTATCTAGGGATCCACTTTGCCCTATTAAGTGGATGGTGAGAGTTTTATTACTTGATTTCATTTCTTGTGTGAAATTTTTGTTGTTCACTCAAGGATTCTCTCTTATACAAGAAGCGTTAATCCTTGGCTATGACCCCTTTTACACTTGGTAATGTACATCTATGATAAATCCAACCATCCCTCTGGGGGCTAAACATGATTCATCCCTTATCAAGAATCCCTTTTCACCTAGAAATAGGAGGAAGGAGTGCATTCTTGTTCTTTCCTTTTCTTGTTCTAGAAGATGTTATATTTGTCTAAGACAACTCCTCTTGGGGGTAGATGTCTTTTGAACAAAGATCTCTTCTCCTCTAGGGATCACCTTTACACTTACAGCAAGATATCTCTTTTCAACTATCATATCCTTGCTTGAAGAGTATTCCCTCTCTTGCTTGGATTTATGATATTGTTGCATAGCGGATATCTTCTTTGTGACGAATCCCTGTTCTACTTTCCTTAAGATATCAACATTTCTTAAGGGGGGGGCACCCACACTGGTCCTTTGTACTATACTTCTCTTATGCATTGAACAGTGGGACATTATTGGAACCAGAGGGAAACCTCTTAGAGCAAGATGTCGTTACTTTTTGTGTAGTGGGTCATTCTCGGAACCAAAGCGTGGTCTCTTAGAGTGAGATGATGCCACTTTTGTTTTATGCGGGGTGATTATTCTCAGAACCAGAGAATGGTCTCTTAGAGAGAGATATCACACCTTTATTGACACTTGGACTATACATTCTATACAGGTTGTAGCATACTTGGGCATAGACTCCTATGAGGCACTTTGAACCTCACTTGCACACATGCGCATGAGGTTGAGTGGAACTAACGGAGTTCTCACTCTCTCTCTTTAGATGGATCACCTAGGCAAGCTCTAGGGGTAAGATTTTTCATGTCCTTCTCTCTATGGATCACCTATTTCTACGAGCGAGATGTCCATGGTTTCTTTCTTCTTCATCTTTCTTCTCATGAATCACCAAAGTGTGTATTCACGTTCTCTCTCTTCTTCCTCTCATGAACTCATAGTTTTACTATTGATAGTTCATGGATGATGTAATATTTTCTCTTTTATGTGATTGCTTGTGTTTATGTGATGGCATTGGTCTTTGTGTCCTAATTAGTTGTTGAGACATATGAGCTTGAGATCTCTTCAACTAGTTAGTTTGTCGTCTTATGTCTTGTTCTTGTCGTGTGTCTTTTTGTGCTTTGTCTTTGTTTTTGTGTGTCTTGTGCCTTTTTGTTTTGTGCGCTCTTGCATATGTTGGCATGAGTTGAGACCCTAAGATTGGGGGCTTTTTACTCCTCCATATTAGTGGTGTCGTATACTCCTTGTGGTTTTTCTCTGCATCTCTTATCTCTATCTCTCTTTTCTTCTACTTTACCTACAGTAGTGGTGTAAGCCACACTCCCGCTAAAGTGGGGGCTAAATGTAGTGTCATAAAATTGCGACCCTACAATTTTAACCACATTTGGGGTCCTCACCTTGGTGATGAAATCTCCTTCCTTAATCGGGACCTATTTCTGCATTTCCAACCCTTCACTCTTTCTCCTTCATGTCTTGTATTTGCTCTAGACCTTGTTCGAGCCCCAAAATAGGGCAGAATAGGGGAGTGGCACCCCTGTACCCCCTAGAATAAGGGCATGGAACCCCTTCCCCCTAGGACAGGGGTGTGGTGCCCCTATCCCCACCTCTTAGGGTGGCCCTATGTCAGGTTTGTCCAATCTCCTATGCACAATTTGTCTTTGGGGTTTGATATTCCTCTTTGTCAACCTTTGGTGGTTGAAAATTAATCCTTGAGGCATGTATAAAAGGGAATTCAATACCCTCTTTCATGGATGGATGGACAACGAAAAGATAGATAGAGAGCATAAGGAGAAGATACAAGATTTCAAGGTCGTCATCAAGTATTCAAGCATTCAAGTCTTCTTTATTCATCCATTGGAGCAACATTACAACATTCATTTACAAGCATGTATGTGTGTTAGGGTTTTATCATGTTACATGCCATTTCATATAATATTTGTGATTACATTCAAGAAGCAAAGCAATCATCATCAACAAGTTGCAGATCTACAAGGTATGCATCTCTATTGTTTACATTCAAGCATTTGAAATTACTTTCTTTCTAGGTTGATTCCTCAACTGGGGTTTGACTAAGGCAAACCCCTATCCACAACCATTCCCCCTCTCTTTTCTGTGTGTAGGTTGCAGGTGCACAACTGTAATTACAGGTTTGGGCTTCATTTGCAGAGACGGAAGAACCCTTTTCGTTTCGTGGATTTTGTGGCAAACCGTGTACATTACCTCCATGGTCTCGATGACTTTTCTCCAAATTTCTAGGGCAGATCCGCATCAGTTTAATTAGCTCATATCCAAAGTTGTTGCACGATCCCAAACTGGTATCTCCTCATTTTACTCATTTCCTCTCTCTTTTCTGCATAGTCAACAAGTCAACTTTCTCATTTACAAAAGAGGGTAAATCACACTTCAACCACTCACAATCCACTCAGAATTCACATCCTTGTTCCCCTTGGATTCAGATCTAGTGGATTCAACCTCTCTTTTGATTGTAAAGTTCCTCCCAAGTGAAAATCATCCTAGTGGATTTCTTTCTCTTCTAGGTGGGGAGACACTAGGATCCAATTTTTCACTTTACAGATACATGCGCCAGCACAAGAATTGCAACCACTTATTATATCTTGGTCTTTTTGTTAGTGGAGACTCAACCTCGTGGGAAAAATCCATACACCCTCATCCAATGGGTATAAATTCATCATCACTACTACTGAATATTTCACAAAATGAATTGAAGTTGTTCCTCTTACCCATATCACTGGAAAACAAATTGCCACATTTATTTTGAATTACATCATATGTCGGTAAGGTGTCCCCCTTTCCATCATTACTAATAACGGTCGTCCCTTCAAGAACCAAGATGTCTGTGAGCTTTGTGAGAAATTTCATATCCAACACAATTTCTCCACACTGTACTATCCTCAAGGTAACGACCAAGTTGAGGCCTCTAACAAAAACATCCTTAGAATCCTCAAAAAGACAGCCAATTAAGCTGGTTGTGATTGGCATATCCAATTGAACCCTGCCTTGTGGGCTTATCACATGAGTGTCCGTACTCCCACAGGCGCCACTCCATACTCCCTTGTTTATGATTCTGAAGCTATATTGCCCATTGAGGTCGAGATACCTTCACTACGGGTCTCTTTGCATAACCTGATCAATGATGAAGACTACAAAGTCTCTTGCTTGCATGACTTAGAAATGTTGGATGAAAGAAGACAAACTGATTTTGATCACCTTAGAGCATATCAGTAGTGCATGTGCAAAATTTACAACCATAGAGTCAGATCTCACACATTTGAGGTTGGTGATCTTGTCCTTAGAGAAAATCCAAAGAACCAACAAGACAAAGAGAAAAGGGGCAAGTTTGAACCTAATTGGCTTGGTCCATATATTATCACTGTTGTGTATGGATCAGGAGCATATCGACTGGTAACTCCCAAGGGTGAACTGCTTGAAGATCCAATCAATAGCATTCACCTTCGCAAATTCTATGCTTGAGTAATTCAAAAAATAAAAATCTTTAAAAGATCCTGAAAAAAATACAAAAAAATGAGAAAAGATCCTCAAAAATATACAAAAAAATGAGAAAATGTCTTGAAAAAATACAAAAAAAATGAGAAAAAGATCCTCAAAAAATACAAAAAATGAGAAAAAGATCCTAAAAAAATTCTAAAAAATCATAAAATGTCTTGAAAAAATCATAAAAATCATAAAATATCTTGAAAAAACCCTAAAAATTAAAACATTCATAAAAACCCTAAAAATCATAAAAATTCAAAAACATGTAATAAACATTGCGATGACACAAACACTTTGGACAAGCATGCAACTTTGCACTTCAACGAATTCATTATGTGATGAGATTATGATTGAGAAAACATAACAACATCTGATCAACTTGTTAAAACCAAACCCATCAACTGTGAACAAAAATCATTCGGCATGAAACATATTATTTGCTCGTTTTCTTATTTTCTTTTGATTTTTTTTCTGAATTTCTTTTTTGGTGACATGTCTTTTAACTTTTTCGGGATGTCTTTGACTAGAGATTTTATCTCCAGGATGTCTTTGACTAGAAAGGCAAGGATGGGGCATGTTCACTTGTTTTCTACTTGCGGGATGTTCCTTAGGAATATGATGACACATCCTAGGACATGATCGCTTAAGATCATCGAGGACATATTGGTCTAATACACACTGAGGCATTCCTTTATTGTCTGATATGTTTTCTTTCTTGCAATTGATGTGACTGATTCATTTGGGTCTAATTCATATCCAGATGATTTTTGCCTTTTACTATAATAAGCTCGATGATGATACAAACACTTAAAAAGCACAAGAATTATCATCACCCTTCATATCATCTTTCTCATCACTCATTCTTTTTTTTCCCATCACTTTTCTCTTCTCATCCTCATTTTCATCTATCTTATTCATCGTTTCTTTCATCATCTTCTTTATTCTTCTCATTGCAGTGAGATCATTCAATCACTTTATCCAACTGATGCATATCTTTGAATATTTAATCTCTTTATCAACCAACTTGCTTCTTGCAATGTCAATGCCCCCGAAGTTAATCAATCAATCTATCATTGGATCACCTTATTTTTCCCTCGCATCAATCCCTATCAGCTTATCAACCTGGCAATACTGTTCATTTCCATCAATTGTGCATTTCCATCAAATGTACATCTCAAATTAATCACTTGCGCAATATCAATCATCCAATCTTCTCTTGCTTGATCTATCGAGAGATCAATCTCCATCAATCTGTTCGATCAATCTCTTAAGGGGGCATAACCAATCAATCATCATTCTTACCAGAACACCTCTGGGGCATATATCAGTTGATCATTTTATTTGAAACAACGCAACAGGCTGCATTGTCTAAAAGAGGGGTAAAATGTAGACATAAAAATTTCCATTAATTTGTCCTCATTTAATTTCAAATTTCTCAGAACATCGGGCGAATCCTTATTATTACACAATTATTTCTCCATAATTCATTATTCATAATTTCCATCTTTTATTATATTATTATTAATATCTCATCATTTATCTATTAAATTTATTAAATAAAACATTATATCATATTCATGTATACGCCTTCATACATTCACCTTATATACATTTCTCTATTTATTTCATAAAACCCTTTAATAGCCCCTCCTACCACTTACCATTTCCCATTTACCACTCATCTACTCTATACCACTCATCTTGCATTATCCCATATTCATCCCACAACATGAACTCGCCTGGAGAAAATCTATTTAAACAAGCCCCCCTCTCTTATTTGGGGATCTCATCTTTATGCGCCAAACTTATGTCAGTTTGCATCCCATTATCTTGACATCTTATTTGCTATCTTTGCATTCTCAAATCTCCATTTCCTCGTAGCTTTTTTCATAAGTGCTTCTAAGAGAAAATATATTAAATGTGAAATCTTGAGCAATAGGAATGCAATGGAGTAGAGTTTGATAGCATGCATGTGTGTTTCTAGTTTAGATTTCAATTTGCATGTGTGTGTTTTGCAGGAAAAACTTCATTGTTGGATGTTGGAAGATTGAATCTTGTATTCAATCCATTTCCTCCATCTTCAGAAAGCACAAGCTCACAAGCCATGATAGTATGTAGGTGTGATATGTAATGGATAAATTGCAGGAAAAGGCATTTATTATGGCTATATACAATGATTATGGATACAGGAATATTTATAATCGAAATAGATGGAAAGGATAGCTTGTCACAAGCAGTGCCTATTGCCAGGTTTTCACTACTTTCTTTTATTGTACTTTTTATAATAATTTTTTGTTGTTGTTGTTGTATTTTTCTTGATTTTTTGATTTTTTTGTATTTTTTCCCCTTGCATTAGGGTTTTTGAAACGCTTAAGTATAAAACTTACTAAGATGTATATTGTTGATGGGATCATCCAATAGTTCACCTTTGGGTGTAGAGAGTTAATAAGCTCCTGATTTGTATGTTACTACAACAACAAAGGGACCCAACCAATTGGGTTCAAACTTTCCTTTATTTTCTCTATCCTATTGATTATGAGGATTCTCTTTAAGCACAAGATCACCCACTTGGAAAACATGAGCCTTAACTTTATGGTTATAACTTCTTGACATTCGTTGTTGGTAAGCCTTCAAATGATTAAATGCTTTTTATATCTTCTCATCTAACAGTTCTAATTCTTGTAGTCTGGATACATAGTAGTTATCATCTAGTATAAACCCCTTCAATGAAACTCGCGGTGATGGCAACTCAGCCTCAATGGGTAAGAGGGCTTCAGATCCATAAACAAGGTAATAAGGCATTGCGCCAGTGGGTGTGCTAATATTGGTTCTATAGGCCCATAAAGCATGATTTAATTGTATATACCAGTCACGACCAACTTCATTGACCGTTTTCTTTAATATTTTCAAAATGGTTTTATTTGAGGCCTCAGCCTGGCCATTACCCCTATAGGTAATAAGGTTTTGAGAAGCGGTGTTGGATATGAAATTTTCTACAAAGATCTTCAACATCCTAGTTTTTAAAAGGTCTACCATTATCAGTGATAATGGTTTGGGGAATACCATAACGACAGATAATATAATTCAAAATGAATGAAGCGATTTGTTTACCATTAATATTAGTGAGGGGCACAACTTCGATCCATTTGGTAAAGTATTCTATAGTAGTGATGATGAACTTATGGCCATTGGAGGGTGGTGGATGGATCGTACCCATGAGGTCAAGTCCCCACTGACAAAAAAGGTAATGGAGTTGTCAAAGGTCACAATTACACACGTGTATCAGATACCATGTATTTGGCATTTCTTGCATTTTCTCACAAACTGATATGAATTTGTCTTCATTGTCGGTCAATAGTATCCTGCACGAATGAGTTTCTTAGCTAAAGTCTGACCACTAGAGTGATTTCCACAAATGCCTTCATGAACCCTTGTCGATATAGAGTGTCAGCTATAATGGTGTAATGAGAGACTTTGCGAATAAAGGTCTGTTTTTGGTTATTGGATAGATTAGGCAACATGGTATTGGATTTTAGATAGGTATATATGTCGCCATATATGGGAGAATCAGGTCCAACTAAATGAAATATAACTTGGGATTGCAGGTCTTAATATGCAGGAGCATATAATTGTTCAACTAAAAACTCATATTGCTCATGCTTTTCAGGTATCTCCAACAAGGAAGCAATGGTAGCCATAGAGTCAGCTGCTTTATTTTCTAACCGAGGCAATTGTTCAAAGTGAATAGAGACAAAATACTTTTTAAAGTCATCTACCATACGTTTATATGGCATTAAATTTTCATCCTTTGTCTGATAGTCACCATTCACTTGATTGATGACCAATTGAGAGTCTCCATAAACATTGAGGTCTGTTATCTTCCACTCCACTGCCATCTTTATTCCAGTCACTAATGCTTCATACTCAACCATATTATTTGTACAAGGAAACATTAATCGGTATGATTTACGTGTAGTATCATCCCTGTGGTATAATAAATAATATCCTAGCTCCTTATCCATGCTGAGTGTATGATCCATCCAAATACAATTTCCATATGTTTTCCATGATATTTAAGATTGAAGCATCTAGAAATTCTAAACATACTAGTTGAAAATCTAATAAAGGTGCCTCTGCTAATTGATCTGCAATCACTTGTCCTTTAATAGCTTTTCGATCCACATATTGTATGTCATACTCACTAAGAATGAGCACCCATTTTGCTAATCTCCTTGTCAAATCTGCCTTACTAAGCAAATAATTTAAAGGAACTATCTTGGCTACTAACTTTAGAGTATTAGTAAACATGTAATGATACAATTTTTGGGATGCAAAAACTATGACCAAACATGCCCGCTCAATTGCACTATAGTTTATTTCATAGCCAACAAGAGTCTAACTGATATAATAAATTTCTCTTTCTTTCCCCTCATGATCTTCCTAGGCTAAAAGGGCACCAAGAGATGCTTGAGTAGCGGATATATAAAGTAAAAGAGGCTTTCCTTCAATAAGAGGCATAAGAACAGGTGGATTCATTAGATACTCCTTCAACATCTGGAAAGATTCTTCACACTTGTCATCCCACTTGAAAGGTACATTTTTGTGCAAAGAAATGTGAGAAAGGATGACATTTATCAGCTAACTGTGAAATAAATCTTTGGATGGATTGCAATTTTCCTTATAAAGAGCGCAACTGACTAATATTTTTAGGAGGTGGCATCTCCATAATAGCTTTCACTTTCTCAAGATCTACCTCTATTCCATTTGTTGACACAATGTATCCCAGGAGTTTACCAGATGTCACTCCAAAAACACACTTTTTAGGATTCAAGTGTCCATTAAACTTCTCCATTCCATTAAAAACATTTTGCAAAATGCTAAGATGCTCCTCTCTAGTATATGATTTTCCCAAAATATTGTGATCTGAAATTAGAGTTTACAAACAATAACTTGTAAATTAATTCCAATTACAGTTTATTCCCGATCCTGGCAGTATTGCATGACTATGCTTTTAATCGTTGAAATTACAAGAAGATTTATGCTTTAAACACTTAAAAGTAACAATGTGTTTAATAACATAAAATAAAGAACATAACTAAAAAAGAAATGAGAGAAATAAGAAAGAGATAGAAGAGACGCAAACAATTTGATAACGGAGTTCGTCCGGTTAGGACTACGTCTCCGGGTCCACTTCTCAATTCGGGGACCGCTTTATTAATGTCGCTAGGCAAAACACGCCTTCTTACAACATCCAAGCTTCAGCCTTTACAGTCTCTCTCTTTCGCACTTGAAGATAATAACTTCGTGCTTACAATAATCTCCTCACTTACAAAATTCTCTCAAGAATTACAATAATTCTCCCACAAGAATTACAACTGGTTCCTTCAAGACTAAATGTCTCATATCTCTTTTCTTACAAAGGAAAATGACTCCCCTTTTATACATAAAATATGCTTTATTTGGTCTAAAACCAAATAACCATAAAACTCCCCAAATTACATAACAAATTAACCCATTTTGGCTTCCATAATTTCAAGCCATACAAAATATAAACTCCCTTTGTTTGGCTTGTATAATTTTAAGCTATACAAAATAAACTATCCCAATAATATGTTGTTCGTATCTACCTACATATTAAATTTGAGTTGTTTAACAAATTTCCTAAGTTATGACTAATTTGGGGTCTATTAATGTATTTTCGTAGGGGCTTGGGTAATAACAAACTTTACACCTTGCTAATCCCGAAATAAAGGTAGCTTCCAAAAATCAAGCAAAATAAATGCATGAGATGTTGGGCGGATTTGTTATGGATAGATAAAAACACATCCTCAATCATACCATAAATAGCCTATTGGTTGGCCTTATATTTAGGAGGGCAATGGTTGGAAGTTCAACTCCCATTATCTAATTCTTTTAATTCGAATTAAATAACCATTTTAATTTGAATTTGAATTTTTTCCCTCTCCTTAAAGTTTTTATAGTGTCATGCTGACGTCATCAAAATCCGCATTTATCTTGGAACTTCAAACAATCATAACTTCTTCATATGAGCTCCGTTTTTGATGAAACAAACGCCGTTGGAAAGCTCTCATCGGACTCTTCATTTTGAAATCCATTGTTGACCACTTTTGAGATGGTCTGATTTCGCCCTTTATCTAGCCCTCTGGTTCACCTGTTTGACCAAACTTTGACCAAGCATAGCTTTTGCATATGAGCTCTTTTTTCGCCCGTTCAAGTTGCGTCGGGTTCCATTCTCTGAGCTCTTTGCAGTGATGCTGAATTTGAGAGATTATGAGACTGTAAATTTTTGGCCTTCGTAGATCCACCTGGATCATATTGTCAACATAATCTTCCATAAATGTGTGCATCAGATCATGAAAGATTGTAGTCATTTCTCTTTGGTATGTAGCTCCTGCATTTTTCAGTCCAAATGGCATGACATCCTAACAGTAGGTCCCCCAGGGACAAGTAAATGTTGTCTTGTCTTGGTCTTTTGGGGCTATCCTTATTTGATTATAACCAGAAAAGCCATCCATCAAATATAACATAGTGTGTCATGCGGTTAAGTCCACAATGATATCTATATTAGGCAAAGGAAAATCATCCTTTGGACATGCTCTGTTCAAATCTTGAAAATATGTGTAGACTCTGATGCTCTTGTCTTGATTTGAAATAAGTACTATGTTTTAAATCCATTCATAATAATCAATAGAGCTGATGAATCCTACATCTAGAAGCTTCTTCAACTCAGCTTTGACCAGTAGAGCTATATGCGGGTACATTTTTCTCAACTTTTGTTTTACAAGCTTAACCCCAGGAGCTATAGATAAATGATGCATGATTAAATCAGGATCTAAACCAAGCATATCCGCATATGACCAAGCAAAATTGATTTGGTTTTCTCTGAAAAACTTGATAAAATTTTCTCTCTCTTCTGATGATAATGATGCTACCAAATGAAGATTCTTAGGATTATCCTTTGTTCCAATGTTGATAGGTACTTTAGGTTCTATGATGACTGAAGATCTTTCTTGATATTCTGGTTGAGGAATAATTTCAAGCCTCTCATCCTTTGGCGCCTTATAGAGGTTTTCACCATTGGATACATCTTTTCTTTTTACTTTTTCAAGATCTATTACTATCGCATTACAATTTTCACCATCAGATTTATTATTCATTTTTGCATTTCTATGACTTAAAGGCTTGGAATTTTCTCCAAATGTAGTTGTAGTATTGAGTTTCTCATTTTAATCTATATCACTAATTCCTGCATATAAAAGACCTGTGGGATTCAAAAAAATTATGATAGCATGGTCATCCAGAAAGGTTTGGAGTTCAGGTGAGTCTTCTTGCCCCCAATCTATAAGTGCAGGGTGCACGAGGGGAAGGTCTTTAGGCTCATTGGTATCAAAATACATGATAGTAATAATGCAAAAATTTTGGAGGTAAATGACTATATCTTCGAGTTTGAGATCGATAACCACCTCAAGGTTGTCTGATTCATCTGATATCCAACCCTCCTCATGAGAGTTAGTCGTATTTTGTGGTTCTTGCTCTAATGGTCTAGAACTTGAACTAAGTCTCTCATTTTTAGGTCTATTGTATGAATTAATTACATCTATTTTCTTAACTTCGAAAGACACCTCTCAAAGCCCCTCCCATTCATGAGAACCAGTTTCATTATTTTTTTACAATTCTTGAATCTTCTCATACAAATTTCGTGTAGCTTCTTCAATATCTTCATTATATCCCAATCCTTTTGTTTCATTAGGGGCTTGCAAAGTAGGTTGTATGGGTTCCACAATCCATTCCTTTCTTAATCCAATGGGACCATGGTCATTGTATCCCATCTTTTGCATTATAGTGAATCCTTTTCTATATTGTTCAAGAGGTAATTGGATGTTTGGTTCTGATGTATTTGCCTTGTCTTCTTCTTCTTTATATAACCATTCCTTAATATCTTTTTCATCAGTCTCCTCTGATAATTTCCCCCATCTAATAAAAGTGTCGTTCGACTGTCTCCTGGAACAAAAAGATGTTTGTCCACCCAACACTAGCTTGCCATAGGATTTAGGTGAAAGTGGGAGTTGTGAAACACAAAAGGTTTGCTCAATAGAATATTCTCCCATACCTTTGATCTTTGATCTTAAGCCTTTGTTCAGCTGCTTTAGATTTAGAGTCATCCACTTTAGCTATGGATTCAGATGCTTTAGATGATGAAGGTGCTAAAATTGGATCATTTTGTAAGATAGGAGGTGAAACTGGTGAATTATTCGGGACAACTACTTCAGGTTTTGGCTTGATGGTATTGCAATACTGGAAAGCGTTGGGATCTCCTTGAATTATAGTCTCTTGAACATTATACGGAAATTTCAGGCATTGATGATATGTAGAAGGGACTGCTTGCATTGTATGTATCCAAGGTCATCCAAGGAGTATGTTATATGCTCGATCAAGATCAAGTACTTGGCAAACCACATCTTTTTCAACTGGTCCAACTCTAATGGGCAAGACAACAAATCCTTTTGACGCTCTCTCTTCCTCATCATAACCTTTGATTGTGGCCTTTTTCTTTGGATCCATGACATTCTCTGAAAACCCCAATGCAAGGACTATTTTAAAAGCACATATATTCAAACTAGCCCCTCCATCTATTAAGTCACATTTTATTCAGTGCTTATGTACAAGGAATTCTATATGAAGAGGGGCGTTATGAGGTTGGGTTATGGAAAGATCATCATGTTCGGTGAAAGACAGGAAATGAGGTCTGGTTAAGTTTTCTCCATGGCTTGAAACCGTGCATGATCAAGGCCTCGGGATACACTGGTTTCTTGTAGAGCTTTCTCCAAAATTTCTTTATGGGTAGGTGACAAACGTAAAAGCTCTAGGATAGATATATGAGCGGGTGTTTTCTTAAGCTGATCAAGGACATTGTATTGATTAGTCATGAAAGATGGCTTAGGCGGTGCTCCTTGAAGAGTGACTTTTCCACGTCATGTTGTCACATTGCAATCAGATTTATTATTGATAGTAATCACATTCACATGAGAATTACTTTTAGAAATATGATTTATAACATAGTCATAAGACTCATTTGTGTAGTTTACTTTCTCATTTCTTGATTTAGAGAAATTTCCTTTCTCATAACTCAGAAGAGGATCCTTAAATACCACATGTTAATCATTGGATTTATGACCATCTACAGATATGTCTCCTTTATTTACCAAATCTTGTATGGCGTGTTTCAATCATGAACAATCATTGGTCATATGCCCTTTACTTATATGAAACTCGCAATAGTCTTTGATCATTCCACCATGTAGGTTTAACCTTGGTTCATAATCTCTTGCTTTGGGCAAAGTGATGAGATTGTTAGAGATAAGATTCCTCAAAGCAGTTTCCAAAGGTTAACCTAGTGGAGTGAATTTCCTTCAAGGAGGATAAGAAGTTTTGGGCTTGGATGCATTATTGTTGTTTTGATTGTCTTTATTATTTAAAGGTCCTAATAAGTTTAAGATGGGTTGTTTGGTCTTAAGATTTTGTGCATCTACTATCCTATCATTAACAATGTTTTTGTTCTTGGTCCAAAATCATGATTTATCATTGTTATTACTTGAACTAGCATTATCTTTCCAAACCTAATCACTCCTTTCTCTATCAATGTTTTTTCAATGGTAAGACCATTATCTATGATTTTTGCAAAACTAAGAGGACATTTAGGTTGCAACTAATAGCTCAACTCAGAATTCAAGTTATGAATGAATATTTCCATCTTCTGATCTTCAGGTATATCATGGGGACGCTTAGTCGCAAGATGCCTCCATTTTTGTAAGAAATTTGTGAAGGATAGAAACTTCATGTTCGATGTTATATGAAAAATGTGTAAGAAACTTATCAACAAGTTCACCAAATAATTTGATGCAAGGTGGCAAATTATAAAACCATTCAATAGCTTGTCCACCCAAACTTTAAGGAAATAATCGCATCAAGTAGGTATCATTATGAGCAGCTTCCATACATGCTGCACAAAAATCTTTGATATGATCACGTGAATCCCCTTTTCCCTTATACTTATCAAACTTGGGAATTTCAAAATTCAGGGGAAATGGAAGCGTAACCAAGATTTTGCCAAATTTATAAGGAGATATGTCCTCAAGTGAATATTGTTTAATAGATGACCATGATTGTATTTTAGCAACTTGAGTTTGCAACTCTTGTATTTGATGAACAAGCGTACTCAAAGGATTTACAAGGGAACTTTGATCTTTCTTTTTTTTATGTGATTCAACTTGATTGGTTCCATCGTTTGTGTTGTTATTGTTAGGATTTAGGCAGATCTGGAGCAAATGCAAATTAACAATTATATGCAGATACAATCACAAAAGATGAAGAAAAATACATAACACATATAATCAAAGGTTTAATGTGGTTCACCCAAGATGAAATATATCCACAGAACGTAGTCGTCAATTATTTTCTTATTATCCAGTAAATCAATACAACACCATTACAATGCCCTTTTACATTCCAGTCACTTATAACAAGCAATTTTTAGGGCAACACTCAAAGTTGGTTATTTTTTTAGGGTTTTTTTTTCAATGTCAATTTTTTTTTTAACAAAAACGACAAAAAATTATAACAAGTGTACAACACTTGCATGATCAATCGCCACATATCAACAATCTCCCACTTGGAGACTGATCTTGGATGACTTTGTTGAACTTGCAGCTCCCACTGGATAAAACTCCTGGACTCGGTTGTTCCTTAATTTCACGATTTTCAGTCAAGAAGGTCGAGAGAAACTTAGGAGGAAATCAAATTCTCCCATGGGACTACCTTCATGAACATATCTGCAGGATTGTCACTTCTGTGAATCTTCACAAGTCATAATTGGCCATCCTCCAAAACAGACCATATAAAGTGGTACCTGAGTTGAATGTGTTTTGTCCTTGAATGAAGAGCATAATTCTTTGCAAGATGAATGACACTCAGACTATTTGTATACAAGGGGCTATCCTCCTGTATCTGGCCCAATTCCTCCATAAAACATTGTAACCAAATCATCTCCTTGCTAGCTTCAATAGAAGCTACATACTCAGCCTCAATGGTTGAAAGCACAATAATCTTTTGCAATCTAGAAATCCAACCAATTGCAGTTCCCCCTACAGTAAAAACATACCCTTTAGTACTCCTCCTTGTATCAATATCAAATGCTAGATCAAAGTCAACATATCCTCGTAGAGTAGCATTTGATCCTTTGAAACATAATGCCTTGCTAGAAGTACCTCTCAAATACCTGAGAATCCATTTGACAACATTTCAATGTTCCATTCCTGGATTGCTCATTTACCTGCTCACAACTCCCACTGCATGTGCAATATCTGGCCGTGTGCATATCATCGCATACATTAGGCTGCCAACAACTAATGAATACAAGATGTTAGACATTTTATTTACCTCTTCCTATGTCTTTGGACACATCTCCTAGTCAATTTGAAATGACTAGCAAAAGGTGTAGCAATTGCTTTTGCATTTTGCATGTTAAATATTTTCAACACCACCTTTATATACTCACTTTGGGACAAAGTTGATGTTCTATTTTTTTTTGGCCTGTGAAATCCTCATACCAAGGATTTGCTTAGCTACACCCAAATCCTTCTTAGCAAATGACTTTTCTAATTTCTGTTTAAGTTCATTTATATGCTGCATGTTAGACCCAACAACAATAATGTCATCAACATAAAGTAATAGGATAATATAACCTCCATTATCCAATCTCTTAAAATAAACACAATGATCAGAATGACATATCTGGTAACCTTGTTCATCCATGAAACTATCAAATTTTAAATACCATTGTCGGGGTGCTTGCTTTAGGCCATACATACTCTTCTTCAACCTGCACACTAACTCCTTATTACCTTTTACCTCATATCCCTGTGGTTGTTGCATGTATATTTCCTCCTCCAAATCTCCATGGAGAAAAGTTGTTTTAACATCTAGTTGTTCAAGATACATGTTTTTTGCAGCCACAATACTTAGAATAGTTCTAATTGAAGTCATTTTTACAACTGGAGAAAATATTTCATCAAAATCTATACCCTTTTCTTGTGCAAAACCTTTAACCACAAGTCTAGCCTTATATCTTTTATGTCCTCCATCCTCCTCCTTTAGCCTATAAACCCATTTATTTGGCAAGGCTTTTTCCTGCAGGTAATGGGACTAAGTCCCAAGTATTATTCTTCATCAAGGAATCCATTTCCTCTTTCATGCCTAGCTACCACTACTATTTGGCATCCACTTGCATTGCTTCCTCATATCCTTCTGGTTCACCAAAATCAGTTAATAAAATAGAATACAGAGAAGGAGAAAATCTTCCAGAAGGCCTACTTAACCTCGTAGAAAGCCTAACACTTGTAGGAGTTTGTGGGATATTTTGTTGTTGCTGAGCATTAGGTACCAATGGCATTTTATTTTCAGGAATCTCATCAAGCACCACATATTCCTTTTTGACCTATGCATGCTTCTTTTCCTGCATCCGTTCTTTGTACATGACCTTCTCATTGAATATAACATCTCTACTTCTAATTTTTTTTTATTTTCAAAATCCCATAAACAATAACCAAAGTCATCCATTCCATATCCAATGAAGGTAGATTTTTTAGATTTAGCATCAAGCTTGGTTCTTTTTTCTTTATCAACATGGACAAAAGCTTCACGACCAAAGGTTTTTAGAAACAAATAGTTTACCTTTTAACCAGTCCACACCTCCTTTGGAATGCCACCATCCAAAGGATTTGAAGGTCCTTTATTTATCAAATAAACAACAGTATGTACAACATCTGCCCAAAATTGTAGGGGCAGTCCAACATGCAATCTCATGCTCCTTGCATGCTCCATAATGGTCCTATTCATTCTCTCAAACACACCATTTTTTTGTGGGGTTCCTAGAACTATTTTCTGCCTTCAGATTCCATTGAAAGAACAATAATCTTCAAATGCTTTGCTGCAATACTTGCCTCCATTTTCAGATCTGAGACAATTCAACTTTTTTCCTGTCTCATTCTCAACCAAAGCTTTCCATTTCTTAAAAGTTTTGAAAACATTTTATTTATGTTTTAGAAAATATACCCATATTTTCTTGGTTGCATCATCTATAAAAATAACATAATAACAAGAACCACCAAGAGATGATACCCAAACTGGTCCCCATACATCTGAATGCACAAGCTCTAATTTGTCACTCTTCTTCTCTTTCCCAACCTTGAGAAATTTGACTCTTTTATGTTTACCATAAACACAATTTTCACAAAATTTTAAATCAATTTTCTTTAATCCTAGCAACAAATTTTTAGAGTGAAGGATTTTCATCCCTTTGTCACTCATGTGCCTAAGTGTATGGTGCCATGGTTTTGAATTTGTCCTTGCAACATCTATTGTAGTTGTCCCTGCAACAACTTTTTCTATAGCAGCTAAGGTAGAATAAGTATTACCAGTACACAAATACAATGTGCCTACCTTTGCACCTTTAGCTGCTACTAATGCACCTTTAGTGACCTTACAGACATTGTTTGTAAAGGTAACTATGCAACCTTCACTGCCCAATTGTCCTGCAGAAATTAAATTTCTTCTTAAATTAGGAACATGCCTTACCTCCTACAACAACTAGTCATTTCCATTCTGCAACTTGATCTTTATCTTGCCTTTTCTAACAATCTGACATGGCTCATCATCACCAAAATATACCTATCCAAAATCACCTTGAACATAATCTAGAAAATATCTTTTATGGGGTGTAACATGAAATGGAGCCCTTGAGTCTATTACCCAAGAATCATTAACATTGTCTAAACACAAAATCAAGGCATCTTGTAAAGTATTACTTGCAACATTAGCTTCCTTACTGTCATCTTCATTTCCATTTCCTTGTTTTTTTTTTGAGACCAACAATATTTCTTTAAATGTCTTGGCTTTCCGCAGTACCAGCAATCCTTTCTTCCTCTAGATTGAGAGCGTCCTTTCTTTGACTTCCCTCGTGACTTCTCACACCGAGGGCCTTTTCCTCTTTCCTTTGATCTTCCCTCGTTCTCTACATTCAAGACAATACCTGATGATGTTGAAGTCTCACCTGTGCTTTTCCATTGCATTTCCTCGCTTAGGATAACACCAACAACATCATCAAATGTCAAAGGATTTGAACCGGAGGCAGAGTTACTTACAGCCATAACCAAGCTATTCCAGCTTTCTGGCAAAGAACATAAAATTAAGAGAGCCCTAACCTCTTCATCAAAGTTAACTTTTACATAAGTCAATTGGCTAATAATTGTATTAAATTTATTTGAATGATCTACTACAAATCCTCCCTCACTCATTTTCATATTAAACAAATGCTTCATAAGAAATACCTTATTCGAAGCTGAGGGTTTCTCATACAGTTTAGCTAGTGTCGCCATTAGATTTGAATTCGTTGTTGCTTTTGATATATTGAATGCTATAGATGGTATAGGGCACAACCGAATGGTTCCCAATGCCTTTCTGTCTAGATTATCTCAATCTTCATCTGACATCGCGGTCAGTTTCTTTGACTTTCCTTCCAGTGGTTGCCATAGATCCTTTCGATATAGGTAATCCTATATCTGCATTTTCCATAACTGATAATTTTGTTCGTTGAACTTCTTGACCTTGAATTTAGTTTCTTCCATTGCTCCCACACAAATCTGAAAAATCTCTGTCAATTTATAGAAATACGTGGCTCTGATACCAATTGTTAGGATTTAGGTAGATCCGGAGCAAATACAAATTAATAATTATATGCAAATACAATTGCAAGAGATGAAGAAAAATTGCATAACATAGATAACACAAAGATTTAACATGGTTCACCCAAGATGGGATACATCCATAGAACACAACCATCCAATCTTTTCTTATTATCCAGTAAATGGGTATAACACCATTACAATGTTAGTAGTGGGTCGGCGTCCCTCGTGGGGATTCGTGACGTGGTTTAACAACTTCCAGTGGATTCTATAAGGGGGATTGTTGGCAGTGGGCCAGCATCCCTCGCGAGGATTCGTGACATGGTTTAACAACCTCCTGTGGATTCTATAAGTCTAGTAGTTGTATCGAGCATTGACAGATCGATCTTTTGGTGCAATGACAACCCTAGCTTGTAACATATAATGCCCTTTTACATTCGAGTCTTTTATAACAAGTAATTTTTAGGGTAACACTCAAAGTCGATTATTTTTTTAGGGTTTTTTTCAATGTCGGGTTTTTTTTCAACAAAAATGATAAAAAAAATTCCTCGGGGGTTACGCCCACGAAACTTGCTTTCTCAGGGGCTGCACCCCCAAACCCATGCTTGGGGCCTAACCTAGCCCCAAACCTCAGTGAGGATACATAACAAGTGTACAATACTTGCATGATTAGTCACCACATATCAAAAAGTATTGGTATCATCATTTTTCTCACTATTTTCCTTAAGCTTGGATACATCAAAATCAGATGGAAGTTTTAAACCTTGATGTGCAAGGTGAAGAAAACATTTTTTTCTTTTTATTTCTCCATAACCTTTTTCATGGGTTTTAGAAATTTAGGATGTTGTGATGCACCAAGGACTTTTTGTTCATCCACATCACTGCCACTATCCTTGTCAAACAACGGATTTGAGTGTTGTCCAAAGAGATCAATAGGATCAAAGGTATTCTTGTTTCTATCCTGATACGACATTGTGGCTTCTCTCTGACTTCTTGTTTCAATCGTATGGGGATCTTTCCAAACTACGTTATATGTTAAAAATCTATGTTTGTTGCTTATTATGACCAATGTAAGTTTTTGTTATCAAGATTCTTGGTGTGTAAGTTTTGTTTTGTTCTATGAAATTTGATAGTCTTGGACTATTAAGAAATAGTGATATCAAAGCAAGCCAATGTTAGGAGATGATAGATCTCTAAATGGTAATAACTCACTTTGCCCAGAGCTTTGATTATAGCTCCTAAGTTGGAAGGATGATAAATCCTGATACTAGAACTAAATCAATAAAAGGATAATACAAATCTTAAGGTCACCAATGTTTTATCTTGATCTTGAATGTATTGACAATATGGTCTTATATGTGAAATGCTCAAGAACCTTGTTGATTTAACTAGATATGTAATCTGTGATAATCAAAATGAATCCTTCTTCGAAATGGGTATCTAAACTTGTTTTCAAAATTTTCGTCAAAGCAGAGCAAGTACCCACTATTGTGAAAGCGCTAAAATAGATGCGCTAAATGATTTTGCAGATGCGTTATTGTATTGAATGAAAGCACTATATTGTTTTTTGTAAGCTCTATTTTGTTCATTGAATGCGCTAATGTTATCAGAAAGCACTAAAATTTTTATCAGGAGCGCTAAACTGTTTAATGAAAGTGCTAAGCTATTTAACAAATGTGCTATTCTATTTTACAAAAGCGCTAAAATGTTTCCCAAATGCACAAATCTATGTGTCAAATGTGAAATTCAGTGTTTTCCTTGTAAATTTTTCAATTCTTATGCTATTTTATTTGATATCTAAAATGGGATGATTTTTCTCCATTCTAGTAAAAACATACAGTAGACACAACAAATACAATGTTTGGAAAAATAATAAACTAAAAAGAAAAACATAATTCTAGTGGTTGGCCAGGACAATAGTTGTTGGATCTCACTTGGGTTTCCCCAAACTACGCTTGCTCAGAGCAGATACTTAGATGCTTGACCCCACTAGCTCCACTCCATGACACTCACTTCTCTGAGGCAGCCAAGCATCAGTTCCCATGAAAACTCCCCATAGCAAACTTTGTATCTCTACTAAGAACCGTAAGGACGTGAAACAACATCAAAGGTCCGACCTCTTGTACCAACAACTAGAAGGTTTTTGGTCTCTAAGCACAATTTTTTTTAGTCAAGGTATTCATTCAGGTGGCCATACATGCAGTGTTTTTCTCCGTTAAGGAGGTCTCCCAACCTATAGAGGTTACGTTCTATAGATTTTCACGTGCCACATGAACACTGAGGGAAACTTACATCGGTGGACACATTGGTACCTGTCGCCTATGAGTTTCCTTATAGATGCATTTATTTATAGTGGCTCGGAAGGACTTGGCTTTAGTCTGTTGCCACTTGGGTCGGTCCCTCTCACTTGGCCTTATGGGATACTTGGGAGGCAGACCCTCTAATGGGTTACACAATCTAAAAAGTGGGTCTAGTTTTTTATCACCTAGTTAAGGTGAGAGCATAATCACCTACCACTTTGTGCAAACAAAGCAAACAGTGATTGATTAGCCTCCTAAATTAATCTAAGTGCAGCTACTTTAAGAAGATAGAGATGGAAGATTTTTTTTTTCAATATGTTGTAAATTAACTGCCTACTTAAACTATGTGAACAAAATGATCAGATTACTTCCTCCTAATCAATCTAGATTCCTAAATGCATGTAAAAACACCTGCAAAACCACCAGTTAGTAGTTTTAGAACTCCTTTCTTCGATGATCAAAAGTACTTGTCACAAATTTGTTAACTTCGCATAATGTGTTGTGCAAAGGCACTAAAGGAACAAATGCGCTAAAATACTATGCAAAGGCGCTACTGTATTCGACAAAAGTGCTATCCTAATCAATGGATGCACTAAATAAACATGCAGAAGCGCTAAAAGCTCACAGATGTGCTATAATGATATGCAAAAGCGCTAAAAATAGAAATGAAAACGCTGCTAAAATGGGTAAAAGCGCTAAAATGATGAATGAAGGTGCTAAAAATTTAAACGAAAATGCTAAACTGTCAGACAAAATTGAAAATTTGCAAAAACTATTGCATGCATGAACAAGGAAAATGAGAAAAAGTGAGGCTCTACCCCACGGTGGGCGCCAAAATGTGTAACCTACAAAATAAATAGAAACTATGAAAGCTCCTAGATTACCAATGAAACAAATACAAGAAATATTTTCAGAATAAATAAACTTTCCTTTGTTGTCCCATTGTGTCCTATCACCTTCTGCTCTTGAGTCATATGACTTGACTGCTCTCAGACTGCACTATAATGATCTTCAAGATGACAAAGATGAACAAACAGTAGTTTTTGATTTCTAAAATGCAAACTAAATATGCAAAATGATATTATGAAGGTATATGATATCTAAGCTAAGCCAAAGGCACACTGTGAAAATGCTCAAAATGCTCAAAAATGACTGGAGTGAAAGATTACGATTACATTTAAATTGCTGGAGAAATGCTCCTTTTATAGATTTTTCATGAGAAAAATCCCATGTGGCAAAGATTAACTATTGTGAGTGAATCTTGATAAGTTGATGGCTATGATTTGACTGGTTGAGATGTGAGAGAAGAAGGTGGAAGATGTTCCTCCAACACATACATGATGGAGGAAAAGGTGGGAGAGAAATCCAAGTGGCAGCTTGCTAGAGTTGACCACAGTTAGGAACTCCAAGAATATAGGATAGTTGGAGACAATCTAGAAAATGCAAGACAAGTGGATTTTGACCATAATGAGGTTGACACAACCTCCTCCAAAGATGTAGGAGTAGTGGAGGGAATATAGGAAGTGGGAGTTGAAGATAATGTAGCTAATTAAAAATAGGGAAAATTAATATTTAGCCACATGAAGAGTGAGTTGTCAAGATAAGCTGATGTGGAAGAGAGTAAGGTGGAAAAGGTAAATAATTAAATAATTTTGAAATATTTAATCAAGAAGACCTTAGGAAGATAATTAATTAAATAATGAATATTTAATCAATTATTTGGAAATATAAGATAAGCTAAATGAATTAAAATAAATAAACTTTTCAATTTATTTATTTAATAGAAGAATAATCATTAAATAAATAATAAATATTTATTTAATAAATCATAGTCATTTTTAGGTGTATACAAGAAGTATAAAGCAAGGTTGGTTGCAAAAGGCTACTCTCGGGTTGAGGGTGTTGATTATGGTGAGATATTTTCTCTTGTTGCCAAAATGACATCCATTAGATTTTTGCTTTCTACTGTTGCTGCTTATGATTTAGAGGATGAACAAATGGATGTGAAAACTACTTTCCTTCATGGTGATTTGGAGGAGGATATTTATATGACACAGTCGGAGCTCTATGCAATGAAAGGTAAAAGTAATTTGGTTTGTAAATTAAAGAAATCTTTGTATGGCCTCAAATGGAGTCCTAGGATGTGGTACTAGAAATTTGATTCATATGTGTTGAGTTTGAGATTTAAACGTTCTAAATCAGATCATTGTGTTTTTTATAAATCTGATGGTGATCATTTCTTGTACATTGCATTGTATGTTGATGATATGCTATTCATTGGTAAAAGGAAATGTATGATTTCAGAACTAAAGTCTCAACTCGCTGCTAAATTTGAAATGAAAGACCTTAGTGTAGAAAAACACATTATTGGGATGGAAATTAGAAGAGATAGAGTGAACAGAAAGCTATGGCTAGGCCAAAGTAAGTATGTGAATTCAGTGTTACAGAGGTTCAACATGCAGGATTATAGACCATTATGTGTTCCTCTTACAGTTGGAACGAAATTATTTGTTGCAGATTGTCCTACATCCCCATCAGAGATGGAAGACATGAGAAGAGTGCCTTACCAGAGTGCAATTGAAAGTTTGATGTATGCTATGGTCTGTACTAGACCAAACATTTCCCAAGCAGTGGGAGTTTTGTCCAAATATATGTCTAATCTTGGTAGAGTTCATTAGGATGTAGTCAAAAGAGTCTTCATATATTTGAAGGGCACCTCGAAGTATTCTTTATGTTATCATGGTAATTTAGTTGGAGACGTGATTTCCCTTGATATTCATGGTTATGTGGATTCAGACTGGGCAGGTGATATTGATAGCAGAAGATCCACCAGTGCTTATGTGTTTACTTTATTTGTGGTGCAATTAGTTGAATGAGTAAGCGATAGACTATGGTTGCTTTGTCCACTACTAAAGCTGAGTATATGGCATCTACTCATGCTTGTAAAGAGGCCATTTGGCTTAAGAGACAGTGACAATATATTGTGACAATTAGAATGTGATCTACCTAGCTAAGAACCCGACATTTCATGCCCAGACCAAGCACATTGATGTTTAGTATCATTTTGTCAGAGATATGGTCGCATATGGAAGGGTGGAGCTAGTTAAGGTAGAAAATTTGATGAATGATACAGATTCTTTAACTAAGGTTGTGAGCACATAGAAGTTCAGATGGTGTTCGGAGTTTATGGGGCTCATGGCCCCTAGCAATTGATTCATTGTGATGATACTCCCTTTTCTCTTGCAAAGTGTTCGACAAGTGGGAGAATGTCAGGAGAAATGGTGTCTCAACCTTGCATTTACATGAGGTTACTATTTATAGTAAGTTTTCATTTGAGCACGAAATGGTGCAAAATTCTCCCTAAAGCTTCTGGTTGGTTAGATAAGCATTTAGGTAAAGTTACGTTGCAAGATCACAACTAGTCTTGAAGCTATTAAATTTTTCATTTTGGAGGGGTGCAATGAAAGGTTTAAATTTTAATTTTGAGGACTTTAGAGGCCTTGAAATGCCTTGAAAAGTGGGCATAAGTGACATAGTTTTTACAAGGCAATAGAGAACTTTGCAAGCTTTCCGACGCTTCAAACGATTCGTCAATAAGACATGCGGTTCTCAAGTTATGGCCTCCAAAAGTTTGTAAACCTGAAATAGAAAATGTAAAATACATTAGACACATAAATGAGTTGTAAAAGGGAGGGACGCGTGTTGATGTGTGTTTTAACACATCATAGGGAATCTAGAAGGGAGATAAGGTCGGCTACATCTTATTGGGTGGTTTTAGCCCATGGTTTTGTAATACCGTTTGACGGTTTCTTGTAATGTATCTCCTATATATGAGGTGCGTGAGATACATGTTGTGAGTAAGATTCTTATGGCTATTGAGTTACCTCTGAATCTTTGATTAGTGGTACTCCTGCAAAGAGCTTGCTCTGCAAGTATATTGAAATCTATTTTTGATTGTTGAATAATATATTGGGCGATTTTTAGAGTGTGGGGTTTTTCTCCCAAAAGGGTTTTCTCTCCATAAATCACTGTGTTATGATTTGAATGTTATTATGTTTATTCCTATTTTCTGTAACTATTGTGATGATCTATAAAAGCTTTTGCATTACCCTCCTCTCAAGGTTAGTGTAGGAAGTTGTTTCACTACTTAACTTCCTTACACTTGGCCTAGTCAATGATTTGGTTCCCAACATATATTACTGTGATGAACAAGATACATCCATTTATAAATATCATGAACATTTTCATTTCCCATCAATCTATGAATACAAAATTGTCATAAATATCCTCAATAAAATGTGATTTGTGAAGGATCTTTGTCAACTAAGATTTTCCTTTCTTTGGTACAAGTAACCAATTCGTTGCTATGGTATTAAACATAAAGTTTTTATTTTATGTGAAAGATTGATACATATGTTTTGTATTTAAATCAACAAAAAAAATCTCTAATAGGTAGTTCGAGTGTAATTTTGAGGGACACACCAACTAATTTGGCCACTAATCTATCATCTATTATTCTAATTTCTCTAGTTTCTTGGTTACAGTGATTTATACATTCCAAAACTAAGTTAGTACACTAAAATGCAATATGGAGACCAACTACATGAACTATTCCACTTTCAAAAACCTTTTATGTGACTAGATACCTCTTTCCTTCTTCACAATTTTTTTAGAAATCATAAAGATTAACATGACCTAGTTTATTATCACTATTTTATGGATTTGTGGACCCTAAGATTGAACAAATATCACATCCTGAATGTTTATATTTTATTATTTAAAAAAAAAGAAAAAAAAGAATAAACTATGCTTTTTAACAATATAATGTTGACCTAGGAGTTTTTCTCAAGTGGTTGCTTTGGATTCACAGGGTGTTGTGGCATCCCCTCCGGTGAATGTTGATGCGACATCTTTGGATATCTCAAAGGGAGGGAATGTTGATGCAAAGAAGGTGGTACATTGTGTTTCCCCAAGGGATAGTGCCCCAGATTGCTATGTCTTGTGATAGAGTTCCTGCTATCAATCTTGGAGAATCTTCTGATGTTGGGAGGAAAGCTTTTAATTCCTCTAATAGGGTGATTAGTCTTTCTGCTGGTTCTGCTTCTCTGCTTGATGGTGGACTTTCGCTGGCTTAGCATGACAAGTAAACTCAGGTGGAGGAGGGTTGGATTACTATTAAGGGCAAGAAAGCTAAGCCTTCAAAACCCTCTTTTGATATGACTCTCCACTCCCACAAGAGTAGTGCAAAGTGTAAATCTTGATGGTTTTTGGTTGGGAGATCCTTGTCTGGATTTTTTGGTCTTTCTCTAGTTTTGGTTCAGGTTGTGGGAGCCTACTGTTAAAACCCATGTCTTTGTTTTTGGGAACTCTTTCCCCAGTTCACTTTTTCTGTGCCCCATCGGTATTACATTGTATTTGTCTTCTATGGGGTTGTTTTGTTGTTGTGATCGGTTTGGGCATTGTCTTGTTAAGTCTAAACGGATCTTCTTTTGTAAAGGGTTTTAGGTCCCTTCAAAACATGTTTTTGCCTTAATCCAAAACAATATAATGTTGACCGGGTCTAGCAGAAGCTTGTCTTTTAATAATGTGAGGATAGAGTTTGGATTTCATAAAATTAATCTCTTCTCCTTTAGTTTAAATCTTTCCTATTTCTAAGTCTTTTTTGAGAAACAAAAAACATGGTTCACAATAATGATGAGAAGGAAAGAAAACTTGCTTCAAATATTTAGACTCGATAATAAAATGCGTTCGGGAAATTTATAAATTGAACAATTAAAAGTGTTGATAATAAGGAGATAAGGATGAGGCAAACATACCTTCATTTCCTTTGAATGTTTATATTTAGGAAGAGGTAAGGATGTTGCAAAATTTTCTAGAAGAATTTTGGATTGAACATAACCAAGATCACAAGAGATACTTCCTTCTTCATTGGAGGTTATCTTTAACACTTTGTGACTTATGAGCAACCCTATTTTTATTTTTGTAATGTCCTACCTTTTATTTAGTTTGTTTTGGTCAATTAACTTCAAAATAAGTTCTAAAAATCCTTAAACTTCATGAAATTTGTATACACCTAAAAATGGTCTGAAAATAATTAATTAAATAAGCAATTATTTAATTATTCCCCCTTCCCAATTAAATTGAATTCATTAGCAATTTGATTAAATTCTCCCATTCATCTACTTATTAATAAATCTAAGGATTTATTTAATAGGTTCATTTCAATAGTCCCCCTTGATTAATTAATCCGAATTAATTAATCCTTCCCCCCATTTAATTCATTCCTTCTAATCCCCTAATTAATTAAAACAAATCAATTTATGAGTTGTTGAAAGTTAATTAGCCTTTTCCTATTATTTGAATTTTTAATTTCAAATTACCCACACGCCTCCTAACTTATAACCACCTAACCTAACCATCCCCTAACCTAACCCATTCCACCTAATCCTCAGTTTAACTAACCTTATCCTCGGTTTAACTAACCTTATCCTCGGCTTAACTAACCTTATCCTAGCTTGCACATCCTAACCTCCTTATCCTAACCTCCTATGGGTTGGATATTCTCCCCTTGAGACACATGACACTTATGCCACATGTCTCCTCCCTTGGACACTTGCCCTCTTATGAGCAAGGATCCTTGACACTTGTCACCACAGAGATGACAAGTGTCCCTCCCTCCAACCTCTTCTCCAACCTCCTCCAATTTCACCCTTTGATATTTTCAGACTCAATCTTGACCGTTGATTCCTGCCACCTCACCCATGGCCTTGGAATTCCTATAAATATCCCCCAACAAAGGATCCCATCTCATGTCATTTAAGCATTGTTATTATAGGCAATTGCATATTTTATCCATCTTAATTTGATCATTTTCTAGCATAATTGTTGAATCATGTAGCTTAATCAATCTTCATTCTAGCTTAATTGCATCATCATCATAGCTTAATCATGCATATCATTAGCTTAATTAGCCCCTTGGATCAATCTAGCATAATCAATCTCATCTAGCTTTCATATCATCATCATTTCAAATCCTCCATCTAGGTGTAGTCAAGTCATTGGGATTGCTTATCCAGATCTGAGAGCAAATCCACACTCGCATCTCTTAGGAGGTGATAGGTCGCTTTGTCATGTTTTATCTTTCGTTTAACTTGAATTTTCTAACCATGCTTGTAATGATTTGTTGAGTGTTTGTGTTGCAGCTGTAGGTACCCTACTTCACACACACGACAATATTAACTCTCCTTTAGTTTTCATTGTCTCTAATATGTGGTTTCAAAACCATGTCTGGTTATTGATAAACTCTTGCTTTTGTACAGAAGTTGGTGAATTGGAAGGTTTTGAAAACCTCTCCCTCTTCTAGATTTGGTTGTGAAGCCATAATAAAATGTTGACAAAGTCTTGAGTTTCCTTAAAAAAAATCTCTTTAAAGCATCGTTTTGGTTATGGAATGAGTGTCGATTGTTGATACAAGTTTCAAAACTTGTGTGACAATGTTGACAAACATTGGGAAACCTTTTTTCACTAAAACATTTTTATGATCTCACTAAGGTTGTGAAATACATGCCAATCTCTTAGCTAATGAATATTTCAAAACATCATCAAATCATTTGTGTCGATTGTTGATACAAGTTTCAAAACTTGTGTGACATGTTGACAAACATTGGGAAACCTTTTTTCATTGAAACATTTTTATGATCTTGCTAAGGTTGTGAAATGCATGCCAATCTCTTAGCTAATGAAGATTTCAAAACATCATCAAATCTTTGACAAAATATTTGAATTTTCCCAAATTTAGCTTTCTTTATCTCTTCATAAGTTTTCAAAGGTTTGGCAAGGGCCACCATAAGTTTTGATGTCTTTGAAATTTTTTGACAAAGACTACAAAGGCACTCTTAGAGATTCTTTGCAATTTTTTTAATGTCTATAAGGACATTGAGTGCTGAGAAGGTTATGCAAATCTTAATGGGTGTCGATGGAGGTTTCAAAACCACTTAAAAATGCTAATAAACAAACAAAAATTTCTTCAAAAAAATTCATAGAAGAAATCTTAAGGAGTTAAAGGAACTCAAGATGACTAAGTAGGGATTTTTCAAGGAAAACTCAACTTCAATAACATGATAACATTACACAACCAACTTGGAGTCAACATGTGGATGAGGAAAATTTGAATGCGATGAAGAGTGCGAGTGACAATAACATAAACAGTGTGTGCAAGGTAGGTTGTAGGGCTAAACCTAGCAAACAAAGCACATGTAGAGGTAAGTTTAGTATGAAGGAAGGGGAAGGGGAAGAAGACAATGAGGAACATATTTGAGAATGGTGTTACACTTTTGAGGAGGATGATTTGGCTCAAAGGTTTTTCCTAGATTCTAAAAAGGAAGATTTTTCTCTCCTTGATTTGTGGAGGGAGGTGCAAAGAAATGTTGCTTTGACATGTGGGAGGGGCATTGGGAATGACAGGTTCCTTTTTACTAGTTTGATCCTTGTGGTTCACAAGTTTCTAGACATGTCATTTCCTTGTGGGTGTAAATCTAGAGACACAAGGCTTTCTCTTAAAAGGGTTTTTCTTCTACACTCCCCTAGAGTCCCTACAATTATGGTCGATGCCCTTAGTTCTTTCCTTGCTGCTAGCACCATGTCATGCTCCTCTTGTGATGTGGATGTAAGGGTTATAAGTGTGGAGGAATATTGAAGTGATTACCCCCTATTGCTAATTGTAAGCTTGTCGATCCTTCCTTATTTGGTAGCCTTGCCAATGATGTGGCATCTATGTGAACTACTGTTGAGGTTGGTGTGCTTGAGGCTACTTTGAGAAATGGGTTTGATGCTTATTTGTATCCCACCCTTGGTTGTCCTTCTATGCCTAGTGTGGAGGCTTCATCCCTTATTGCTAATCCTGATGGGTTTCCAAGGGTTCCTTTCGATACTAACAATCCCACTTTTATTAGGTTTGTTAGTATGGAGAAAGACTCAAGGGATCCTGGTGTGGAGGGTTTTACTGGTTTGGGAATTGCTTCCCTTGCTAGGGCATGGAAGGGGGGGAGGGGGGTTTCCTTGATTCTCCATTCGTAAAGGTGACCGTACAGTTTCATAACTCGTTACTTGGGAGATTTTGTAGTAATTGACCCAACATTGATGTTGTTTGAAGATGGGTTTTTTGGATTTGGAAACTTAAGGGTTAGGTAGAGGTTTTCTCTATGTTTAATATTTTTTTCTTGTTTTCTTTTTCCTCTCCCAGAGTTTTTTCTAGAGTCCTTTAGGATGGTCCTTGGTTCATGGGGTCACTTGACCTTAGTCCAAAGCATTGGTCTCTAGGGTTCAACCCATTGTTCCCTATTTCGGTTTGTTTATCGGGTTTGCCTTTAGAGTTTTGGAACGAAGAGGTTTTCATGCTTATTGCCAATACCTTTGGGCAATACTTTGCTGCTAATAAGCTTACTAAAATCAATAAATGTTTATTATATACTCATTTTTGTGTGCTTGTGGAATAAGGCAAAGTACTCCCTTCTTAGGTCACTTTATCTTCCAAACTTGGACCTTGGGTACAACCGATTGATTTTGAAGACTCTTACTTGTTAACACTATTGTAAAGTGGGCCATGCCACTGCCAGTTGCTTGAGTATCAAGAAATATTAGAGGAAAAATAAGATTATGCTTAGTAATGTCGAGGAATGTTCCATTTCCTCTGAAGTTATGCAAAATAATAAAAATAGGAGAAAAACTCCTATAGAGGGTACAACTATGACTGAGGTCTCTTGATTGGTTAAAGATTCTACTAGTGTTCTCTCTTGTTCCAAAAATTGTATTAAACTATTGGATCCTTATTCTAGCATGAAGTAAAAATCATTGAATCAATTTGACTTCAATTAAGTCATTGCATGCATGGTTAGACATATATAATCATGAATATAAAAACCATAACAAATCAACCTATTGCCTTCTAAAAGATGCGAGTATAGACTTGCTCTCAGATTTGTATAAGCAATACCAATGACTAGACTACACCAAGACAAAGGATTTAATCTATATGAGCACACGAATAAGCTAAATGTATGCAAGATTAAGCTATATGAATGACTATTAAGCTAGATGAATGAATATTAAGCTATATGAATTTAATCAATCATAATTAAACTAAGTATGCAAAAAGCTAAACTAAGATGCAATAATCTCAAAGCACAATATCTTCAATGACTCCAGAGCAAAAACTACATAATAACAATAAATCTCCAAGGTGTTTTGAATGAGAGATGAAGGCTGAATTTATAGAGACTCAAAAGAGAGACCAAAGATCAAGATCAATTAACAATGAGCGGTTGAGATTATTCAAGAAAAAACACATTTCAGGATAATTGAAATAATTGAGAGATAAGATTAAGTTAATCTTGAGATAGATTCCAATTATAGTTTGATTGAATGCATCCAAATTATAAGTTTGAGTCTCCATTAGAGATAAAATTTAGTTGATTCCATGCACTTGAGATAAAAATAGGTGATTCCATGCACATTCTTTTAATTTACTCAAGACTTTTATTAAATCAATCAAATTCAAATGCTACAAAATATACTTAAAATATCCATAGAAAATAGTATTAAAAAAATAAATAATACATGAGATGACCTTTTCATCCGTAGTCTTTATTTGTCACGATTAAATGAAACAGCTATAGCCCGTGGACCAATTCCACACGGAAAAATGCCCGCGTATGTCCTATTAATAAAACGAAATGCCGCCTCTCTTAAATGTCAAACGTAAAGCCAACTAAACCGGGATACTAAATATTAAAATAGGGAAGCTACTAGAAGACGACCAAAGCAAATTGGGCTTATATAAATTACCTTCAAATTGTATGTATTGGACACAGACGCGTTGCGAAGGATATTGGGTTTTAATCGTGAGGCACTCTTCTCCCATCTTCGCACAAAATTGACGACTGCTTTCCAATTCTGCGCAGATCGGCATTGTTTCTGTAAGGAAAATGGTACGTTGGATTTTTGTAAACCCAAATATTCCTGTTTTGTATGTTTTTGTTCTGTATAAGGCTTGCATCGAATCCAACTGTTCTCTTGTTGAGTTAATTGGATCTATATCATGAGATCTGTGTTATTTTCTGCTTTCGATCAATAAATTTTTTGAAATTTGGGCAGTCGTAAGTTCAATTGCCATGTGATCTGATCTTTAGGGTTTGATGAGGTATTGTTTTTGCTTCTTTCTCTTTGAGACTGTATTCCGATAATTTGATTTCTTTATTAAATTGTATTGGGGTCATTGTGATTATATTTAAATAAATTTTTTGAAATTTGGGCAGTCGTAAGTCCGATTGCCATGTGATCTGATCTTTAGGGTTTGATGAGGTGTTATTTTTGCTTCTTTCTCTTTGAGACTGTATTCCGATAATTTGATTTCTTTATTAAATTGTATTGGGGTCATTGTGATTATATTTAAATATTTTTTTTGAAATTTGGGCAGTCGTAAGTCCGATTGCCATGCGATCTGATTTATAGGGTTTGATGAGGTATCGTTTTCGCTTCTTTATCTTCGAGATTGTTTTCCGATAATTTGATTTCTTTATTAAATTGTATTGGGGTCATTGTGATTAAGTTTAATCACATTGTTGAGTTGGGAGATTTCAATATGTATTTTTGTTTCTACTTTTATGGGCTTTCTTGTCTGAATGTAATTTTAGGTGGGGTTTCTTGCCTTTATGGGGTTTCATGCGATCTGTAGTTTTAGGTTGACGGCAGTTGGAATCGGGAGGTTTAATTTATTTATTTACTGTTCACCAGTTCTGTGTCGCGAGTTTAATGTTTATAACTGCTGATAGAACCGTTAATTACTAGCCACTTTCTCAGAACTGTGTTTACAATTGTTTTTAAAATTTCTTTTGATTATTTGTTGCGCATCTGTATTATCTGGTTAATCTGGTTTATGTTTTAATCTTTACCATCTGGATTTTGGTACTTCTGGTGCAATGCCAATGGAAATGCTTTTAATACTTTTGGTGCAATACCTGTTACTATATTCCCGTCTTTACCATCTGGATCTTTTATTCTTTCGGTGTTATTGCGTTGGAAATGCTTATTAACCATTGGATTCAATGCAATATATGTCGTAAGAATTTACTTTAACATTTGAACATCGTATATGATGGTACTCATATTATGCTGTAACCATTTGAACATCGAAATGCTCAGTAACCTATTGATTTGATGCAATATTATGCCGTTAGAATTTGTTAATTGAAGGATTTGTGAATCTCTTGGGTTAATGCTTTCATTTTTTTGACTCTGAATTGTTCGTTGGATACTTTTCCTTACCCCTTCAATATGTCTAATGTATGTATGGGGCAATGGGATACTGTAGTTTGGTGTCGGGACTTTGTAGGGTCTCAGACATGGTTCACCCTCATATCGATACACTGCTTTCATTTGGGAGCATATTTGGTTACTCTTGGCAACTGACAGTTTTCTAATTTGTTGATTGAAATTTTGTCATTACATTTCAATTTCAGTTTTTTTGTCGGGCTTCTTTGCAGGCATATTCCTGGGAAGCTTTGTTTTTCTTTTGTTAGTGGAAGGATGGATTCTGCGTTATTGTCATCATTGCTGCCAGTTTACCCATCAAGTTATCGAAAACAAAATCATGATCTGCACTTTCTAACCTCCTGAAATTAGACCGATCCTGAAAAAGAGGCTGAAGCTCTTGCAATATTGAAATGGTGCAAGTATTGCCTTTGTGTTGTCTTCTTTTCTTGCAAGTGCACGAGCTGCCATATTCTCCTTCCCTCTCTTTCCAGTTGGGCACTTGTAGATGCTATTTGTTTGCTTTCTTGCATTGTAACAACATAGATGCCATGTGCAAAGGGGCATCTAGGACACAACGAAAGTTTTTGTGAAGTCTGAAGTGGCTATCATTAGAGCAGTATACATAGAATCCTTGAGCTTCCATGATTTGAGACAATGCATCTGCTATGTGTCCATAGGTCTTCCCCCTAGGTTTTTGAAGGTGGCACTTTTGATTCTACCACCTTATTATGCCTACTAGAATTTACCTTGATTACCTCATACAAAACTTTGAAATGTTGAAGGAGCATTTATAAGACCAAAAGCCATAATCAGAACATTTGAATAATCTTGTATGTTTTGAAGCCTGTTTTGGGAATGTCATGTACTACACACAAATATTTTTTTGGTTCTTTATTTTTGTATTTCATGCTTCAGTAAAGTGTTTATTAGCTGATTTTTCTAATTAATCTGGATTTGTTTTCTTCTGTAGACTACATCTAGGCGCCTTGCAGACAGGAAGAGTGCTAAGTTTCAAAAGAACATTACGAAGAGAGGTTTGGTTCCTGAAACAACAGTCAAGAAAGGCAGCCAGTATCCGGTGGGCCCAGTTGTTCTCGGCCTTTTTGTATTTGTCGTGATTGGATCATGTATGTATCTACCATTGGCATTTTTTTGAAGTCTTTCTGCACTCATAAAGTTTTGTAGGAGGAGTTTTCTTTTTGGTGTTTGCAAAATTTATTGGATTCCAAAATCTTGTGAAGAAATGGAATTTTTTTTTCATAACAGGTACTTGATATCATAGCTATAAAAACGTTTGTTGGGAATAACAGTAATTGACAATGCTCATTAATTTTGAGATTGCTGATTGCAATGCACACTGCGTAATGCATCATTGCATAGTATAACTTTGAAGTATGAACCTCAAAATTAATTAAGAACTGCAAAATACAAATGCTATCACCTACAAAGTACAAAGTAACACACAGTGAACTTAAAATACAGTGGGATATGCTGAGTGAACTTAAAAGCTTTTTTGACTTCTTTTTGAGTAGAAAGGGGTTGTTATAGAGGGTAATATAGGATCAACTCCATCAAATGGTGCTTGTGGTTGAAAATACAGGATGTGTGCATGTTATTGAATGCGTGGGGTGTACTGTATGAACTTATTAACTTAGGCAAGAATCTTGTGTCTATCATATGAGATATGATGTTAAATGTTATTCCAAATTGAAACTTGACATTCCAAAAGCACATTTGATTTAATAATAGACATCAAGTTTCCAGAATCCATGAGATATTAATCTAGACTGTTTTCGGATTAGATTGTGTATGAGTTTTTTGCATCAACGTGTCGGATCACATTATTTGCTCTCTACATCCTGATGATGGATCGCGGATTGTGATCTGAAACGTTGATGCATAAAACTCAATACACAATATAATCTGGAAACAGTCAACGTTCACATTTGATTTGTTTTTGGGATGCAAGAAATGCCATGTTTGAGAACGTATCACGTACTAAATATACAGAAGCATTACTAATGATTATTATTAGGTAAATTTGTGAGGAAATCCATTGTAACTAATATCCAAGGCTTGTTTGTCAATGGCAAATGATATGCATTTGTCAATTCTTGTTGGGAAGGTTGACTATAGCACAGGTAGGAGAGGATGTGATTATTTTACAATATCTAACCCATGACGAGGCAAAAAAGGTTACTTTAAAGTTCTCATTTCCAGATTAATGTGTTTCTCTAAACAAAACACCATGCAAAGCATTCTCTGTTATTTGCTGAAGGGTCCTCATAGTTGGCATCATTTACAGGGGTTTGTTTGCCGTCTGCTCAGATCGTGGAGAAAAGAGGGTCATGGAGTTTTGAGATCATGCTTCCTGTAGTTAGATATTGCTAGCAGACACATAAAATGCGGAGAAATTCATATAGAATCTAATAGTGTATGCTCAATAGTACTGTGAAGTGGCGTGTGCTTGTTATATCACTAACCTGGGGGGCCCAGGTGTTCTGTAGCTTGTGAAAGAACAAAGATGCAAATAGGAAATTAGAGAGGGCGAGGATGTGTATTGCAAAGAATAATTAAATAATGGGTTTGCGGTATGACTAAATAAGCACAGAGCATTCTTGTACCGTAAGATGATCAAAGTGCTAGATCTTTTTGGATTATTTCCCCATTTACTTTTCCTCTCTGGATACTTTCTGAGATTCTTATTTCTAGCATATTGTCTTGTATTGCTGTTTTGTGTGCACTTTCCTCATCTTCCTTGTATCTTGGTGGATTGTGAATTATGGTTGTAAGATTTTTCTTCACTTTGTGTGCACTAAACATTTGCAAATAGATGCCTTGTTTACTTGTTTATGTACATAATTGAGGGTTTATTTCAAATATTTTAGAGTTTATCATGACATATGATTGGATTTTTTTTGTTCTATTCATGTTTATTGAACCACTGCAACTTTCTGCGCATACATGGAATCCTGTAACATATGATTGTATGCATCAGTAAGGACGAATTCAGATTTTTGAGATCTCTTATTGAATCTGTTGATGTTGAGTCTGAACAAGTTTCTTTTTTTGATTGTCTTGGCAGCTCTGTTTCAGATAATTCGAACTGCATCAAGTGGCGGTATGGCTTGATACCCTCTACTGTGTAAGGGACTGATTTAGCAGTCTTATTCATTCATGAGCATCAAACAGGAGTTACCCACTTTTACAAAAACAATAGTCTAGTCTAAACATCTTTTGTCTGTAGGAAAATCATGTTCTTTGTTACATTTGTCTATTCATTGTGGTTAGTCCATGAAAATTATGGATATACAATGGATATGGCTCTAAGCCTGAAGAAGGTTTTGGAAAAAATCATTTAATAAAATTGATTCTGCTCTCCTTGAAATCTTTACTAGAGATTTTGCATCTTTACTATAGAATCCTGTGTAGATGCCATTGACATTAGTTTTAATGAGATAATTTCGGATTATGCATATTTATATCATGTATGGTATGTTATTGGTTAAAAGCACTTTTACCGTGATATCTATTCGATTGTGCAAATAGTCATGTTGGAATTAGTTGTTAATATAGTTCATGAATGCTGAGCAAATTTGACAAAACAGAGAATTAGATCTATTTAATTTTTTGTTGTTTAGAGGTTAAATACATTTAGTGTTTAGGTCATTTGTTAGGTTCCTTTTTTTTGTGTGATTGAATTTTCACTGTTAGGTTTTGATCCATCTCAAAAATTTCTTTATTAGTGTTATTAATTTTAGACAACTGAACTAGTTTTGTGGACTTAAATGTTAAATTGGAGGGATGGGTACAGATACGCATCTCAATTACTTTCTCCTTAGGCGTTGCAAGTCGCATTCATGATGATATAACTTTGCTCAGAAACCAACATCTCAATTTTCACAAATTTAGTTGAAGTGACGTCATTGAATATTGATTTGGGGTTGTGCTTGAGTATTGATTAATTAGAGCACTACTTTTATGAGGTATTTGCCGTAAGATGTGCGAATTCATTGGTCATTAGATTGAGCTGTGCCTTTAAACTAATGTCATTTATACTTTTGAGAAATATTAATATGGCTGAATAAAGGAAAGATAAAATAGTGACAATTTGATGAACTATAATAGTAATATTGAATCAAGTCAAAAACAACCTTGAATCTATTTGATCAATGTGAAGTTAATTTATTCTTGGGCTGATAGATTTTCGGAGCATAATAGTGTTATTCATTTTTTAACAATTAATAATAGTAATAGTGTTTGTTAATTAATAGTGATAACATTAAAATAAGAGAATTCGAAATTGAATGCTGAATTGATGGTATTGGAATTTTGAAAAATATTAATAAATTTTTTTTCCACGATGTTTCTCTATTGATTATTGGAATATTATTGTAAATAATTGGAAAATGTTGTTTTAGACTGTTGATATACAACAGTTTATTGCTGACGACAATGAAGAATGTTCAAGATGTAATGATTTCTCGTAGGAAAAATCGTCGGAGTTGCAAGAAGTTTGTTCAGTTAAATTAAACTCCCTTCTTAAGAGTGCCCCATATCATAGATCCCTTTCTTGATAGGTAGATCGCAATCAGTGGGAACCTATTGCAAGCTAAGAAACTAAGACCAACCACCCGTCTGCTTGGTTAAAGATTGTCGCCCACTCAACTGAACTCCGCTTTGACGAAAGCCAAATTGCCTGAAATTTACCTTCATTAATCCTCTTCCGAAGCTAGAGATAGATATTCAAATTCCATATGGTAATGGATGCCTTTTTGTTTCTATAATCGCATTGTTGTCCACGAACATTGAGAAAAAGGAGGCAAATTACTACCCAAGTCCAGTCTTGAATAAACCAATGTCTCACATGAGCTGTTAAGACTTCGCAAACCCTTGGCCATTAAGATGAAAAAATAATAGGGTGATAGAGGGTCACCTTGATGAAGGCCCTACGAGGCACCAAATGAGGTAGAAAGATCACTATTAATTACCATGATGAAGGCCCTACTAGGCACCAAATAAGGTAGACAAATAGGGTAATAGAGAGTCACCTTGATGAAGGCCCTACGAGGCACTAAAAAAGGTAGACAAATAGGGTGACAAAGGGTCACCTTGATGGAGGCTCTATTGGGCATCAATTAAGGTAGACAAATAGGGTGATAGAGGGTCATCAAGCAAATAAGGTAGACAAATAGGGTGATAGGGTCACCTTGATGGAGGCTCTAGTGGGCATCAAATAAGGTAGACAAATAGGGTGTCACCTTGATGGAGGCAATACGAGGCACCAAATAAGGTAGAAGGATCACTATTAATTAACATGATGAAGGCCCTATGAGGTACCAAAAAAGTAGAAGGATCACTACTAATTAAACACAATATGAAGTAGAATTGACATAGCTCATTACCCTAGTAAACCATTTAGACCCAAGCTCTAATGCCAAGAGAACTAGAACTATTTTGAAGAAATGCTCATTTCACACAATCATAACATAAACATAAGCTTTGTCCATATCCAATTTAATGAACATAGCATTCTCCTTATACTTCACCATGGAGTCCCAAGCTCTAATGCCAAGAGAACTAGAAGAGAAGTAGAACTATTTGAAGAAATGCTCATTTCACACAATCATAACATAAGCTTTGTACATATCCAATTTAATGAACATAGCATTCTCCTTATACTTCACCATGGAGTGAATGGCCTCAACAACAATAACCACCTTATATAAAATCTATTTGCCTCCCACAATTTTGAATTGTTCTTTTGATATAATCATGTTATGCCAACAAATTAGAAATAATCTTATATACCACATTGCAAAGGGCTATGGGCTTGAGTAAATCCAACACAATAGTTCTTCTTTTAGGGATAAGCACAAGAAACATAGAAGTCAATGCTCTCAACATCTGATTTTTACTTTGAGATTCTCTCACCACCTCCAATAAGTCAAATTTGATAGTCTCAAAATTCTTGAATTCAATTGTGAATTTGGCTTAGGAGCTTTCCATTTGAAAAATAATCTTCTCTAATTAATCTAGATATATATTATTTTTCTAATTAATCTAGATATATGGGACTACAGAGCATCTCATAAATTCTTGAAAGAATTCAATTGCGAATTTGGCTTAGGGGCTTTCCATTTGAAAAATAATCTTCTCTAATTCATCTAGATATATGGGACTACAAAGCATCTCATTCATATCATTAGTTAACAATAAGTGGTGAAACCCCAAAATAAGAATCTATTCATCCATCACTAGGGAAGAATACTCCATGAACAAAGAGTAATATTTAACAACCTCTGATATCTCACAAAAATTAGTTAATTGGACACCCTAGGATGACATGTTATAGACATGCAAAAATAGAAACAAATTTACATCTTATTTTATCTTGGCCTCTAAACCCATAAGTCTTCTGGTTCATACATATTAATCAATAATTAAAATAGGTTGACCAAAATACACAAATTTCATAATGTTTGGATAATAGTACATGATGTCAATAATTTTAAATGTCAAAGCAAGAATTAAGTAAGTTAACCAAATTTCTTAATGTTTGTATTTTTGTTTGCATTTTCATGTAATAGTATTCTCTAGTCATTTCATTATTTCATAATAGTGACGAGTTTTATCTTGTTTCTTTTGTCTTGTTTTGTTTCTTTTCCTATTGCAAAATCCATTTTTTTTTTAACCAAATTATTTATTTCTATAATTCCAACAAGAAGACATGGAAACAATAAAATGTAGAAAAATCCAAGAGAGTGTAAAAAATCTTGTATTCTTTAATGCAAAAGACAGAAAGACCTAATCAAATGTAACCATTTGTTTTAGCATTCTTCACAAATTAGAATCAAGAATTAAAATAGGTTGACCAAATTTCTTAATGCTTATATTATTTTCAAAATACACGAATTGCTTTATTATTATTCTATTGGATAATAGTAGTCTAAGTCATATTAGGATGATGCTAGCATTTTAAATGTAAAAATATCAACCAATGAGAAACATGAATTAAAAAAACTTGAATAAATTTTCTAATGTTTGTATTTTTGTTTGCATTTTCAAATAATAGAATTTTATAGTCATTTCACTATTACAAAACAACGACAAGCATTGTCTTGTTTCTTTTGACAATGTAATGGGTGATAAAGCCACTCGATTTTTTATAATAATTAAAACAAATTAATTTTTTTCTTTGAACCAAATTATTTATTTCTATAATTCTATCAACAAGACAACACAAAAGAAAATCTAGATAAACTTAAGAAATTGTACAAATTCCTATCTTCTTTAATGCAAAAGACATAAAGACCCAATCAAATGTAACCATTTATTTTAGCAATCTTCACAAATCTTTCTATTGAATGCAAGTAAGTAAATAATAAAGATACTATTTGATGCAAAAAATGAAATATAGAACTATTCACTCCCCACTAATTTTTTTCTATGCAAATCAACCATGAAAATAAGCAGTATTGTTCTCATATTTCAAATTGAGGTTAACAGGTGTCCTTCATATTGCTATTAAACACAACTATCTAGATAGTTTGTTTGTTGTGTCTCTTAATTTCGTTTCAATGCAACAAAGCGAAAAAATTGCTTATTCTTATGTGATTTGAGGTATGTGGTGATGAGACTTACAATATATAATCAATACAATAATTAGCAATAAACTCAAAAAAGTGCGATAATGTGGAGCAATAAACTAAAAAAAGTGTGTAATCAAAAAAATGCTTCTTATGTGATTTGAGGTATGTGGTGATGAGATTTGATGTAGCGAGCCCATTGTCTGATGACATTGTCAATGTTGTCCCTCCTAAACATATGGAAGTCCCTCAATTGGAGCTTTAAAATGGAAAAAGAGTTCCCTTGGCTCATGTGAACACATTTCAAACTTTGTGCAGTGACTTTGCTCAGGATCAAAGACTTATGGCTAAATTGTTTACTCGAACCTTTAGGGATACAACTTTGCAATGATATTATTCTTTGCCTCCTTATCGATTACATCATTTTAACAATTATCTAATGCTTTCATTGAACAATTTCACACTAATATTGGTCCTAAGATTACTTTAACTGATTTGATTCATTGTAAGCAAGGTGTTAAAGAAAAAGTGACTGATTTTATTGGTAGATATAAACATTTGTATTCTCAAATTTTTTATCCTATGCTTGATCAAGATGTTCAAAGAATTTTTATTGCTAATTTATAGAAAGATATTAGGGATAAACTTATCTTTTATAAGTTTTGTAGTTTCCAATTTCACCTAGGTAACTTTATTTACTCAAACATGGACATTCATTAATAATTCTAATTTTTATAGGTAATTAGAATTATGGAAAGATATTATGGACATTAATCTACTTGTTGATTTTGAATAAAGTTTAATACAACGACATCAGGTGTGGCTCCTTTATCCAAATACTTTAGAAAATAATTTACTCCTCTTTTGAGTCTTTGCATAGCATAATGACACGATTGATAAATAAAAATGTGTTGAAAATTCCTCTTATCAAGCCAATAGATACCTCCAAACCTTTGCCACCTTATCATGATCCCAAAGCCTTTTGCCAATTTCATCGTCAACCCGGTCATTATACTAAAAATTGTTATACCTTAAGGAGTAGAATTCAAGACTTTATTGATAACAATACCATAGCTATAGCTGGTGTGAATGACAAAAGAAAATAATCCGTAGCTCCTCCTGATCAAAACCTCCTGTATATGGTGAAAATGGATAACAATAATAACAATATTGAAAGGCTAAATGAATTCAACCACAAAACCCTAGCCTAACAATCAACAAAGATCCACCATAACATATGAAGATTACCTAAGACAATGCAAATCACATAAAATCACAAAGATTATACCATCACATGTCCAATAAGGTTTTGATCTCCATTCTTCCTATCTCCATTGATCTTGCTTGATATATTTGCTCTCAGATTTTATATGCACAAGAGCTCAACAAAGAACAGAATGTGGTTGCAAGTAGGATCGTATATGCCAAGTGATCAAGTCATTAGCTCCTTAGCTCATTAGGGTGCTTGATTAGAATGCATAGAATGATTAGGATGATTGATTAGAAATGATTGATTAGAATGATTAGGGTTTGATAATGAAGGAAGCATCTCCTTATATAGAAGACACTATATGAAATGGAGGGATAAGATTGAGAGGTGTAAAAGGAGGTCGGCTATGATTAGAGGGTAGGTAAAAGAAATAATAAAATAATGAAAGGGGTAGGTAGTGTATGAATTAAGAGATGAATGACATGTGTCATAGGTAGAAAAGGTTAATGAATTAATTAAATAAATAAAGACTTATTTAATTAATAGAGGAAGTGGGATAATTAAATAAATAAGATATTTATTTAATTTAGGAAAAGGATAATTTAAAAAAAATAAATGTATTTATTTAAATGAGAAATAAGGCTAGAAGAGGATAAATGAATTAATTAAATAAATAAGGATTTATTTAATTAATAGAAGAATTAAGCTTAGATAATTAAATAAATAAAATATTTATTTAATTAGACATGACAATTTTAGGTGTCTACATTTTGCCCCTCTTTGAGACAATGCGGCTTGTCGCGTTGTTTCAAAGAAGATAAGATGAACTGATACAGAGTTGCCCCAGAATGGGAATGATATGCCCCCTCGAGAGATTGGATGAAAATGTCTGAAAAGATTGCAGACAATCTCTCGATAAAAAAGATAAGATAGAATGGACTGACCGGATAAAGTGACAAAGTCACGGGATAAAGAAGACTGACTCGGGAAATGAATGCGAGGGCTAGGGTAGGCTATAAGATAGACCACGAGGGAAAATACATCCTCATTGTCATCTACACCTTCACGAGATCAAAGTGCAGAGTGAGAAAAGAGCAGGAGCAGTCAGCAGCGATGGCCTTCGTGCATAGATTCGACCGCGTTCGTCGATTCCAGAGGCCAACAGAGGCAGGAGAGCCGGTAAGTACCACCAAACCTCCTTGTACTTTGACGCATTTAATTTTTGTCATTAATGCATGTTGAATAGGGCAATAAATGCGCTTAGAAGTAGAGTTGAAAAATGTCAAAAACCGTCTAACCGCGTCTGCGTCGGTGCCAGGCGCGTCTGTGTTCGTGAGGCGCGTCTGCGTAGTCTAGTCGCGTTTATGCTCGGCATATGCACGTTTGTGTTATGCAGGCGCGTCTGTGTTGTTCAGGCGCGTCTGTGCAGTCTGTAGGTGCGTTTATGTAATGTAAGCGCGTTTGCGTTGAAAAAAATGCAAGTTTTGGTCTTCTAGGTCAAATCGGCAGTTCTGTGATGAACATATGCTGTCGATTGGATAAGCTGCTGAGAGGATACAATCAAGCAGGTCCTTTAGGAAGACTAGGATAGATCAAGGCACTTTGTGATGAACAGTGAGTACCAAGATATAGTACTTTGTGATGAACATGGAGTACTGAAATATGAGCAGCACTTTGTGATGAACAGGGAGTGCAAATGTGAGTAACACTTTGTGATGAACAGTGAGTGTCACACACGTAGTACTTTGTGATGAACATGGAGTACCACTAGGATAAATAGCAACACTTTGTGATGAACAGTGAGTGTCACTAGGGTAGATAGCCATATGCATTTAGATAAAAAGTAGCATTTTGTGATAAACAGTGAATGCCACTATAACTGACATGATTGAGTTGCTTGACTGCAAGAGTATTTGCCGATGCTGGAGTCACGGGAGAGATTCCCGTCGACACAGAGGTTGCGACCAGAGTTGTCGTTCAAGGACCGAGCTGCCATCGAGGAGATGGGCTTGAGACATGTACTATATGTGCCTGAGTTTCGGACAAACATGAGTTTGCTGACTGCGCTTGCTGAGAGATGGCACTCTGAGACGTGCACGTTCCATTTGCCTATGGGTGAGATGACAGTCACCCTGGAGGATGTATACAGGATACTGAGGATACCGATCGATGGGGAGCTGATCCCATACGATCGAGATGGCGACAGAGAGGCCCTGAGATGAGTATTCCAGGACCCTGGATTAGAGATGAGGGCAGGACACGTGGCATGGGATACCATGACAGCCACCGGGTTAGCATTGCCGACAGTGATCGGAGGAGCTATCAGTGGGTTCCTGTGTCCGGACAGGGCGACACGGGGGTTGGCTGTGGGCTGGGGGGAGCACTGGAGACGCTGATGACACAACATACTAGATATGCCTGGGGACCGTGTGTGCTGGCACACTTGTATTACGAGCTGCATCAGTTTGTTTATCACGGGTCAGTGGGATTGGGCTGCGGAGTTACATTGCTGCAGGTATGGGCTTACGAGCATCTGCCGGTTACCCGACCGATACACTTCCGGGGCAGAGGTCATGGGCGCAGCTTCGTGCATTTATATGATATGATCACTTCGCAGCCACGGATTGGCAGGCTAGAGTACTGGCGGCGAGTGATTGATGACATTGATGAGGTCATATGGCGACCTTATCTGAGCTGCGAGCAGTGGGAGGATGACGCAGTCGAGCTACCGTACACCTTTCAGAGCAGGCACCTGATTGGGCGGACGCCCTATGTGCTAGAGAGGCAGCTGGTAGACAGAATTGGCCGACAGTTTGGCCGGATTCAGAGGATGCCACGGGGCTCAGGCATGTATGCCCGTACCGTGAGAGATCAGGCACAGTTTGGGCCGTTGCTGTCGTATGATCAGACAGTGACACAGCTGGTGGAGATGATACCTCTACCCTGGGACATGTGGCCAGAGATCGAGGATGTCGGCATGGATGCCGAGTATACAGCTTATTGGGCAGAGCATCCGTTCCCACGGTTGACAGATCCAGGAGAGGCAGTGGAGGGAGATGGTGGGGGAGATGATGATGACGGTGGAGGTGATGGGGGTCGAGGTCGACGGAGGAGGAGGGGAGTAGTTGGAGAGAGGAGGGTTGCACCTTGGAGGGAGGGTGATGAGGAGAGACCGACTCGGGTGGTGAGGGGTCGCGGTGGATTGCCGCTACAGGTACCAGCAGCACAGGGTCCCAGACAGGTACAGGCACAGGGACAGAGACAAGGACTAGTACAGGTACCAGTACAGGTACAGGTACAGGGATAGGGGGAGCCACAGGAAGAGGCAGAGGCAGAGAGGGTTGACCCAGTGGAGGTTGAGCTACTGGATCTGAGGGAGATCTGCCAGGGACAGGCAGATGAGATTCAGGAGTTGGAGAGGGAGAGGGATCGGCTCAGGATGAGGCTCAGAGATACTGAGCGAGAGCGGGATCAGGCTATCCAGCGCTATACAGAGGCCGAGACAACACTGAGGGCAGGGAGACAGGCGACGGAGGACACAGGGGCAGGATATGCATATGTCTTGCGGGCAGAAGAGGAGATAGGCTACTAGAGGGACCTCTACTATGGTGCAGTGCCGGCAGATCAGCGGGCGAGGAGCTTCCATAGACCGTCGCGTACAACGACAGTTACGGGGGGGAGCCGGAGGAGATAGGCATCGAGTGGTGGGGTCATGGGTCCTCTACCACCACCAGATAGAGGGGACAGGCAGGATGATCCTGGGGCGGGTCCTTCAGGGGCTTAGATTCCACCGAGGCCAGGCGGCTCCGAGGGAGGGAGTTCATCATAGCCTTAGAGGGCTCCCTTTGTATCAGTTCTGTACCATTTTTGTATTGTAGACACCTGCGGGTGATTGTAGCCATATGATTTTGACATCATTGTATTATGACACTTTATGATTATATATGAGATGATTCATCTTTGCGGCAACTATATGCATGTGTACCTATGTGATGAGATGTTCTTATGTGATGCTTTATGCTATGGATGCAAATATTTATGTACTGCAATATTTTTGTTCTTTTATGGTTTAAAATGTTATGCAAGTGCAAATGTAAATATATGAAGTGCAGATGAATATGATAATGCAAATGTAAATTGTGCTAACAGGTGTTGTATGCAGGATGTGATGCAGTTGTGATATCTATATGTATGTATGAAATGCTTATATGTGGTAATGCAGGTGAAACTACATGAAATGCAAATGTTTTTGGTGTGTCATTATATTCAGTCATGTGATAGCGGGCTACGCGGACTCGAGAAGGATGATGGAAGTCAATCAAGAAAGGGGGATGGAAGACAGAAGATATGAAAGTGAAAGAGCTTCTTGTGCGTTATCATCATTGAGCTTTATTATGGCAAAATAGGTTATGACAATCGAGGCATATGTTCAACCCAGAAAGTCATTGTACCTGTTTGCATGGAGATAAGACAGTCACAAACAAGGAATACCCCAGTTCATGCTAGACTCACAGTGTCCTCATATCCTTGGACAAGTCATAGCATTACTAAGAGACAATCCACAGACAGAAAATACAAATAGGTGACGATACCCCATCCTCACCTTTCTAGTCAAAGACATCCTGGAGATAGAATCTCTAGTCAAAGACATCCCAGAAAAGCTAAAAGACATGTCACCAAAAAAGATGAAATCAAAAGAAAACCAAGACTCGACACCAACATCCACTGTAGTCCTCAAGTTTAGTGTCTCTTGTCACTTGTATAAGTCTTATTTGATTGTGGTCACAATGTTTACTTCCACAGAAAGGATAGATAGCACTGAACCATAATGTTGTCTGAGTCTGTTGAAAGATTTGATTTGTTGAAGCCCATTGTTGCTGCTGTGTCTCATCTGAAACCGACTGAATCCATGAAACTGATACTTTATTGCGGAGAAGATGAAACTTTATTGCGGATCTGTGATGCAAATGTTGCTTTATTGCGAATTGTGCGCGGATAGACTGAAGAAAGCTGGAAAAAAATGTATTCCTCGAAACATGTGATGTTCTCAGTTCCACACCCATCACTAGACGTAGGATTTGCCTTAGCCACAGATAGGATCTGATTTATTATGGATGGAAAGGGGGGTGAAAAGGGAGGTTTATTATGAATGGCTAACCAATCTTGGGTAGATCAATAACAAGCCATGATGGGAATGGGTAAGTTTATTATGAACAAATTGGTTGTGAGTGTGTGCAAAGTGAAATGATGAAAGAGAATCTTGAAGGAGAGAGGAGCAATGTCTCTACGCATGGCGCTGGTGACCCAGTTTTCACCATGGTACTTGCCCAGGGCGCCACCGAAGTGGTTTTCACCGTTGGACAAAATTATTTCTCTTTACTTTTTTGATTTTTTCTATGTTTTTTGTGTCACAAGGCGCCTGTTTGCTAGGTTTTCACCAAGTAACGATTTTTTTTGTTTTATAATTTTTTTTTTGTATTTTTGAAATTTTTGATTTTTTTTGTATTTTTGAAATTAGGATATTCCGAAGAGCTATGTGTAGAACCTGCGAAGGTGCATGCCCTCCAAAGGTTCACCTTCTGTAGTTGAGAGCTGATATGCCCCAGAGCCATATACTGCTGTGATGATGTAAGGACCAAGCCAGTTTGGTTCAAACTTGCCCTTCTTCTCTCTGTCTTGCTAATTTTTGGGGTTTTCTCGGAGAACCAAGTCACCTACCTCAAATGTGCGAGGCTTGACTTTGTGATTGTATCTGCGACTCATTCGTTGTTGGTAAGCCTTGAGATGATTAAAAGCAGTTTGTCTCCGTTCATCTAGCAGTTCCAGTTCTTGTAAGCGAGAAACTCTGTAATCTTCATCAGTGATGATGTTTTGCAAAGAGACCCGTAAAGAGGGCAACTCGACCTCAATAGGCAAGATGGCTTCAGCGCCATAGACAAGTGAATAGGGTGTAGCTCCTGTAGGTGTGCGAACACTTGTGCGATAGGCCCAAAGTGCAGGATTAAGTTGAATATGTCAATTACGGCCAGCATCGTCGACTGTCTTCTTTAGGATTTTAAGGATTGTTTTATTAGACGCCTCAGCTTGGCCATTACCTTGGGGGTAATATGGTGTGGAGAAACGATGGGAGATATGGAAGCGGTCATAGAGTTCATGAACATCCTGATTTTCGAAGGGACGCCCATTATCGGTGATAATGGAAACCGGAATACCGTATCGGCAAATGATATAGTTAAGGATGAATGTAGCAATCTGTTTTCCAGTAACTTGTGTGAGAGGCACGACTTCAATCCATTTTGTAAAATACTCTGTGGCAGTGATAATGAATTTATGACCATTGGAAGAAGGAGGGTGAATCTTGCCTATGAGATCGAGTCCCCATTGACAAAAGGGCCAGGGAGACGCAAGTGGTTGAAGTTCCTGTGCTGGCGCATGTATGAGGTCTCCATGAATTTGACATTGCTTACATTTCTTGACAAACTGATATGAGTCTTTTTCCATATTGGGCCAGTAATATCCAGTCCTAATGAGTTTCTTGGCCAAGGTAGGACCACTAGCATGTGGACCACATATCCCTTCATGCACTTCACGTAACGCAATCTGAGCTTCGTCGCTTTCTAGACATCTAAGAAGAGTGCCATCTAGACCTCACCGGTATAGGATATCAACTAAAATGACATATCGAGAGGATTGGCGAATGAAGGTGCGGCGTTGGTTATTTGATAGATCAGGAGGTAGGATATTGTCGCGAAGGTATGTGAAGATGGAACCATATAACTGGGATTCAGGACCAACAACACATATCATTTCAGTAGGAGTGATCTCATATGAAGGAACCAAAAGGTTATCCACCAAGAACTCATAGTGGGTCTCATTTGGAGGTAAATCGATCAATGAAGCAATTGTAGCCATGGCATCTGCGGCGCGATTCTGCTCTCTTGGTATCTGCTCAAAATCTATTCTTGTGAAGTATTGTTTCAGATCATCCACCATTTGTTTGTAAGGCATTAATTTTTCATCTTTTGTTTGGTAATCATCAGTTGCTTGACGGATGACAAGTTGGGAGTCCCCAAAAACACGAAGTTCTTGGATCTTCCATTGAACTGCAATTCGTAATCCTGTTGTTAATGCCTCATATTCCGCTATATTGTTAGTGCAAGGAAATGATAAGCGGTATGATTTTGGTATAGAATCCCCTTGAGGAGTTATAAAGAGAATACCAGCTCCTGCCCCATGCTGTGTGTATGAGCCGTCAAAGTACAGTTGCCATGGCTTTGCATGTGATACTGTTAAAATGGATTCATCTGGAAATTCTGAATTTAGAGGAACATCATCAATCATGGGGGCATCCGCTAACTGATCTGCGATGGCTTGTCCTTTTATTGCTTTTCTGTCCACATACTCGATGTCGAATTCACTCAGGATCATTACCCATTTGGCCAGTCGCCCAGTAAGTGTTGCTTTATTGAGAAGGTATTTTAATGGATCAATTCTTGCAACCAACTTAGTCTTATGAGTGAGCATGTAATGTCGTAATTTCTGTGAAGCAAAGACCACAGCAAGACATGCGCGCTCAATTGGTGTGTAGTTTAGCTCGTATCCCACCAATGTGCGACTGATATAGTATACTGCTTTTTCCTTGCCTTCAGCGATTTGTTGTGCTAAGAGTGCCCCCAGTGTTGTTGGAGTAGCTGATATGTACAGTAACAGTGGTTGATCTGGAACTGGTGGCATCAGAACTGGCGGATTTAGAAGATAATCTTTGAGCGTCTGGAAAGCCTGTTGACAGTTGTCATCCCATTTGAATTTGATGTTTTTATGTAGCAGGTGCTGAAAAGGATTACACTTATCTGCCAGTTGTGCTATGAATCTTCGAATGGACTGGAGTCTGCCTTGTAAGAATCGAAGTTGACTGATATTTCTTGGTGGTTGCATTTCCAAGATAGCTTTGACTTTTGCTGGATCCGCTTCAATTCCTCTTTTAGATACAATGAATCCTAGGAGCTTCCCAGAGGTTACTCCAAAGACACATTTCTTAGGGTTTAATCTTACTTTGTATTTTTCCAACCGATCAAAGGCAACTGAAAGTATGTCCAAATGTGTATTTCTGTCTATTGATTTGACCAAGAGGTCGTCAACATAATCTTCCACAGTTACATGCATGAGATCATGAAAGATAGTAGTCATGGCTCTTTGATATGTAGCACCTGCATTCTTTAACCCAAAAGGCATGACATTCCAGCAGAAAGTTCCCCATGGACAAGTAAATGATGTTTTGTGTTGATCCTCGGGTGTGATTCTTATCTGATTATAGCCAGAGAATCCATCCATTAATGATAGCATTTCATGACCTGCTGTGAGATCAACAATCAAGTCAATATTTGGTAATGGGAAGTCGTCTTTTGGACAAGCTTTGTTGATGTCTCTGAAATCTGTGCAAATTCTGATGCTGCGATCTGGTTTACTGACAGGTACCAAGTTAGAGATCCATTCAGGATAATCAATTGGACGTATGAATCCGACATCGAGTAATTTCTCAAGTTCTGCTTTGACTAGTAATGCCACTTGTGGATGCATTTTTCTTAATTTCTGTTTTACTGGTTTTGCCCCCGGTTTGATCGTCAGATGATGCATTACCAAATCCGGATCCAATCCAGGCATATCAGCATATGACCAGGCGAAGTTGATTTGTCTCTTTTTGAAGAAACTTATGAATTTTGACCTTTCAGACTCTGTCAATGATTGAGCTAATAATATGTTGTGTGGAACCTCTTCTGTACCGATGTTTGTTTTGATAGTCTCCTCTACCAACATGGATGATTTTTCCTCATATGATGATGGGAGAATGTCGAGCCTTCCATCTTTGGGCGCCTCAAAGAGGTTTTCACCCTCAGATACGTCCTTTCTTTTTATTTTTTTGGGGTTAGATAGCGCCACAATGTGGTTTTCGCCATAAGACCCTTGATTTGTTCTGATTTTCACATTTTTGCGACTGGAAGGTCCGACACCCTCACCAAAATATGCCACGCTATTGAGTTCTATAGTGTATCCTGCTTTATGGTCTCCAGGGGGAAGATCCTCTCGTATGCCTAGATAGTCAATATAAGCTTCATCGTTTTGAAATGTATCCAACTGTGCAGGTCCTTCATGATCCCAGTCAATGAGTTGGTGGTGAACAAGGGGAAGGCCGTTAATGCCTTCAAAGTTAGCGGGGCTAAGAGTGAAGATGTGGTTATATTCGGGTATGTCAAGGTAATTATCGAGGTCATCGATGGCACTCTCCTCATCAGTCTCGATCACGAGCGAATCCAAATTATCCTTACTAGTAGCGCATTCTGGGACAGGTGTTCTCATCCTATGTGATTTCAACCTAGAACCTTGAGACAAGGACTGTATAGACTCCTCATGGGTTGTTTCTTGACCAACTCTGAATTTGTTATAAAACTCCTCTTCTGTGGGTTCACCTGGCTCTCTGAATGTCTCGGTGAGCTCGTAGTCATTGGAAGACTTGTCGGAACCCCATTCCCATTCGTTGGAATCTGTGGAATAGCAATTCTCTTGTTGAATTTTGGCAGCTTTGATTTGTAAGGCTTCTTCTGTCCTTTGGGTGTGGACCTTGGAAGTTAAGAAACCAAGTCCTTTCGAACGTTCCTTCTTGAAAGTCAATTCAGGTTGTAAAGGTTCAATGATGCCTTCCTTTCGTAACCCCAGAGGGCTTTTTCCATCATACCCAAATTTTTGTAGAATTTTGAAGCCTTTGCCATATTTCTCACATGGTAGATTGACATGATCTTGTGTTTCCTCTTCATTATCTCTGAAAAGCATTTGGTATAAACCTTCCTCTTCTAGTTCACCCCATCTTTGAAAGGTAGTAGGGTCCCATTTGAGCGTCATGATGGAGATTTGCTTGTTAGGATGTGGTCTTCCATATTCTTTTGGGGAACTCATGACTTGTCTTAAGTACATGGTCTGATTGAAAGTATATTCCCCCATGCCTTTGTCCTGAAACTTGCCTCTAAGCTCACCTTGTTTGGATGTCGAAGGTTTTAATGACTCAGGATCAATGTATGCCGACGAAGGAACAACCTCCCGATTACTAGGAATGATGGTCTCAGTCTTTGATTTCAGGTTATTGCAATATATGAATGGATTAGGATCGCCATTAACTGTTACTTCCACTCCATTATGAGGAAACTTAATGCATTGGTGATATGTGGATGGGACTGCCCTCATTTCATGAATCCAAGGACGTCCTAGCAATATGTTATAAGTGAGATTTAAATCCAGGACTTGACAGACCACATCCTTTGTAACTGGTCCCACTCTGAGAGATAAGATGACTGTACCCTTGGATGAACGCTCTTCATCATCATATGCCTTAATGGTGATCTTGTTTGTAGAATTCACAGCTTTATCAGAATATCCCAATTGTGTGATAGTGCTTAATGTGCAAATGTTTAGACCTACTCCTCCATCTATCAGGACTCGTTTTATTCGATGTTTGTGTATGAAGGCTTCAATGTGTAATGGTGCATTATGTGGCTGACTTATGGAGGCATCATCGGCTTCTGTGAATGTAAGGGAGTGTGGAATGGAAAGGTATCCCACCATGGCTTGAAATTGGTCCACGTTCAGATCAGTAGGAACAACAGTATCTCTCAATATTTTATCAAGAATGGCTTTATGTGCGGGAGATATGCGTAAGAGCTCAAGAATGGAGATGAGCGCGGGTGTCTTCCCTAATTGTTCTACAAGGTTGTACTCAGGTTTGGTTGATGAAGAGGCGGTGTTTTTAGCTGGAGCACCTTGCAAAGTAATTTTACCTCGACGGGTTGTAACATGACATTCAGAGGTAGGTTCGGAAGAAGATCCAACACCTTTTAGGACAATCTTGGGTCTCTGAGTATAATTCTCAGATGCTTTGTCCTTGATGATAATAGTAGAGACGTAATTGTCCATCGAGATATTATTGATAGTTGAATCATAGTTGTAAGGTGCTCTAGTATAGTTGGCTTGGTCATCTGTGGCTTTAGCTTTTCCCTTTTCATGTTTTGGGAATGGTTCCTTAAACATCTCATGCTCTTGATTAGACGAATGTCCCTCAATCTCAATGTCACCTCTATCAATGAGATCCTGTATGATGTTCTTCAGTCTATGACAATTTCCTGTCTTATGACCCTTGCTCTTATGAAATTCACAATATTCATCATCATTCCACCAATTTGGTTTAACCTTTGGTTCATATGGAGGAAAATCTGGAACTGTGATTACCTTGTTTGCCACAAGCTTCTTGAAAACTGACTCAAGTGGTTCTCCCAATGGAGTGTATTTCCTTCGTGATCTGGAAGTTGTTTGAGTATTCACTTGATTGTTGGTAGAACTTGATCCAGAAAAAATGAATTTGGGTCGCACTGTGTTGGCATCAACAACACCATCATTGACTGTGTTCTTGTTTTTATTCCAAAATCTTGGCTTATCTTTTCCTTTAAAGTCATCTTTGTTTTCCTTGAATATTTTAATGACTCCTTGTTCAATTAGGACCTTTTCTGTCGCTAAGCCTTTTTCGATAACGTCCTTGAAGGTAGACAAACAAGCTTTCCTTAGATCATAGCCAATGTCTTTGTTAACATTCTGGGTGAACATCTCTACCATTTTTTTTTGTGGAATTTCACAAGAGCATTTGCTAGCTAAATTTCTCCATCTTTGTAAGAACGATGCAAAAGATTCTCCCTCTTTTTGCCTGGTGTTGCACAAAGTAGTGACTGATATGTCTGTCTCTATGTTGTAGGAGAAATGTTGAATAAATTCCTCTTCTAAGTCACCCCATGACTTAATTCCTGGTGGAAGTTGGGAGAACCATTCCATAGCTTGATCACCTAAGCTTTGTGGGAATAATCTCATCAAATATGTCTCTTCTGCTGCTACCTCAATGCAAGCTGTGAAAAATTGTCTTATGTGTGCCTTAGGATCCCCTTTTCCTCTATACTTATCAAATTTAGGCGTCACAAAGTGTGTAGGAAAATGAGGCATTGGAATGCTCTTGTCAAATGGATAAGGACATATGTCTCTCATTGTGTATGTTGGCTTCGGTGTATTTATGTCCTCCATTTTCTTTTGTAAGTCCCTGATTTGTTGCTCCAAATTGCTCTTAGGTGGAGATCGACTTCTTGGACCATACCCCATGCTTGAGGCACCAATTGGAGGAGGTGCATGTTGCATATATGGATGATATTGATCATACACATGTTCATATGGAGGAGGTCTATAGTGATGCTGCGTATATGGACCACTTGGTATAGATTCATGTTGAAGAACACCATATCTATTTTGTGCATGTATACCATACTCTACAGGCATGTCATGGTCTATTGTATTGCCCCCAAATTTGACATGAGGTTTCCTTGTGTCCAAATTTTGAGCATGCCTTGGAATATCCCATTGCTTTGGTGGTTGATCCTTAGCATTGATATGTGATTGAGCATATTTTTCTCCATAAGACTTCCATAATGGTCTGCAAAGGTGAGTATCATATGTTTGACCATGTGTATGTGGGACCTCTGGTTTTTGAAGCAAAGCTGATGGTGATTCAGGTACCCTGTGTGGTCCTCTATTTCCTCCACTATTAGGTCTCCTTTGATCCATGTTGGAGTGAGGTTGTTGCAAAGGTCTATGTTCCATTATTTGAGACATGTCAAAATCATGAGGTATCTTGGCTCCACTTTGTGCCATCATGTGTAAGAAGTATTGTCTATCTCTCCTCATTATTTCCTCAACCAATCGATTGAAATGGGGATTCATAATGGATTCTTCCACATCTGCTGAATGTACTGAAAAGTTGTCCACATTGTCATTTTGTGTAGCATTGTTGTTTATAGTGTCCATGTTCTCAGCATTTGGATTGTTTCTATAGGTATCCATGTCAGGTAATGTAGTATGATCAGAATTGAAAAAGATCTCATTGTCATACTCATAAGAACTCATGTTTGCGGATTCTTGAGCCTCTTTAGTTTCTCTTCTAGATTTTTGAAGACGGGTTTCAACCATGAACTAGGTATTGACCAAGATGTGTGAGACTAGATGAAAAATGGAAAGAGTATGGAAGACCAAGAGTTGAATGGAATGTAAATGAGTCTGAAGTGTACTTGCAATGTCCAAAGTGTAAGACCAAGTATGTATGTAGTAGAGTAGGTGTGACTTCCAAAGAGAGGATAGTTTCTCTTGATCAGGTAAGTTGACCTTGACTCTAAGTAAGACCAAATGAGACCCAAAGGTAAGAAACCTTGACGAGGGACCACTTAGCAAAGTGTTGTTGTATGTAGTGTGTTGACAAAGTATGATGAGGACAAGCAAGTGACCTTTTGACGCAAGTTTAGACAAATGTGAATGTAATGTAAGGTGTAAAGCAATGATGGACTTTGTGAGACCTAAGGACAGGTTGAATGCTAAATGAAACCTTAGAGAGATGACCTAGGAAGCTCAAGATTTCCAAAACTGACTGTGTTTGCTTGCTGGACTGTAACAGTTTTTTCAATTCTAGACACAGACGCGACTGTATACTTCACAGACGCGGTTTCCTGACACAGACGCTACTCTGTTTAACACAGATGCACTTATGAGATTTTCTTGTTTATGTTTGCTGGACTGTAACAGTTTTTTCAATTTTTGGACACAGACGCGCCTGTATACTGCACAGACGCGGTTACCCGACACAGACGTGTTTATATTCAACACAGACGCTGTTATAAACACAGACACTATTCTGCCCTTCACAGACGCGCCTAGACAACACAGATGCGGTTAAAATAGACACAGACGCGTTTTTGTAAAATTTGTGCAATTTTTTCCAACCTGTGAAGTCGTTTTGTTGTGACTCAATCTGACTGTTTGACTGATTTTCGTGACAAGAGGACACAGTGTTGATGAAGACCCAATGTTTGCAAGTGTCTAGACTCAAAATGACTCCAAGAAAAGTGTGTTGTTTGATGTAAAATTGTTTTGCATACACTTGAAGACACAAAAGACACAATGTTTTGCTGTTTGGTCTTGAATGTTTGAATGTTTAAAATAAGTCAAGCACAATTCTTATGGCTGGCCAAGACAATAGTTGTTGATCCCACATGGGGTTTTACCCCCGAGGCTACGCTATTCAGAGCGGATACTTAGATGCTTGACCTCACTGGCTCCACCCTCGGCACTCACTTCTCGGGTCAGCCAAGCATCAGTCCCCATGAAAACTCCCCATGGCGAACTTTGTATCTCTACTAAGAACCGTATGTGTGTGGGTCGCTACCAGAGGTCCGACCTCCTGCCCCAACAACTAGAAGAATTTGGGCTTCTAAAACAAAAAGGTGCTAGTAAGGGCATCCGCTCATGTGGCCATACATGCGGCACTTTCAGCTCTGTAAATACAGAAGGCTCCCAGCCGGTAGGGGTTACGCCCTACAACTGATCAAATAAATTTGATCAAACGGGTTTATGGGGAGACATAGTTTCGGTATGAACTAATCAGCACACGTTATTCATAGTTTTCACCATGAATACATTTATTTATAGTGGTTCGGAAGAAGATGGCTTTTCTTTTGCTACCACTTGGGTCGTTCTCTTCTCACTAGTAGTCCTAATGACCACACGGGAAGACAGGCCCTCTAAAGAATTAAACAAAAAGAGCCTATTGCTCAAGACACAAAAGACAATGATTCAATTTTAGTGCACCAATTGAAGTGTTTGCTAGTCTATGAAAACAAGGCACACAATAAAAAAAAAAAAAACCTTGCCAAGGACCTGCAACAAAGAGTTGTTAGTAGTTTGGGTTGTTTGAAATAATCACCCCTTCCTGCAAACACGCAAGTTAGGTAAATTTTAAAACCCAAAAGATTTTGTGAAAATAGGGGCCTTCAACCAAACGATTTTGCTTTTAAGACAAGCTGCACCAATTTTGTTAGCTAGATCTGAAAATGTTAGCTCAAAATAAACCAGATCTGAAACCCTAAATGCAAAATCCGAAAACTGAATCACTGAAATTTCAAAATTTTGGAACAGGCAATACACAGACGCGATTACCCCCTACGCAGACGTGACTCTGAGACACAAACGCGGTTTTGTGAGACACAGACGCGAGTAAAAATCACAGACGCTCTTTCCCAACACAGACGCGGGTAAAAATGACACAGACGCGCTTCTGTAACACAGACGCGCCTCCCTGGAACCTGCAAAATGAAATATTGACAAAACACAGATGCGGATCCAGTTGTCGCAGACGCGCCTGAAAATCAAAAACGCGATCCGAAAGTGCGTAGACGCGAAAATACCGAAAATGCTGCCGAAAATGTCCGATCTGCAACTTCAAAAACACAAGATCTGCAACAAGGAGGTTAAATGCAAAGGGACAAGTGTCCCACCGGGCGTGCCAAAATGTATATGGTGAAAATGGATAACAATAATAACAATATTGAAAGGCTAAATGAATTCAACCACAAAACCCTAGCCTAACAATCAACAAAGATCCACCATAACATATGAAGATTACCTAAGACAATGCAAATCACATAAAATCACAAAGATTATACTATCACATGTCCAATAGGGTTCTGATCTCCATTCTTCCTATCTATATTGATCTTGCTTGATATATTTGCTCTCAGATTTTATATGCACAAGAGTTCAACAAAGAACGGAATGTGGTTGCAAGTAGGATCGTATATGCCAAGTGATCAAGTCATTAGCTCCTTAGCTCATTAGGGTGCTTGATTAGAATGCATAGAATGATTAGGATGATTGATTAGAAATGATTGATTAGAATGATTAGGGTTTGATAATGAAGGAAGCATCTCCTTATATAGAAGACACTATATGAAATGGAGGGATAAGATTGAGAGGTGTAAAAGGAGGTCGACTATGATTAGAGGGTGGGTAAAAGAAATAATAAAATAATGAAAGGGGTAGGTAGTGAATGAATTAAGAGATGAATGACATGTGTCATAGGTAGAAAAGGTTAATGAATTAATGAAATAAATAAAGATTTATTTAATTAATAGAGGAAGTGGGATAATTAAATAAATAAGATATTTATTTAATTTAGGAAAAGGATAATTTAAATAAATAAATGTATTTATTTAAATGAGAAATAAGGCTAGAACAGGATAAATGAATTAATTAAATAAATAAGGATTTATTTAATTAATAAAAGAATTAAGCTTAGATAATTAAATAAATAAAATATTTATTTAATTAGACATGACAATTTTAGGTGTCTACACCTCCAAATCTTTACTAATCCTTTGCCTTCCCATTCTACTAATATGGTTGAGTTTGAACCTCTTGATTTTTTGCCAATGACCTTGGTATTGAGTCTAATAATGTGGTGAATCTTATTGACAAACTTACACCTCCTGAGGACCCATGCATCACCTTTGATCCCAGTGAGACTATTATTGCACTTGATGGCCCACTATATATCATTGTGAAGATCAATGACAAACTCTCACAAGGGTTGCTCATTGATCCAACGTGTATGGTGAATGTGATCACTGGAGAATATCTTTATACTTTACAATTGCATCAAGTAACATATGATAAATTTGAAGTAGTGGTCAAGGTGTATGATAGTTTCTCTTGCCCTACTATTGGTTCTATTACTCTTCCTGTTGAGGTTAGTACTAGGCATTTACATGTCATTTTTGCTATCATTCTTACATTAGATAATTTTTCGTGTGAAGTTGGGACATCCTTTTCTCTCTTCCATGAAAGAGATCCCTTCTACAGTTCACAAATGTCTAAAATTTTCGCATAATGAAAAAATCATAACAATCAATCATAACATGTATCAACCCACAATGAGACGCGAAGATAGCCTAGACAATTTGAGCCTCTTAAGCATCAAAGTGATGCTCTTTTTCAATCTTATCAAAAGTGGAAGAATGAGATGATCTTATCTTTGAGTAAGCCTTGAGATCCTAGATCTATTCCTCTTCCTCATGATGGACTAGGTATCCTTCCCAAAGCCTTTTGCCAATTTCATCGTCAACCCGGTCATTATACTAAAAATTGTTATACCTTAAGGAGTAGAATTCAAGACTTTATTGATAACAATACCATAGCTATAGCTGGTGTGAATGACAAAGGAAAATAATCCGTAGCTCCTCCTAATCAAAACCTCCAAATCTTTACTAATCCTTTGCCTTCCCATTCTACTAATATGGTTGAGTTTGAACCTCTTGATTTTTTGCCAATGACCTTGGTATTGAGTCTAATAATGTGGTGAATCTTATTGACAAACTTACACCTCCTGAGGACCCATGCATCACCTTTGATCCCAGTGAGACTATTATTGCACTTGATGGCCCACTATATATCATTGTGAAGATCAATGACAAACTCTCACAAGGGTTTCTCATTGATCCAACGTGTATGGTGAATGTGATCACTGGAGAATATCTTTATACTTTACAATTGCATCAAGTAACATATGATAAATCTGAAGTAGTGGTCAAGGTGTATGATAGTTTCTCTTGCCCTACTATTGGTTCTATTACTCTTCCTGTTGAGGTTAGTACTAGGCATTTAGATGTCATTTTTGCTATCATTCTTACATTAGATAATTTTTCGTGTGAAGTTGGGACATCCTTTGCTCGCTTCCATGAAAGAGATCCCTTCTACAGCTCACAAATGTCTAAAATTTTCTCATAATGAAAAAATCATAACAATCAATCATAACATGTATCAACCCACAATGAGACGCGAAGATAGCCTAGACAATTTGAGCCTCTTAAGCATCAAAGTGATGCTCTTTTTCAATCTTATCAAAAGTGGAAGAATGAGATGATCTTATCTTTGAGTAAGCCTTGAGATCCTAGATCTATTCCTCTTCCTCATGATGGACTAGGTATCCTTCCTACTCTATTCCTCCCATATATGCTGCAGTTCTGCTTGTTGGTTCCCAAAACCACAGATTGGAAAACCAAAAGACTTGCCAAATCCTCAAGTAGTCCAATCAGCCTTGGTCAACGAACAGGGACAATCAAGGACTAGATCCCTCTACACTTTAGGCTCCACTGAACCTAGGTGGGTGTGCCTCTTCCTCTCAAGCACAAAAGAGGTTATTTATAGTGGATTTAAACCTTTTAGCAAGTTTACACAACTGACAAATTATTGTTCTACAACTATGCTTTATTATGTGCTTTAACTGAATGCTTTGAAAGGAAATGATTGTGAATGTATATTGAAAATGAGATTGCTTTCAGGACTTAAATGAAATTTGCATAGATTAGTTCATATAGGATTTGGGAAGAACGTTTCTCTATCAAGGACCTTGAATGCATATAGATCAAAACCTTAAAAGATCAATAACAAACCAGTGCCTCTATCCAGGAATATATATGACACTTTGTGGACAAAATATCTTATCAACTCAAGAGACAATTTCTCATCAACTATGAAGGTTTAGTATGCGTTACACAAACAATAAGAACTCAATCTTTCACTTAATGCAACGACATGTGATTCACATCATAGCAAATCTATAAACAGATTTATCAAGAGGACAAAGATAATCATCAACACAAAAGTGTACACAATATTTGGGAAAAGAAACAACGAACCTTGTATATTAATCTTCAGGAAATAATTGCATACATAAGCTGCACTTGTAGATGCTCCATTACAGATTGCTTGCACAAAATGATACTTCTTCTTCTTATAGACTTCCCTAATACAAAATGACATTCAGTCCTTACATCAATATGTTGTTCTTATGATTCTTCTAGCTTTTACATAAAAAATGACTCCCTATAAGTATGTGAATCCATAGGCACATATGAAAGGACACACCCTTTCATACACAGGAGGGAGTTACAAACAGTTGTTTTCCAAAGGACACACCCTTTGGTTTACATATATAATTTAAAAGGAAAACCCTAAAACACCATACTAAATAATGCTTTAATAATATATCCTTTATCCTCCACTTTGATAACATTTCTCGGCAAATATTCATCATCTCCTCAATATTTCTTGCACATAAAACAAACCAATCAAATCCCTTGATTTTAAACATTAAATAATAATCCTTCTCCCTTATGTAAAATACTTATTTAGGATAATTCACTTAAATCAAAGTATTAAACACTTGTAAATATTTATTCATATAAAATAATTAAACCTAATAATAGTTTTTACATAACCTAAGGTAAAAGATTTTATATGGCAAATAGAAGCATATACTTCCCTGTGCAAAAATGATATCCATGGAAAAACTTCTAATACCTCTTCACCTTTTAGGGCACTCGAATTAGGTTGGAAATATTTTATCACATGAATATACCCTAATAAACATATTCAATTTATAAACCTAGGGCAAATAAAATGCATATGGAAGGATCACTTTAATAAATAAATGCTTTTCATCACTTTACTTATGGTAAAAATACATTTTCTCCAAAATAATAATAATCATGCTTTGATCTTTAAAACATTAAAACTATTTACCCTAGTGTAAAATGTCCAATTTATTGGATTAGGGGAAATATATACATATGAAAGGAATTCCTTATTGCAATGGTTTTTCAAAAAATACTATTTATCTCTTTCATTTGTGTAAAAAAAATGCATCTTCCCCTTTTACGAAATATTCTGTATAATATTCATATTTTGATTTTGAAAAATAAATAATATTTACCCTAATATAAAATGATTCAATGAACTTTAAAGGGTAAAAAACATATAATGAAAATATTCTAATGATTTTCAAGATTTAAAATGACAAAGTATATTCACTTGTATTTATTCAAAGGAAATTAATAATATAAACAAGGTCTAAGAATGTTTCCTCTGTATCTCCAGTAGAATTTTAAGTCTTCCGGAAATTTATTTGTAAGACTTGAAAAGCATTCTCCTTTTTTTTTTTAGCATCCCATTTCTTCCTTTTATCCATTGGTGAGTCAGTGATCAATCCAATAGTGTTGGGAAAACGCAGAGCTCTGAGCATAGATGAGCATTGGCTTCCTACAAGATATCGATTGTGCACAATTCCACAACCATCATCCGAAACTACAAATGCAATCATATTTGCAAGCTTTGCCATTTCCAGGCATGTCTGAAGATCGACATGTGATATTTCCAAAAAAGAAAATTGATCCTCATTTACCATTAGAAGAACAAAGAATATCTATTATAGCTTCTGATATATCAATCTTTGTTTCATGGGATGCTGAGTATTATAAACAAACACCCATTCTGCTGCCCGTAATTGACTTATAGTATCGCTGTCAAATTCATTAATATTATCTCATGAATTCGAGTATTGAAGGATAGAGTTGGATCTCTATTTTTATCGGGTAAAACATACCTCTTTTAGTCTCCTTCACTGAATTAGAATATGCAGGTCATCACTTGCAAATATGAGCTTTTAAACAACTCACCGACACTTTAAAAACAATAAAAATATTATAAAAATGCCCCCCAAGGTGAGATATATGATCCTTGCAATCATTTTAAGATTAAAAACATCATTAATCATTCATTTTCAGCTTCAAAAAATGGTTTGAACTGTAAAAATGTGAATTCAGTTTTAGCCACTGTGCATTCCAGAACGGATTGATTAATCACTTGTGCTTTGTTATATCTTTATCGAAGATTAGGGAGACTTATTTTTTATTACAAGGATCTCCCGATGAGTTTCATCCTTTGCCAGTCCGCCATATATAAAGTGTTTTGAACTTTATAAGTCCCATATAAATATATCTTTTATTAAAATCATTTATTTAAAATGATTTAAACGTATATTCCATAAAAGTATTATTTATCAAATTCAAAATTGAATCTCGATCCTGTATATTTTATCTTTGAAAATGAACTTATATTTCCTCTTGCAAAATAATAATATTCTAGCTGAATAATAACCTGCAAACATCATACTCAATAAACTTTACATTAGCCAAGAAGATATTAAATGAATTCCTTGATACCTGAGATTTTGCATAGAGCATCCTTGTATCATAAATATTGAAAGAATAGACTATATTATTATAAGATTAATTCAAGTAAGAAATATTAACATATGAAAATGACTACTTGAATTAATATTACATTTCACATGAGAATTTAAAATAAATTGCAAACAAGGTCGCTTTGGGAAAAATAGCAAATCAAATCATGGAGGATTAGAAACTATCATAATGATACGTTGTGACATGAATAATTCAGAGGAATATTCAATTCAATATGAAAGCTCAATGGGAAAGATTTAATAATACTCAAAGATGACTTACTTTGATAAAAAATTATCTCACCATTGCAAAATATACGAAAATGCAAATGGAGTGGCTTTAGAAGAAATGGCAGACGATATCATAGGAATCTGCAACTTGGTACGAGGGTTATTTAATATACATAAAATGTAGAAGAACAATTAGATTGGCATAATAATGCTTAAATGGAGAGAAATCATGATTCAAAAAGGCATACCTAGAATGATTCCATATTTGCAACTACATACATACCTGAAAATCAACCACTTGACGTATGCATCAGAATAGGCTTTCAGGAGCTTGAAATGGAAAAGTATACTTGAACATAGGTGTCTCACATGATTTCTCCAGTGAACTCGCTATCCTGCATGAGATTTGGAACTCTAAATTTTGAAAAACAATGTTCAATGAGATTGGGAGGTGGATGTTTTGCTTGATTAGCTTTATTTGTTCCGTAGATTCTCTCTCTCCTCTCTTTCTTATTCGTAATGTGTTTCCCCCATGATGTGTTTTTCTGTTATGTTAGGTTCTCTTTGGATGACCCTTGTCACTCCATTGGTGTAAGGCAATAAAGAGGCCGAATCTATTGTGACATTCTTCTATTTGTATCTGTCTTCTTCTATTTATTGTCCCTTGTGTTGTCTACTTGGGGATGATGCAAAGCGTTGAGATCTCTGCCTCTTCCATGTTGACTCAGAAGACACATGTTCTCTTCTTCCATTGTGCTTGTCGTTCCACTACCTTTGGAGGATGAGGTCAATTCAATACAAATATTTCATGATATACATTATTTATCATAAGAGCATAGTGACCCCAGAGTTAGTGGATCCCTTATGTGTTCTATGTTTTGTGACCATTATCCTTTCTTGGGGGCATATCATTATGGTAATGTGCTTGCCTTTGGATGCATGCTACCTTAAAGAAATTTCTCTTGATAAAGTGTATGCAATTTCTTTAACGTGGGGGCATACACTCTACTCAATATTTCACTTTATGCACACACTATTAGATGTGTTGATGCAAAGGTCACTTTGCAAACTCGACCTTTTGCTTTGTAATTTGGTATTTTTCTTTTTCATGACTCATAGTAAGGGAACCTTACTAGGGTAGTAGTCATGATTCTCTCTCTGTTTCCTCTCTTTATGATGTCCCTTTTATTTTGATATTGAAGTAGTAAGATCATAAAGTCCCTTGGGGGCTTAGCGTGTCTTGTCTCTTTGATGTCTTGATGAAAGTTTTCAATGCAAACCTTTGTATTTTACCAAGAGTATGATTTGTTTCATACTACTGGTTAAGTGGGGGATAAATGTAGCGTCTTAAATTGTACTCCCTTACAAATTTGTCCTCACTTGGGCCCTCACCTTGGTATTCATCCCCTAAGGCCTGATTGAAGCCTTGATTCTGCTCACACTGCACATTCACTCAAGTTTTCATGTTTTACACTTCATTCCTTAAGATCTTGGTCCTCTATTGTCCAAGATCAGGGTACCCATGCTTTGGTCCTCAAGGACCAGAGTGTCCAACGCCCTGGTCCTCCTCAAAAGGGCCCATTTTGGGGCCTCTCAACAGTAACATAAAATGGGTGGGAACCTAGATCTCGTGTCGGCTCATGCCAATTTTTTTTTTTTTTTAAATAGCATGTATAAAAGGAGGTCTACCCCTCTCATTTTGATTTCACAAATTCATATCAAGCATTTATAATTCAAATTCAAGATCTCAAGTGAGCAAACAACCATCTTCTTTCAAGCATTGGAGCATAAATAAAGTCAAGATTCAATCATTGGAGATGACATTCATGTTCTATGCTTTATGAAGACTATCTACATGAAACCCTAATTCGTTGTGAAGACAAATAAAACTTCATAAATAAGTATATCATTAGTGTTTCAGACATTTTCAACATTTCCCCCAAAAGGAAATCATTTCCATTATAATACTTCATTTACATTTCAATTCTATTTCATGGTTAATTCCAAAACTGAGGTTTGACCTAAGGCAAGCCCCTATTCCCAACTATTTCCCCTTCTCTATTGTGTGCATGAACAAGTATAGAGCTGTAATTCTTAGGATTGATATTATTCACAGAGACGAACAAGTTCCTTTTTGGACAACGAAAAGTTTGGAGGACTAGAGCAACGGGCATTTTGGTCCCGACAATTTAGGTCAACCTTCTCGGAACAGATCCAAACATCCACATATTGCTCAGATCAAGGTTTGTGGCTCCGTTTGATGATTATAGCTCACTATTCATGCATAATTGCTTCAATTTACATACATTTACCCTAATTTTGACATTTCTAATTAAATCAATTCAATTTAAGGGAAAAAAAGGACACATCTAAAACCTTTGGAATCTAATTAGAATCTTTGTCTTGTAGGCTTAAGTCTATCAAATTCCATCTTTCCCTAATGTGAAGGTCCTTAAGCAAAAATTAGTGGTTTTACTACTGTTGCTCATTTGTGTTGATACATCTAAATGAGTGTTTGTGCTAGAGTTTTAGTGATATTGAATTTTTATGATGGGTTTTGGCCTTATGGTTTCAAAAGCCTCTTAAAAGATTTTATTTAAAGATATTAGTCATTGTCCATGTTCAAAATACATAGGTGTCTTCTCGCTAGTAGAGTGGCATGGAGAAGATTCTAAGAGATATCTTAACATATGGAGGGAAAGTCTTTTGGTTCAAATAAACCCGTGTCATTGCTCAAGTTACCCCCGAGTCAGTTTTTAACTATATTTTAGAGTTTTGTAAAGCAAAAGAAAAAAATGCCCTAAGTTCTCGACATTACCATGAGTAGCTTCAATGGCGACCATTAAGAAGGAGAAACATTTTGAGACAACTCTAGCATGTGTAGGCGGGTTGAAGGGGTATGAGGTGCACATTTCTTTTTGCTTCCCCACGATCAGGCACATGGAACTAAGATTGGAAGAGGAATTTTATCAACATCACAACTTGCTCATTAATATTCACGTGGAGATGCAAGAGATGCCATGTTACAAGGAGAGTTTGTTCAGATAAATGGCATCGATGGGCATGATTATTTCAATTTACTGAGTCAAAGATCACGTTGCAGAGAAAAAGCTAGGGAATGTATCATGTGACTGAAGGGAAGAAGAGTAGGCTACATTAATAGTGAGTCAATCTCTCGTCTTTTGTTGTCCCAAGCACTCATTTTTCTTTTCTCTTTTTCATTAGCATCCAAAGCTCTATTCATAATGTTTTTTATGGCTCCGAGTCTTTGTAAGAATGTTATTCTTTTAAGACTCTCATGCAATGAGTGAAGAATGACAGTGAGAAAGGTCACATAGCCCTAAAACAGAGATAGAGTTCATTATAAGTGTCAAACATATGATTTGAATAAATAATCAACAATATATGCAACCAAAGAAACACCTATGATAGTCTCATGGGAAGGTTTGGTTCAACATGAGGACATGGGTTTGACAGTAACAAGGGTTTCACAGACAAAACAAAGACAAAAGTCTTGACATATAGCAGCAGTGATAGAAAACTTAGCAATTAGTGTTAATGTCTACATTGGAGGAGGTAACAAGTATGGATGACCACCAAGGCTAAAAACAGTGGTCCCAGTAACGATAGAGAAAAGTTGTTAAAATATTCCTCAAACTCTAATTTCATTTTTTGAAATAATATAGAGGTCAAGGATATTACAAAAGAATGCATTAAGTTAGTGATTATCATAACAGTACAATGAGACTTTGAAAAACAAGAAACAAAGAACTTAGAGCAATTACAGATTGCTGCTCATATCCTCTAAAGCTATCATGCATTCTAAGTGAATATTCATAGATGGAAGACAACTAGTGAGCAGACCGTAGGAATTTTAGTATGAAGGAGTCTCCATTGACAATGTTGCAGTTATTAAAATCTGATTGTGATAGGGAATTTTTTTATTATTATCAAGTATGGGACAACTGTAATAATGATTGAACAATGACAATGTCTCAATCAAACTCACTAGCAGAAATCTCAGTCCAAAGCAGAGTGAAGACAAAGATGTAAGAAAATGACTAGTTCATGAAGTCATAACAAAGGCCAGCTACAATATAAGTAAAGGCATAAAATAGATCTCAGACTTCAAGGACAATGCATTTGGAAAACAGAGCAACATCTCTAGAAAAGAGCAGTGAAAAAATGGATCTACAAATCTAAATAAACATAATCATGAGATACATATAAAGAGCAATAGTGTTTCACTGTACCATGATGTCAAAGGGTCACGCAATGATGGTTATGAGACGGTCATATCTTTCAAGGACAAGTAGCTCCTTATTGTGCAGTCACAAAGAAGAATCTCAATACATAAACAAAGAGCATGTTGAGACCCTAAAGTTATCTTATGACAGTCAAATGTTGAAGATAAATTTAGTGACAAATCTATTCTGTGCTTTAGATATGAGGTCATAAAGGTTCAAGTATAAAGGGTGAAAAATGTTTAAAAGACACAATGATCAAACAAGTCAAGGAATGTGGTCTAAAATGGTATAAATGTAGTTACAGAGGTAGAATTTTTATGGGCACAATAATGATAAAAACTTCAAAGTCACAGTTGAATTGATGACAAAGACACACAACGTGGTGTGAAGCAGCTCCTAAGTTAGAGCACCAAACTTATTTGTATCAAACCCGTTCACATGATGCTCAAAATTATAAGACACATAGCCTAATGACAGTTATCAAAGCGTATTAGGGCAGGTTCAGTTTTTGTTGTAGTCAATAATAGCCTATTCACTGTCAAAATTGAGCTGATAATAAGGTCAGACTCCCATGCAAGTATCAAAGATGAACAAATTAATATGTGTCGACCAGTCCTGTGTATGCAAAAGATCCAATGAAGTAGTCTTCAATAGACACAGATAGAGATTTCACTAAATAAAGATCTCAGTAAAATTCATCAAAGGTAGGGAAGTATAGATGTCTCTACTATAACAAGTGTGAATGAATTCATGTGAGCAACTATAAAGATGAAAGGCAATAAATCCAACAAAAGGGTACAATTTTGGAGCTCATATTGACCACTTGGATGTGTTTTGTGTTGCCCAATAAATAAGGATAGGGTTGGAGGGAAGTTTAAAGTTGATTGAGGACTATTTGAGGCATTTTCTAAGACTTTTATGATAGAAAGCTAATTCTATCTGCCCAAGCAGAACTTGAGAGAAATAAGAAAAACATAGAGTGTTGTTTTATGAGTAATGTGTGAGGTGGACAACAAGAAGAGAGCATCTAGGAACAAGATGGTTGAGCTGTTCCAGTAGTTGAGAAGATATAGGGGCATTTAGAGACTTTTTCAAGACAGTTCGAGATATCTAGGGCTTCTTCAAGGCCACTCAAGGATGAGGATATAGTCAAAAGGCATTTTCAAGCTTTCAAGACACCATTTGGAGCAGTTTGAAGACCTTTTTGGAGGCAAATTCAGTTGTATCCGCTCAATAGAAGTTGGAGACTTCTTCAAGCATTCAAGGCAAGATCATCACATGATGCAAGCATTAATAATGCTTCTTGTACTTAAGCACTCAGCTGTAGTTTTCTTTTCCCTAGTTCTTCTTCAAATTTTGTAAGCATTGTTGCCATGTTCAACGCTTTGTAAGCACAAAAACAAGTTGTAACTCAATAAATCAGTCACTCTCATGACTGAGTTAGGATTGTAATTCAATTTTTAAGCAATATAAGACACTACTTTTCAGTTCTTATACTTTATGTTACTTCTTTGTGTCAATCTGAGTCATCTTGGCCTTTACATGTGGCTGTTCTCAAGTGTTAAAATCAGTTTTTGAGCATATTATTTTGTGTTTTAATATTAAAACCTCAAAATATGCTAGAATTGAAAACACTTGAGCAATTTTTAGTTCTTTCATACAAGTCATAGGCTATGAGAAAATTCTTGTAGTTGTTTAAGTTGTGAAAACTTTCATTTTTCCTCCTAAGGACAACTTTGAGAAACATCCTCATGAAATATTGATGTGTGAAATGTTGGAAATCATGTTTTGTGCAAAGCATATGGTTCTATTGGGTCATTGTAAGTTTTAATCAGCAAGGTATAGGATGGGAAATACACTTTTGGTGAATCACCTAGTTAGTATATGTTACATTTCAAGTTTGAGAAATCATTTTTCAATAGTCTTCTTCCCTTTTCTCAGCAAATATCCACTAGTATAGTTTAATTTATTAGGTGATTAGCATAGAGAGACAACTCTATAACTGGAGGTTTGATCTCATTTATTAGAGCCCACACTTTGGAGATCATTCCCATGTTTCAGTGGATGGTTGAACTTAGTTCACCAAGGGTGCACACTTTATTTATAACAACTACATTTTGGGTGAAGCCTAATTTTTTACCTAGTACAATTCTATGTGCATATTAGGGAAATGATGTGGTAATATATTCTTCAATTTCCCCTTTCATACTTATTGTTGTTTGCTTAAATCATTATAACTATTGAGTAACTTTAATAATATGCACCAACAATGTCCCATATTTGAGTTAGTTTCTTAAAATCTATTTGCATGCATGTCTACCTGAGGGATTGCAGCTACAAAAAATGTTAAATTCATAGTTATCATTTTGGTGCATATAAGAAGTTTGTGGGATTGAGCATATATCTATCTATTTTAATATGTAGGTCTTTGGGATAAATCATACATTTTCTCTGTTTAATGAAGCCATTGCTTCTCACACTACGGAGAAACAACATTTAGGCAATTGAAAATGTTCCTTGCCCCACAATAATGCAACCAATATGCACTTTTGATCACCCTTGCAACATGCTTTGACACAACACAAGCCCTCTGTCCTTTATGAAAAAATGCATAATTCTCTATCAATGTTTATTTTGTGATGTAGAAATTTTTTATCCATTCTTTGTACATTCAATTCATCCATGTCACTAACTTCACTTGTTTTGGTCTTCACTTGCAGGTACTGAGACCCTCCGCTTCACATAGTTCACATAGGTAATTACAAAAAAATTAATCCTTTTTTTAACATTAATTTGATCTATGGGACTAATAAAGTTTTCTAAACTCAACTACAAAAGAACAAGCACTTGATTTTGTTGATCATATTGACATATCAAGTAAGATGCACTTTATTGTTAACTAAGTGCTTTTATATTTGTTATTGTTTGTATAAGTGAATTCTCACTCTGTTTACAAGACCTCAAATCTTTCAACATGGAACATCTTGCAATGACTCCACCTAAATTGTAGATTGATGTCAACGCTTTCTAACTTATGTGCAAAATATCAAAACTTTTCATATGCTCTTTTTTGTTATAAATTTTTGTAGACTTTTGCCTATTGCAACCATCTAAATCTGGAGTTGAAATACACCACAATGCTCCAAATTAAGCAATCTTATCAAGTAAGTCCTTATTTTTATGGTTCTCTATTAATTTTATTCTCTTCTTAGAACTTAGCCCTGAAATAGTTGCTCCTCTTATGCATGAGTTAGCTAGAATGTTCATGTGGAAATTTCAAAAGTCAACTTTTTTATGTCAAGCAAGAATCATGGCTCATCTTAACACATAAGATATTCAACAATGCTACTGTCCTTAGTACTTGGTGTTGGCCAACCTACAAGCTCCCTAATAGCATTTAGCCCATTGAGTTGGTAAATCTTATCTTCAACTATTTTTTAGGTTCTTCATAAGAAGTATAATTTTTATGATATGTTAAAAACAACTTAATCTTATATGTCTTCATGCTTTTAGATACTCATATAATATTTCTCTCCATATTATATTGTTGGAATAAAGGAACACTGAGAGGGGGGGTGGGGGTGGGGGTGGGGGGGGATGTGAATCAGTTTTCTGTAATTTTTAACTTTGACAATCTGTTCATTAAAGATCAACAACACCATAACAAGAAGATTTTTACGTGGAAACCTGATTAAGGGAAAAACCACGGTGGGATTATAACCCACAATATTAAAATACTCTGTTAAAAGTATATAAATATTACTTAAGGGGAATGCACATGCATTTAGGCACACTGCCTAGAGCTCATTGCTCAAATTACAAGAAAGGGCTACAACCCGGAAGGGACACTACCTTACAAATGTTTGTAAGAGATTGTAATGTGTTTTGAACTACGAAATAGCATCAACAAATGCCTAGATATAGTTCCAGTTAAGTACAAAATATATTCTTACTCTGCTTTGCAATATTGCTTTGTTATGATAATCTTTCACCTATCGGAGCACCAATCTTTACCTTGTGCACGTGAAACTGTGCACAATCGTTCATACACGTATCCCACACAATCATCGAATACCAAAATGATCAAATAAACCCGTCTTATATATCCACATCACTAATTTAGGTCATCACCAAGTCGGCTTCAAGAACATGTCACAAAAGATGAAACGTGTACATAAGTTGGCTTCAATTTGATCCAAAAACAATTAAGCAGACCAAAACAAAATATCCACATGCTTCCCACAGGTCGGCTCATCAACCTAGAACATGCAAACAACCGCAAAAATCGATGTGCAAGATCTGCAAACTAAATCATCATACGTTACCACTGATAATCACTGTTCTAACTAAAACATGATTACTAGATCTTCTAACTTACACAAGAAATATAACCAGAGCCTATAAACCTATAATAAGGTAAATTGCATATCTACAACACATCTCCCATATCCGCAAAGTAAATACTCAACCAAAATAATCCGCCAACCAAAATACTACACACTTTGCCAGATACCCTGTTCATCTTATTGGACCTTACCGGACTCAAGAATCTTTACCTCAATCTTCCAGAATGATGAAACCATGAAGTGTGGATGCCAATTCTGATAAATTCTGATATGAGTTGCCATCAATGACAACATCTCAACATACCTTCAGTGTCTTTTGCCAACAATTTCCCCCTTTGGCATTGATGGAAACACTTAGTGAAAAAAGACTAAGTGTTGGACCAAAAATATATAGATGCAACAAAAAATGTAATCACTGGATTCCAAAAAATTAAAGAATTAAGGAACTCCCCCTTAGATCAACATTTTTCACTCCTATACACTCCCCCTTTGACATCAATGGCAAAGGTAAGATACTGGAAAAAAGGAATTGAGGCAAAAAATGATGTACAATCTTCACAAAATCTTGAAAAATATCTGCATACATATTCTTCAAAGAGGCCAAGTGACTATCCCAACCCTTTTGCGGATTCTCAAAAACTGTTATAAATCCACTGAGAAGATAAGACTGTGCTTCTACGATCTTGAGATAATCTAGACCACCTTGTTGGCATTATTGTCATTGATGTCAATCAATGTTATCAGGATGTCAAGAGATTGCAAAGAAGCAGGTAGCAAATGTGCATAACATGAAAACAAGTGATGTGCATAACGCACAGGTTATGCTATACAACTACGCAAATGTTGTAGGTTGCAGACGAAATGTGGGTGGGTTATAGAGTGAAAGTCAACATTAGTGTTGATCTATATATGCCACATAGTGCACTGGACCCATCGGGTTTGATCCAAGAGGACTGCAAACTTAGTTTTGTTCATTCATGACAGTTCGACCAGTATGGCGGTTCAACTAAACAACCTTAGTCGCTTATTAGGGTGTCGTGTTTTATTGGAAAGGGCATCTCGAATTAGAGTGGTCCCCGTCTATCCACATGTTAGTGGCTCAATGGTTCGCTTATGCTATGTTGTGTTCATGTGTGACCCGTCATGTATGGGCAGGCATCTTGCTACCCTGCGACAAGTTGGAAGGTAGCCAAATGGCCTTGTGGGATAATGAAATCGGAGGAAAATGGTCTATCTTGCCATCCCACACCGTGAAGGATGAAAGAGTGGTTATCTCGTAGGATAACACAAAAGGCTAAATGAAAGATGTCTCCCGCTATCCCGCATTGGTGAAGACCAAAGAAGAAGGGTCACATGGGGTTAAGAAAAGATAATGCGGTTGCGTCCCCCACTATCCTGCACCATGCAAAGTATGTGCATGGTGTTTGTGCAGGATAACTCCAAGCTGGGCATAGCGACTCCCGCTATCCCACGACTTGTTTGAGTTGAGATTGAAGGTCTCATGGGGTAACAAAAGATGAAGCAAGAGATGCTTCTCGCCATCCCGTGACACGATGAATGTGTGAAAGGTGACAATGTGGGGTTAAGAGATAACATGCAGGAATTGGGCTTCCTGTTATCCCACATCATCAAAACATGAGGAGCGATAGTCATGCAGGGTAATTCAAGGAGCGATATATGTATCCCGCTATCCCGCAATGCCAAAGAAGACAAGACGATGGTTGCATAGGGTAACATGATGATAGCGAAAGAATGTTCCCATTATCCTGCACCATTCAAGGTGGGTATGCGATGGTCGTGTGGGATAAGACAATGAGGCGAAAGAAGGATCCCGCTATCCCGCATCGACATAATTAAAGGTCATCATGACCCATTGAGGTGTTTTATTCGACACATTGGTAGCCCAATAAGGATGATAGTCCATGTGGTAGTTGACTATGGTTGACCAGGTGACTTGGATGTCGATTATGAAGACTTTTGATGATACCTATGCATGCCAATTGACACAAGGGTTTTACGTGGAGGCCAACCGACCTCGATTGGGTGATCTGGACGAAGAATATGAAGGCATGTGGTTTCTTAGTGGACAAAGAACGAATCCGATAAGTAGAAGTCAGTGATGATAGAAGTAGTTGTCGATCTTTTCAGAGTAGGTTGACAGAGGATGGAGAATGCATTAATGGTGACCGAGTTGCAGGCAGGTTGTGTGGATCAAGGAAAGATTCCAGATCATTTTGGGTAGAGAAAGATTACTAAATATAGTAATCCAAGTCCAAAGAATGATCATGAAAAAGATTGGATGCATTTACTTCAGGCGACAAACATGAGATCAAATTCAGGACATAGAATAAAATCTCAAGGGGTGCAAATCTCTGAGACAACGAACTTGAATAAAATATTCAAGATTGTAGTAGAGAAAAGATCCGATGTGTACATAGTTGATAAAAATCTAGCAACAAAAGTAATGAGATTTGATATTTGGTAGGTGTGGCTGTTGAAACAGATATAGGGGTGGAAATAAAGACACTAAAAACAAGTCGACTGTAAGAGTAGAGTTGAATGGGTAGATTGAGTGTGTTGTAGAAAGTTGTGTTGTTGCCAAGAAAATCAGAAAAATCTACAAAAGTGAAAAAGTCGGAACAGAGCATTCTAGAGAGTAATACTGTAGCAGAGAGAAGAAGACAACCAAACAGAGGAAGGAGGAGATATCGAATAAAAACTTCAGTAGGCAGAGAAAGTCATTCTCAAGATATGAGAATTTTGTAAGTGTTACAAAACTCATTTGTAACAAGGTTTTATCATTGCATTGTAAACTTGATCAAACACCGTAAATCTCTGAGTGGGTGCTCAGAGTAGTGGTAGGTGCTCATAAATTCATGGGTTGGTACCGTAAATATTGTAAACTGATATTTACTGTGAGGCTGGATTCGAGTAGTAGACTCTAGTAGTTATTCTCACCGAGGTTTTTTCCCACATTGGGTTTTCCTCGTAAATCTGGTGTTGTGGTTTATTTTATGTGTGTGTGTGTGTGTTTTCTTCATTAATTTGTAGTGTCAGTATTAGCACACATAGTTAAATTTTTAAAATACACTGATTCACCCCCCTCTCTGTGTCCATTTGTGTTCTTCACACCTGTCTTGAGAGCACTCTGAGAATCTTGAAGAGCATTTAGCATTGCATCGAACTTAGGAACAATATGACTCCTAAGCTCTCCAACTCTGCCAATTATCCTTTCTTGACCATAGCTCAGACTTCGAATCTTCTCAAGCAAAAAAATTACTTGATTTTCATGCTGGCTCAAAGAATTTGACAACAAATCAATTGACTTAGATAAGCTTTCTAACTAATCCTTGTACTTTTGAGACTTCTTCTCAATATTCGCAGTGAACTTGTTCAGGGATAAGCATGATCTATAAAACTTTCCACCTAAGGTTATTGCATCCTGCATGCTTTTCACATAGTCACTCAATGTGGGTCTGTCATATGATATCATTTTATTTAAGGTATGGAGCCTTTTAATTTCAAATTTATTCTTGACCTTAACCTCTGTAGATTTCTCAAAAGATTCAAAATGAGAATTAACAGAATCAATTAGACTTTTCAATTGCCCGGATGAAGTATCAAATGCATCCTTTTGGAATGAGGGCATCAACTTCTCCAAAGTATTGATTGCCTTGTTCATTAACAAACTGTCTTCAACGTGAGATTTTAGAAGGTCTTTGTTGGCTTTGGCTTGAGCAAAATATGCCAACTGAAGTTTCTGAATGGGAGATAGGGAAGCAAGATTGATAGGTCCTTTTATAAGCTCTGGGTCATCAATGACCTGATTACCTTTCATAGTCTTAGTTCTGACTTCAACCTTGACCTCAGTCCTTCTACATCTTCCTTTGCAACAACTTCCTTTTCAGGTGTTGGAGTTATCTCCACTTTATTATTGTCACTCACACCTGCATCACTCTCCATTCTACTTTCTCCTGAAGCATTGGCTTCTACATGATCTGCTAATTGAACTTCTGGAATAGAAGTATCACCCACTGTCTGGTCAACTGAATGCACTTCTGGAATTGAAGGTGTGTCTACCTTAGGTTGTTCAGTTTCCGAATGGGTGTCAACTTGATCCTTTGGCAGATTGACCTCATATTGATTTTCTTGCAAAACTTCTCTCCAAATTTTCTCTATTTCTTTAGCAACTTCATCAATCTTACTGAACACGATCTTATGAACTTTGTGCTTACTCTGAAACTTATCCTTGGCTAACCAAAGTAATCTGTCTATCTCCCCATGCACACAAATTAACTAATATATATTCCTTCAATTTCTCATCTTCTTTATTTGCTATCAGTCTTCGAGCATCCAAAATATCACACAAACTCTCCAGAATTACAAATGATAGCTCTATCAGGGCTTTACTATATACATTCATATATTCAACTACGACTTCTTCTAATGGCCTCTTCCCACTCTCATCAAAATTTCCATACCGTTCAGATAGTGGTTTCAAATTACCGTCCTTGACAATTGAATTAACATTCTGATCTAATGTAATAGGGGCATAATAGTATAATTACCTTGAAGTTTTCCCAACTTTAGTACCTCATCAAGCTCAGACTTCGGTTTCTTGCCGGATCTTGTTTTGTCGGATGGCTTCTCCTTAGAGACCTTGGTGGTCTTAGGAGCTTTTCCCTTTACTTCTCTTACTGCTTCATCTGATTCAGTTTTTTCATCATCAACCATCACAAATCTGACTGATTTCTTCTTCTGCACTCCACCAAATGGCTTAATTGATGATTTAGGCTTGGGAGACTGAGAGATAGGAGTAGTACTCCTGGTTCTAGCTTTAGGCTTAGGGACTGCTGCCGGTTCCTTCTTTACTTTTATCGATTTCCCTTCAGAGGTAATATTTTCTTCTCTTACTTTCCGGATGACCTTTTTGGATATCCTCATGCTCTCCACAAAAGCTTCTACTTCTTTCAGGACCTTCTTCTGAATGATTGGCCTCTTAAATTGTTGATGAAGTTTTAGGCTCTTCTCTATGTAGGTTCCAAACTTTTCTTCATTAAAGTCCACCAGTTGGCTCAACAAATGTTGCACATACAGTTCCAAAATTTGTTTATCAACCTCATATCCCATTGGTAAAATCCATGAAATTTGAGGTTCCATCGTTTCCATCAAACACTGATCGGTGTCAAGAATGAAACATATGGTGTCTGCATATTTATCCACGAGAGAATTCATAATTATCTCTCTCATGCATTTCCTTTTGAAAGTTCTTAAAGTATCCCCATAGATTCTTGTTTCGGGCTTTGGAGTCACTGGAGTTGTAGAGATACTCCCAAATTTGCATTCCCATAGGCCTATCAAATGGCCACTGTACCAGACCAGCTCCCAAAATCTCATTTTTGAAATAGAAGAATATGCATAGAAGTAGGGTACCATATTTAAAGGGGCGCTTCTTGTTTTCCTTGATCTTCTTCAAATTATTGATGATCTCAGTTCATAGCAACTTGCAAAGATCACACTTCTTGTTCTCCCTCAACATCTCATATGCAATGTATATTGTAGTACCAGATACATAGTTCATTCGACTGGAGTAATAAATCTTGTGGCCTATCACCATAGAGGCAAACCAGATGTCATCCTCCAAAATGTCATCAATAGTCATTGCATGTTTATCAAACTTTGATCGAGTTGTATTGGTTACAATGTCATTTTTCACTGTTTTCAGAGATGACAATGGACCAGATGCACATAACCCTGTTACTACTTGAATCACACCTTTAGTGATCTTATGCAGCCTATCCAACCACATGAATTCATCATGAACATGACTCATAATATAACCGAATCCACTCCTGTTCATACGCCATCAGGAATTTCACAAATTGAACAAAACCCTTGCTTTCTAGTTCTTAAAATTCAGGTTTCAACATGGAACTTTTATCGGATAACCGGTTGTTGAAAAGATTCAACAGTTGGGAGCTTCCCAATTCTTCAATTGGACCATGAGTGTAAACCCTTATATCTTCAATGTGTAAGGCTCTGTGGGGTACAGACGAAAAATCACTCTTCAAATTGTCGTCCATTGAAATGAATGGATGATTTTTGAATTCGGGACGAGCACACTCAATGATGTTAAACAACCAGAGGGGTTGCGGTACTAGATGCAACCATTCTTCAAATTTCAAATTTCAAACTTCAACTGAAAGAGGGGTTTCACTGATAAATATCTTTGACGCCGGATTAGGTTTACTCGCCAAATCTCTTTGGAAATCGATAGCACCAAATTTTGTTTGATTTCCTTCTTCGCATAGCTCTCTATACTTCTTCTCTTCAATCACAAAGTGAAAAATGAAGAGGAAAAGTTACCTTTTATTCACCACAAACCTAACTTTTCACTACAATAAATGCACTTTGCCCTAATTCTTCGAGATGCTCTATATCTAACATAAATTCTTCAATTGATCTCCAAATAGGTTCAAATCTTCTAGAAATCTACTGCATTCATAAACACTTCTGCAACCTGCCGGAAACAAACACAAATCTTCAAACATGGGGTTTGCAAGATTTGCATTATAATTTTCCCAAGGCCAGATGCCTAGGTTCAGTTACCAGATGTAGTTCCAACACTAGAATCAGGTGTGGGTCCACTTCCTGCCTCTGAATCAGTCTTCTTAACCCATGCCTTCTTCATCTGATCTCTGATCTCCTCAAATTTTTCTTTTTTCTTCTCATCTGGCTTCTCATTCTTGTTCTTGTCTTCTAGATCTCTCCTATTCACATTTCTGCTTCTGTAATACTTAGCAATGCGACCAAATTTGTTGCAAGCATAGAAAACAATATTCCTTGCATAGGTCTAAAATTCATCCGATTTCTCTTTGATCCGCATTGATTAGAAACATGTCCAAACATACCACATGCATAACATCTAATGTTTGTCTTATCTTGAAGGTTATTCATCATACTTTTGCATACATTTGCCTTATGGTCATACTTATTGTATGTAAACCATTGATTGGTAATGAAGCATTATTGATCATCCTATTTTTGCATTGATTTGCCATATGACCGAATTTATTGCAAACAAAAAAATTGCCATTGAAATTATGAGCATTAGGCTGTCTTACCGAAGTCTTTCTTGAGTTATTCTTCTGCTGTGCTGACTTGGAGCTTTCACCTTTCTCGAAACCCAAAGCTTGAGTGTCATTAGGATTCTTCTAACTTGCAATCATTTCATCGAGCTTAGCTGAATTGATCTGAAACTTCTCTTTGTATTCATTTGCAACATCAAGATCGTATCTAAGAAGAATGATCCGCCTTTCAAGATCTTCCTCATGTTGTTTAGCATCTTGTAGGTCAAGCTTCAATTGTCCATTCTCACTCTCAAGTCTGCAACATTCTTTAGATTTGTCTTTTAGGGATTGAGCAAGCTCTTCTTCATTTTTCATCCTTTCTTCAATCTCTTTTGTCATTCTCATCACAATAGCTTCCATTTCATTCTTCTGGACTGTATTCACTCTAGCTAGTCTGTCACATTCTTCTGTCTTTTCCCTCAAGGCTTCTTCATTAATGCTCTGACTTTTCTTCTGCTTAAGATGATCAACAAGTTCCTTTCTCATTTCCCTTGATTTGTTCAATTGGTCCTTCAATATCTCAATGTATTCTTCAACATCTTTGAGATTTGCTTTCACTTGCTGGTTCTCATCTTGTGCATGATCAAGATCTTTAAGAGCAACAATTAGCTGCTTTCTAAGACTACCAAAATCCATTGATTCACCTTCCTGGATGAACCTCAAGCTGTTAGGATTCCTCTGAGGAACTAAGATCTGATACCAATTGTTGGAATCAAGGAACATTGAGAGGGGGGGGGGGGGGTTGAATCAATTTTCTACATTTTTTAACTTTGACAATATGTTTATTAAACCACTTAATGCATATGAAAGAAATTAGAGTGCAAAAACACAAAGCAAAGATCAACAACATAATGTTAATTTTAACACTTTCAGATTGATATAAACTTAGAATTTATAATTAGTTTCTAATTAGCTTGGTCAAGAAAGCCCTACCCTCAGCGATCACCCTGGTAAGGACAACAGCCATCTGATGGAAGAAGCGGAACCCAAGGATAACGAGGAAACCAGAGGGAATTCTAAGAAAGAAATGAACAAAGACTTTGAGAAGGACCTGACTGAGGATAGGGATAGCGGGGACAAGGAAAGCGCTAGTAAAGGGCTTATCCTAGATAACCTCAAGAAGCTCTCTGAGGCCAGAATGGATTTCGATAGATGGACCTACGAGACCCTTAAAAACCTGGATAAGAAAGGGATTAAAATGGATGAAAAGAGGGAGGATGAAAAAAGAGAGCAGATTAATTGGAAGCAGGAAATGGAGAATAAGGTAAAATCGTTGGAAGAGGGAAATGAAGCGATGAAAAATCTGATGGGAGTTATCCCAAGTATCCTCTCTGCTGTCATTAAAAACCTGGAGAACATTGCCAAGGTCGTTGATCATACCTGCACTCCTAAACCGGTCATGGATCTTGACTTGGAAGAAGAGACCATCTAGACTGGAAGTGGTGATGCTAATCTGGTGGGCGGTACTGCGAAGAGAACTAGGGCCAGTATCAAGAAAGCTGTGGCTGCATCAGCAAAGGATCCCCCCAACTTCAAAGACAACATCAAAGAGTTGTGTGATATCAGCAACACCTTGGCTAAAGCCTTGGAAAAAATCTGATTGCTGGAAGGCTTGCTGGCTTTTTGGGGCTTTTTGGGTTTTCTTCGGTTTCCGCTGGTTTTTTGCGGTTTCTGTTCTTTTCTGTTTCTCGTAGCTTTGCTGTTTAAGTTATGTTTGTAAAGGGTTTCGGGGCCCCTTCAAAACTTGCTTTTACCTTAATCAAAAACTGAAAGAAATTGGAATTAATGACAACATAGAAATGAACAAATTGAGAGCAAGACACAGTTACCCTGGGAAAACCTCCTAGGAGGAAAAACCCAGCCAGAAAAGATCGTCAAATCTGATTATGGATTATAGTTATGCAATCATTACAACACTTATCTCATGTATTTGTAGGTTCAGATGTTGCTATCACAAGAGGTATGACAAATTGAGGTGGCTGCCTTCAACATTCGCTTGCTGTCATGTGAGAGATGGATGTTGCTATTCCCTTAACCTAGATTGCAGACCTTCAAGGAATTCGCTGTGTATAACCTAGATTGCAGACCTTCAAGTAGTTCGCTGTGCATTCACTGAGTTCGTTGACTCCTCAAGATGGATTTCGCACCTCGTAATGGCAGATGAAAGTTGTTGTAAGTGCAAATGTCTGAGGTTCGCATTTAGGCCAGCATGTAGGTTTCACATGAATGAAGGAGCTGATTGAATTGAGTGAATAACAATGAGTTCTTACCTTTACTTATATGAGGAGCGAAACCTCTTAGCTAGGTCGGCTTTCCTTTTAATTAACTTTAATTATATTTTCCTTAAATGCCTTATGAATAGGGTCGGCCCTATTTATCAATACGTTGAGTGTTAAGTTGTGAGGTGAGGTTTTAAGGTTGCGTGAGGTATAGGGCTCTGCCCTACACGTTTGAGGAAAGGGGCCAGCCCTTTTTTGGCGGAATCCAATGTTGCCCAAGGCAATTGGAATCCGTCATTCCCTAATTAATATCAACACATAACACCAATATTTTTACATGGAAACCCGGTTAAGAGAAAAAACACGAGGGGATTCTAACCCACAATATTAATATACTCTATTAAAAGTATAGAAATATTACATAAGGGGAATGCACATGCATTTAGGCACACTTCCTAGAACTCACTGCTCTTACAAGAAAGGGATACAACTCGGAAGGCTCACTGTCTTACAAATGTTTGTAAGAGTTTAAAATGTGTTTTGAACTATGAAGTAGCATCAACAAATGCCTGGATATAGTTTTGGTTAAGTACAAAACATATTCTTACTTTGCTTTGCAATATTGCTCTGTTTTGATATTCTGCCAACTACCGAAGCACCAATATTTAGCTTGCGCACGTGAAACTGCACACAATCAATCATACACGTATCCCACACAATCATCAAATACCAAAATGATCAAATAAACCTGTCTTATATATCCACATGACCAATTTAGGTCATCACCAAGTCGGCTTCAAGAACACGTCACAAAAGATGAAACGTGTACACAAGTCCACTTCAATCTAATCCAAAAACAATTAAGTAGACCAAAACAAAATGTCCACATGCTTCCCACAGGTCGACTCATCAACTTAGAACACACAAACAATCACAAAAATCGATCTGCAAGATCGACAAACTAAATCATCACACATTACCATTGATAACCACTGTTCTAACCAAAACATGATTACAAGATCTTCTAACTTACACAAGAATTATCACCGGAGGCTATAAACCTGGAATAAGGTAAATTGCATATCCACAACACATATCCCAGATCCGCAAAGAAAAATACTCATTCAAAATAATCCACCAACCAAAATACTACACACTCTGCTGGATACCCTGTTCATCTTACTAGACCTTACCGAACTCAAGGAATCTTTACTCAATCTTCCAGAATGATGAAACAATGAAGTGCGGATACCAATTCTGATATAAGTTGCGATCAATGACAACATCTCAACATACCTTCAGTGTCTTTTTCCAACATATATTCACCCTCTTCCTTCAAACTAATGTTTCCATTTCCCCCTTTCCAGGCCACAAGAAGTGCTCAAGAATAGTGTATTTACAAATCGAAATTCAACATCGCCTTGTGGCTTTCAAAAATAATTCCCAGCTTCGCTGTAAAAAGTTCTTCTTTATTTATCTTTATGATTTCTCAATTTTACATTAACATTTAAGGATTCCCACTCATGAATGATGTAAAATTGTTGACAGTTTCTAATTTAGAAATCTAAATTCAACCTCAACATGTGGCTTTGGAAAACCATTTTCAGATTCAAATAATTTATATTTCTTGTTATCTCCATATGTCAATTATCTCCCTTTGTACAGTTTTGCTGGTTGAAAGCATCTCAATTTGGAGTTGACATACATTGCAATGCTCCACCATAAGCTATCTTACTGAGCAAGTTCTTACTTTTATGCTTGTCTATCTCAATTTTATTTACTTTTTCAAAGTTACCTACTCTTCTATATAACTTACCTTAAATCTTCACATGGAGTTCTCAAAAAACTGTTTTTTCTACTCTTGTACACACTGGAATTCTCAAAAAACTAATTTCTTATGTCAGGCAAGATGTCAGATAAGAATTGTCGCACATCTTAGGAGAGGAGACATTCATCAATTTTACTATCCTTAATACTTGGAGTTGACCAACCTCCAGCTTCCCTGATACAAGTCTACCCATATACCTGGTAATACTGTTTTTTTTTACTGCTCTCTAAGTTCCACACATTATATTCATCCACTTACTTCAAACTAATATTTCCATTTAACTCTTTGCAGCAAACTATACATGTGTCTTTCGAAAATCATTTCCAACTTCAATGTGGAAAGTTCCTCCCTATTTAAATTTGAAATGTAACTTCATTTAATTGAAAACAACTTTCTATGGCAGGCCCTCACAAAATAATTGGGTCGTGTTCAAATGAAGACCATGCGTTTAAATTTCAAAATATTTATTGCAGAGCTTATTAAAGTCTAGCAATATTTTGAAATATAATTGTTGGGCGATGTGATGTAATTTGGGCATCTATAATTTCTAGAATAAGGAAAATATCTTCTACCATGTAACACATTTATTAGAGGCATATTTATATAAAATTAATTTATTATTTGTTAAAAAAATATTTTTGATTTTAAGATCATTTATGTAATTATAGATTTGAATCTTACAATTTTAAAGTTCAAAATTTTAAATTAGATATTACTGACTTCTTTCTACTAATCATTGCGAGCTAACATAAAATGAAGCGATATTGTCTCACCTTATACTAAATGACTAAGTACTCATATCCACCAAATGTTGTATATAAAATAAGAACTAAAATAATAATGCAAGAACAATTCATTAATTAATTACTTTTTTCAAGCTTAACGAGAAGGTACAAGAATTAAACAACAATTATTTAATTTTAGTTAGAAGATCACAAGCATATGAGTAAAAAATGAGAATAAAATTATTCATAATTCAATAAATCTCAATACTCAAATTAAGTAATGCTATGAAAATCCCTCTTAACTCATAAGTGACAAAAAATTACACACTTTCTAATAAAAGAATAAAAAATGATAAAAAATAATAGAAACACATTCAGCACTTATTTTGTTTGTTCTAAACTATAAAATTAAATAATATAGAGCCTAGGTAATGCAATAACATATATTGTATACCTTTTTAAAAAATCATGTTTTACAACCATTTATGATGTTTTCCTTTGTATGTATTTTATTCCTTGTTTGACATCAATACAAATGCAAATTGAACGTCAACATGCGACTTTAGAAAATCATTTCCACCTTCAAATAATCATAGTTAATTCTTCCAATTATCTTGCTTGTATTTACATTACGTCCACACTTTCGCCTATCGGCTTACCGTTGCATGCATACCATGCAACTGCTAGTTTACAATTTTTTTAACAAATCCTTAACTCTTCACCATATATAATGTCAGTCAATTTTTTATTCCACTATAATGTAATCATAATCTTCATGATTAACTAGGTAAGGGAGTATTGATGATCACTAAATCTCAATGCCAAACTTTTCTCATCTATATTAACAAATCCTTTTTGACCGATGAATCTCACTATATAAAACTAGCAATTTTACCTTGATGTGCAATGGGTAAAACCAAAGAGGTGTGGAAGGTTAATTAGGAAAAAAAATTAGTATTTTTTTTGTATACAATTATACAATATATGAACTCAATTGGTTGGTCATTTAGTAAATGGTGTTGTTGTGCAACAAAGCTCTCAATGGAGAAGTGTTAGCTTCAAATCAACTACACATCTACTTATAGGGATCCAAATAGAGTAGGAGAGATCGAGTGAATAAGAGAGGTAGGAACTTGATTCTATATTTGAACAATAGGTAGTTCATTGTGTGGATAGACGCCTCATTAGAGGGATATGGAGAAATTTTACACAAAATGGGTAAGTTGTGGCTTATGAGCCAAAAAAACAAGGACCATGGAAAAAATTATGGAACCATGATTTAGAGTTGGTCACTGTCATGCATGCTCTCGACTTAAGGAGTCACCACCTTTTCAGAACTTTTTTTAAAAATTAAAATAGATTATCATTGTTTGGTTTACATATTTAGATAGTAAAAGTAAAAAATAAATAAAAAGATAGCCAAGTTCAACAAAATTGGATTCGTTTTATCATAAATTTTATATCTTATATTTTTTTTGAAAAAATAGGATATTATATTAATATTAAAGTTCTATTGTGATACAAAGGATGCATTTATATTCTAGAAAATAAAATTGAAGGTATATAATTATATTTTAGGTGCACAAAATGCCATATTCTACTCATTTAGGAGTGGCAAAAAATGTTTTTGATTAAGGCAAAAACAGGTTTTGAAGGGACCCGAAACCCTTTACAATAAGATTTTGAATGGATTTGGAACCCTCAACCAGAAAGTTGTCCTAACAAAAGGAACATGAAAGCACCAGACAACCATGGGTAGTTATGGCACCCATAGCCAAATACATGGGTTTTAAAAATAGGCTCCCACAACCTAAAACAAAAGCTGCAAAAAGAACAACCAATAGCTAGCCTAAAACTAACCCCCAACCAAGAGCCATCAAGATTTACATTTAGAGCTACTCTTGTGGGAACGAAGATTCATATCAAAAGAAGTCTTAGAGAACTTAGTTTTCTTACCCTTAATAGTAATCCAACCCTCTTCCACTTGCGCTGCCTTACCATGCCAAGCCAACAAAAGACCAACATTATCCAGAGAATGAATGCCTGCAGCCACTGTCTCAGAGATATCATCAGTTTTCCTCCGTACTGGCATGACATTATCAGTAAAGCCACCAGATTTGATAGCTGGAACGCTATCACCAGAAATTGTAGCCAGAGGCCCATTCTCTCCCTTTAGGGATTTCAACATGATAATCTTGCACAACTTCAACAACCCCACCATTTATGACATCTGGAGAGGATGCCCCAAGATCATATGAGTCCATCGCAACCACTTGAAAAAATCTCCTATGTTGCTCAAATTTCTTCTCAACCGTATAATGCTGTTGAGAAGGACCTTTCCATCATGTAGCCGTCATTGCCTTTTTCTCAAATCCACATTGTGTAACTGCATGACTTGTTTTAAAACATCTTCTACACTGGAAGGGAATCCCTTCATAGTCTAAAGATTGAACCCAACAACCCTTAGAAGATTTGAGTAATATCTCAGCAAGCAACCCTTTTGAAACATCCATTTCAACCAAAATGCGGGCAAAGGTAGAGCGAAAAATATTATATGATTCATCATCCACCATCAAAAAATCTCCAAGGGCATAACCCACTTCCTCTAAAAGAGAATCAACCCATAAATGAAGGGAAAGACTAGGAAGCCGAACCCAAATCAAGATCTTATTAAACATTTCAGAAGAAGGGTTGAAATCAGAATGCCAAGGCTTAATCATCAACAAAAATCTATCCTCCCAACTAATATAATGATCACATAAGATTTTGTTTCTATCTTGAGCATTATCAAATTTTGCAATAAAAAACCCCTTAGGCATGGGGAAAATATGAACTTTACCAGTAATAAGAGGCTCCCAATGTTTTGAGATCTAGGTATGTAACTAAGGGAGGCTAAGCCAAAAACCCCTAAATCGACATATCACACCATGTAAGGAAAGAACAAAAACATTATGATCTACTTCCTTTTATGTCTCTGCTTTTAGATTAATGATAATGACATTTGCAACAGGAATGAACCCACCATCAAATGGCCGTTTCCCTTACCGTGACCTCGGAGCCTCACCAGTCCGCCCTTGCCCGACAAACACAACCACACCAGAACCAGCAATGACATTCGACAAAACCTCAGCATCGACAGGCGGCAAAATATTCGAACCCCTTTCATGGTAGACGAGTGTGTCTCCTCGTTGGGAAAATGTTGGCCCTTCCCCTTCCTGTCCAGCATGTCACACGCTTTGCGGAATACCAGTGACCTGAGTCACAAAATTTCCCATTCGATCTCCCTGCCCAAAGCTCCCGTCTAAACTCCCTATTCAAAAAGCTTACGATAAATTTTATTGTTATAACTTAGAGGCTATGGAGTGGCAAAAAAATGTTGCATAGTTTGAAATAACACTTTTTTTGGGCTTGAAATTAAGGCTATTGTGACTCAATTTGAGGTTCGGTATTTTGAGTGCTAAATGGTAAAGAACAAAACATGGGTAGTACAATAGTCTATTGTATCCACATGACATTCTAGAAAAAAAATAGTTGGCTGTTAGCATGGATTTCGGTTTAGGTTTGTCTAGAAACTGCCATAAACACAACACTATCCTAGTAGTAGTAGACAAGCTAACTAAAGTTGCCCATTTCATTGCTAGGAATGTTAATGAGGATGATATTATTGTAGCATCTAAATTTGTCAAATAAGTGGTAAGGTTATGTGAGATTGTAGATATGACTACCTATTATTGGGATAAATTACTTACAACATGAATTTGGACCATATTGATGGTCGCATTTGTAAGCAAATTTAATTTCAGTTGTACTTACAATCTAGATATTGATGTACAAACTAAAAGATCAACTAGGTGTTTAAGAATATGTTATGAATATATGCTATAGATCAATCATCAAGGTAGAAATATTATCTCTATTTAGTTGAATTTATATAAAATTAATCATATCTTGATTTGGAGTTTTATACGATAAAAAATATAAAATACCATTGGGCTAGAAAATTTTGTAAAATTGTGTTTCTATTGGGCTTGAGGTACTTTAAGAATACCATAAGAAAATAGATAATAAGATGAAGGATGAAAGAGGCTTCAAATAGGAAGAAAACAAAGAATTTTGAAAAGATTTCCTCAGAGCCACTTATAGGAGGAAATTGAATGGGCAAGATGTTTTCTATCGTCTTCCATCTTTAAGGATTAGTCTCAATCATTGATCATCTAAAGTAGGCCATCCATATCAAATAAATGTAAAAATCTTTAAAAAATAATATTTATTTTAAAAAAAAAATTGTTACACCAATTTGGAAAAATTGGGGCAACCCTACAAATTTTTTACCCATTTGTAGCTTACATGCTCTATGCATGCTTTTCAAGGTAATTTGTGTTACTTCCCATGCATGATTTTCTTCCTTAGAACCTTCATTTGAAGTTTCTTGGTCTTTTGTGTGTCTTGTAAATTCTAAGTGTCCAGGTGCAATTCGGGTTTACAAACCTGAATTACATCATTTACTCTTCCTAGTGCAAATCGGGTTTACAAACTTGAATTTCACCTCCTCCTTGCACTTGCTTTACACCTTTTGGTGTTGTTCGGGTTGGTAGACCCGAACTAAACCATGTTATTGGTGTTGTTTGGTCCTACGAGCCTGAACAACACCGTATACCCTTGCCATTGCTTATGTATGGGCGGTGCATGTAGGGTTCGTAGGCTCGCCATGCATCGAAATCCATTTCTTGGTGCATGGCAGGTCTACAACCCCACCCTGCACTTCGTAGCTCTTTGTGCCATAGCCTTTGTGTATGGAGAGTTTGTAAACCCGCCTTACACGAAGTTTGAGTTCTTCCCTTTTCAAGTGCATGGTGGGTTTATAAATCTGCCATACACTTTGATCCTTCCACTTAGGTGTAGATCGGACCTGTAGGTCCGACTTACACCTGGTTTTGATATGCACTCAATTAGTGTAGTTTGGACCTATAGGTCCGATTTGCACCAATCACATGTTTCTCCCCAAGGTGCAGTTCGAGTCCATAGGTCTAAACTACACCTAGCCTTTTTTCCAAGTGTAGTTCAGGTCTACGAACTTGAACTACACCTTTGAACTACACTTAGTCATAAGTTTAATTCAGGCCTATGAACCCGAATTACACCAAAAGCACACACGTAAATAGGGTTCATAGGCCCAATTTACACTTGTTCTACCATGATGCAATGAGGGTTTTTGTAACCCTAATGACACTAAATTCAACACATACATGATCCTGTTCAGTAAAAATGATCAAGATAGTTGGTGATTTCTCCTTACAAGTGTTGATGCTTTCACAATGCTATAATGCTTTTCAAATGTCAAAACCTTCTCCAGGGAAAAGACAATGAAGTTCAAGAAGCAAGACTCGTATCTGCTCTTCCTCTCATCCTTAGTCGCATCAAACATTGTGAACATCAAATGAATCTGAAATACAAGCTACTTGACAACAATATGAAGATTTTCTGAAGAAGGATGATCATAATAAAGATGTCTTTGAACACTTAGTAATTTTTATGCATCTCTAGCGCAGTGACATTTTGTAATTCCAATCTACACCTTAGGTGTCATTCTTTGTGTGCACTAATACACATGTAGGATTGCACGTGTCCTAAGTCAAATAAGACTCTACCTTTGACTTAGTCATAAATTAGTTGTAACTTTCCTAGTTTCATGCTGCTCTTCTCCTCTCTATATAGGAGGGTTTTCATTGTAATAAGGATACTCTTTTGATGGATGAATCTTTTGGAAATGCAACAAAACTCTGCCGATTTGGGAAGCACTCTAAAACTTTGTTTTTAGATGTAAATCAAATTGCAATCAATAAAAGAGACAAGTTGCTTTCAATCTTTGTGTTGGAACAAGTTGTAATGTGACAAAATTATTCGGAGTTGATTATGAGTATTGTGGTGTTATTTGAAAGAGATTTAAACCCAATCTTGTAGTCTTTGAGCTGCTTATTGTGTTTATAATTAATGATATATTGTGAAATTTGATCTTGTAGTCTTTGAGCTACTTATCATGTTTGAAGCTAATGTTTCATGCTCAAGCAAAGTGATAACTTGCAGTCTTTGTGCTGTTTTTATCTTCTACAATTGTGAAATTTAAGGTGAAGTGTATGTTGAAGTCTTTGAGCTACACATATTTCATCTTTGTTCTTGAAGCTTTAGAGGAAGTCATGGAAAGTCTTTGAGGTTTCATGAGCTTCTTAATTAATTTTGCTGGGTTGTACTTGAAAGAATTGTTAGAAAAAGAGTCATTTGTAAAAGGTTGATAAATCAATAATTAGAACAAGACTTTGAGCTTTGTAGTTACTTTCCCGTCCCATTACTTAGTTTTAGAAAATAGGAGCAACAAGAGGCTTTGTAGTCTTATGGAAACTTTCCTTCTAAATTAGTATAGATTGTATGTCATTGCAAATAAGAATTGTTTTCAATCTTTGGGAAATAAATTCATTCTAGATAGAGAATTGGGTAAATACTTACTCTGAAAAGAGAGAGTAAAGTAATTGTATCATCCTGGATTAGTGTAAAGTTAGCAGATAGGATAATATTAGATATAGTTTGTAGTACAATAGTGGAGCCTTCCCTTACAAGTAAGAGAGACCATATCTTGCCTTTTGAGAGATATTGTCTCACATACTGTGGTGAAACCCACATTTTGTAAGCTCTCTCAAGTTTACAATTTTTTCACCCAACAAAAACATAATTAACTAGTTATACATCAAATTTATTTATATATGTTATAAAAAATTCAATAACTCTTAAAAAAATAAAAAATAAAATAAAAATTAATTAACAAATATATTTAATCCAAAAAGAACAACAAGAAGCACAATATATTGTGGAAAACTGATCACTTCAAACAAATATATTTAAATCTATAATTTTATAATCTTATATTAAAAATGTATTTAACATTTATACTACATAAAATATTAAGAAACTATAATATATACTAATAAATATAACTAGCATACCTATATTTATAAATAAAATTTATGTAGAGGATGCCAAAGATATCAAATTTAAAAAATCTTTACCTTTAGCATAGATTAATTAATTTCATATGGTTAATATTTATTAGAATTTAGTCTTATTTTAGAATATGAAATGATTTGCATGAAAAAAATAGAAGTTTCTTTTAAATTTAGATTCTAAAACATAATTTTTTTAAATTAGAAGCTTCTTTTAAATCTAGATTTAAAAATATAATTTTTGGAGTCTTATCTTAGAATATGAAATGATTTCCATGCAAAAAAATAAAATAAATAGAAGTTTTTTTTAAATCTAGATTTAAAACCATAATTTTTTAAATTAGAAGTTTTTTAAATGTAGATTTTTTTGTTTTTGTTTTTACATTTAACAAATAATAATAATAAGTTGCTTTTTTATTTAGATTTGATTCTTTTAAATCTAGATTTAATTTTTTTTCATATTTAATAAATAATAATAATAGAAAGTTGCTTTTTAATTTAGATTTTACTCTTAAACTTATTTTTAAATTATTCATTGTCTAGTCATTATTATAAATAATAATAATAATAAAATTTTTCTTTTTAATTTAAATTTCAGTCTTTAATTTTTTATTTTTAAATTTCTAATTATTAAAATTACATGGAAAAAAATGGGTGGGTGCCAATGTAGTGTTATGCCTCTGACACAATTATAATACAAACTTATTAATTAAATAATTGTTATTCTTTATCTATATATATTTTTAAAAGTTGAATAATAATATTATTAACCTTTTATAATACATATTAAAAATAATTAAGTATATATTATATGTATTTTGATTTAATAAATATTTAAATAAATGAAAACAAAAATTTATAAAATTTAAAACATATAGTTTATTATTTATATTCATTATATTTTTTATTTAAATATTATATTCATTATATATTATAATATAAATAATTACTAAATTTTTAAAATAAAATAAATTTATAATTATAATTTTTCTACTAATTTAAATTTTATAATGGAATGGATGATGGTGTTTTTATTTTTAAATCTATTTGTACTTACATATGAAGACATTTATGCGTCCTTTCTACATATGAAAATTCATGTTGAATTTCTACACAAGTTAGTGAATGTCTTGAAACGAAAGGTGAAAACAACACGTGGGAAAATGGTCGACAACGAAAACAAATGACTAAGATTGTTTTGATCATCTTGCCTCCATTCTTGAATAAGTTGAGCTGTCGATTCGCCAAGGTAGGTCGTTCATCTCGTTTAAGGGAACACCTTTGGTGTAATTAATACAAAGTATCAATATGGTGTTATTGGGAGGAGATTTACTCCAAGTAAATTAATCTTAGAAGCTACTTCTATTTATTTGAATGGTTTAGCATTGATGTTTAGTGGGTATTGGAAAATATTGGAAGATTTTTTTATGGAAATAATCAGATTGTATAGATGTAGTATTTTGATCTTTTATATGGCGAGTTATAATAATTTGAGTAAACATCCATTTAAATCAGAAGTCATCTTTTAGCTAAACAACTATGTGCAAGAGGATTTCATCCATTAAAGTTACCCAAGGCTTGAACCTATTTTGAACATTCTCTTTTGGGTTTAAACCTTGGTAGATGGTTTCTTTTATCGCATACCATCATCCTCACCAATCGTGCTCAACCAATTGAGTTACAACCCTTTGACTTGGAAGATGTGTTTTAAATTTGTGTAGTTTTGTAAAAAAGGCAAAGATGGTATTGCTTTGGCAACTTGAGAATATACTATTAAGCCAAAAGATGACAGAAGATGGGCTCAAAGAAATATACATTTCTTTGGTGCAACTAGAAGACTCATACAACATATTTTTCAAGAATTATGTTGCACCATTGACTCTCTATCCAAAGAAGGTTTGTTGTTGGTGTTTGGTCAATAGATGAAGATGGAAGCCTTGGATGGTTTTGTGATGCTACATAATCAATATTATATTTATGACCATTAGTTTATTCTTTCAAGATGCTATGGTTACACCTTTTGTAATTATATTGACCCTAGTTGACTCTTTTTGTCTATGTTGAAGTTGTTTCACAAATTTATGTAACATTTATTAGTTTGTGCCAAGACAAGAATACTTATGCATTTATTACATTCAATCTATTTCAACAATTTAACCAATTCATGGAATATAATTAAAAAATTCCAGAACAAACTTTCTATAGTTATATTTATTTTTCTATTTCAAATGATAGTAAAAGTGTCATTTATTTGTCTTTCTATCGGTTTATATTAGAAACATTCGAGGTGGAAATCAAAATTTTCTCTTTTAAAAAAATGATGTCTTAAAGCATTTAACTCATTCAATCAGATGACAATTGTATTAATGACTTCAATGACATGATCACTATTGTATATGTCATATCTTGACTTTATTATGCATTTTTTATTGGTTGATTTTAGAAATGCTCATTGCAAAAATATTTTGTCGTAATTTTTTTACAAAAAGGTTGTAATGTTTTAAATTTGTGGTTAAATTTGTCAACCCTATTAATTTTTTGAATAACAATAAATAGTGTTATAGATATGCCACGGTGTCAAATAACTTAATTTGAAAGTTATTTCTACCAACAATTTACAATGTGCAATTCTTTTATCGATTTCAATTCATTCACAATCTACAGATGAGTTTTTCCATTAGATTTTTTTTAATATATATTAAATTGTTTTGGTTATATTTTTACTTTATTTTTTTTCTTCATATGGTATGCTTTTGTTGGTGTGTCATCTTTGGGGATTTTGATCCTCAAAAGTTAAAAACATAAAAAAATATTTCCTAATCTTTAGAGTATTTGAAAAAAGTAGTTATTTCTAACAAATTAGTAAGCAAATCCTTCTTTATGGTCTTAACTCAATTCTTTTGAAGATTTGTTTAGAAGTTCTCGATTCTTTGATATCTTGGTCCACTTTGCAAAACAATGTAAATTAGATTTTCTATAGAAACACTAATTAAATCTTCACGCTAACACAAACAATCACACTATTGACAAGAACTTGTTACAATGCGCCTCTTGTTTAATATAGGTCCTTCTTAACTCCTTTTATTTGTGCTAAAGTTGTTTCACATACATCATGCAACATTTATTTGATTCTTTCTTGGAAAAAAATTAATTTTAGAAATAAATTGTAATTTTTTACATAATATTTAATAAATTATTTTTATAGTTATCAATATTTGTAAATAGTTGTAATAAGGACTCAATACATAGTGTAATAGACATTCAAAAAAAACAAACAAAAAAAACAAAAAAAAACAAAAACAAAAAAACTTCTATTTTAAATTTTTTTTTTTCATGGGTGTGGAGCATAGAGCTTGATGTCCAATCAAAACTCCATGTTTATTAGAAAATATTAAATAAATATAATAATCAAATTAAATATATTTAAATTAATTTTTTGAAAAGCTTACTCCAAGGGCTATGATCTTGCAAATTATTTTGTGATATTGATTCCATTTGTTGTCCAACCCAATGTTTGAAAGAGAAAAATGAGAAAAATTTGAGGACCAAGGTGGAAAAGCCTACCAAGGACCTTCGATTGAAGACTAAAGAAATATTAAAATAATTAACAATCGCATGGGAACATTTGAGATTTTGTTTAAAAATAATTAAAAAACACCCTCATTTGAAGGTACCTTCAAACAAAGGTGATTTTTGAGTCATAGAGAAAAACCTTTAAATGTAGGTGTTTATTAAATTCACCCATCTACTCCCCTCCATCCATGCTATTTTCTATCTTCCACAAACGAGACACACTATTGTGGGTCTACCCTTTTACATGCATGTTTGGGAATGCTATGTACTTTGAAATGCACAATTATTCTAGGATTCGAACATACATCTTAAAGTGAGGGTAAAATATGATGGTAAAAAGATTTACAATTCCATGACATTTTTTATTTAATTTTGGACCCATTTTTAGGAGAGTGCCTTAATACATAGATATATTGACAAACACCATAAATTTATGGTGGAATTCATGTTCCTTACCCTATCCTACCTACCTATTATCCATCACACACATTCACATATACTTGACACTTGCCCCATCCATTTGTTTACACATTAGTATGCAATATCCCTATTTGTGTGTTTATTATACTTGTGTATGCACATAGTTCCATACACATGGTGCCCACTTTAATTTGTCCCCTTTTGTGTCTTGTAAAAGTCAATGTTCGCCAGCTTCTACTGAAGCCTTTCCTTCCAAGGGTTGACCAAAAACAATTTTTTTAAATTTCTAGCCATGTTCTTGTATTGAAAGTGTTAAAATGCTATTTATTTTAGACATCCATGATTTAAGAGTTATATTTAGATATCATTCATATTACACATTTCAATTGAAACAATAAAAGAATCTAGATCTACATGATAGGAGCATATGCATGATTAAAAAGTATTGTTTTTATTTTAGACATCATTTCTACAATTTGACCTAGGAAAAATGCTCCCTTTTGACATTACAGTAACCCTGCCAAATATTATAATACTAACACCTCACATATTCCAAAATGAATATAAAATAAAGACATTAAACAAATTGAAAAATAATAATAATTAATATGAGAAACTTATCCTTAATCTTCAATTTCATAAACTAATCTTTATTCTAGTGGATTAGCGTAGACTAAGCTTTTAGAAAAGCCCATTTCGCTTTCCACAGCTCTGGCATAATTTTGTCATTATCGATAAAGAAGTAATTAAAACTTTGATGAGAACAAGAGGCTGCATGCTTGCCAGTTTCAATATACCATTATTATTAATTAATATTATTAAATTGTATTTAAGAAAACAATAAGAACATTAGATTAATACAATCCACCACATAAATGCCTCGACGTACACACGACGGCAATTTTTATTGACTAACGTGCTCCACTGGCTTACAATAACAATCTTCACCTGTTTCAAGGCTGTGAATTAAATAATCCCACATTTATCTGACAACTATAGTAGAAGATTCATATCGATCCTTAAAAAGATTAGGCGACATAATATCTATCATATAACATTGCTAACATTTTAATCAGGATTCATAATAGCAAATAACTTGACACCGCAATTCTCCACCATTCAATCTGCTGGATAAAAAACTTCCTCCATTCATTCATCCAAATACAAGACGTCATCCAGTCTATTGAAGCTGCAAACAGTCTTCAAGACGAGCCACATGAGCGCCAAGAGCGAGAAGAGCAGAAGAAGAGCGTCGAAAGGATCATAACCAGGAGAATCATAGACCCCAAGAGCATAGGGAAAGTAGAAAACAAGCATACCAAGCGACTTATAAATTCCCACGTATAAGAACACCACCAAGTAAACCAAAAGGGCCAAGGTGCGATACAAAGGAAACCCGATGGCCAGAGCGGTGGTGAGAGACCATGGGATTTCACAGCAATTAGCAGCCTCCAGAGTCCTATAAACCTCCGCCATGGTGGGCGGGTCATCCTGCGTGCACCGGATTACCACCCGAAGAGCTGCACCCAGCTGCACAATTGCTCTTCCCGACGCCATTATCTCATCCCTCATCCTCTCATCCAAATCTTCCCCATTTAGTATATAATATCTACGCAAGGGGCACGCCCACGGGAGCGGTGGAATCATATGGCGGCGCAACCAGAGCGCCGCCCGAAACGTCCTTCCATCCCCCACCATGCTTGACGCCACCTTGGCGGCGCCGCTTAATTCCTTGGCTGAGATGAGCGCGTACAGGAGCTTTCCAAAGCTCTCAACACATGATCTCCAATTTGTAGTTTTCCATAGCTCTGCTTCTGATGAACCCTGCATCAAGATATGATCTGAAGATTTGCGGGGGGCAGCTTGGGCATGGATGAGAGTAGTGGCCATTTCTAGGGCTATCTTGTACCTCTCTGCCCATGTTAGAGCTTGATGGAGGGTGCTCCATTCTTCTCCTCCTGATTCCAATTGGGTCTCCATGGGAATCGACAATGGAGTAGTCACCTGTCTTGAAACTTTCTTTCTTTCGTTTTGGTTTTGGGTTTCGTGGGTGGAAGTTATCATCCTAGACAAAAACATCATTGAACTTGGGATCAGGTTGACTTGAATTTGTTTTAGGTTCGTTCACTCACGGGGAAAGTCTTTTTATGTTCTACAAATTTAAGAGAGCTTTAGGTTCATAGGTTCACATGCCCATCTTTTTCATCATTGATATAATACAAATCGATCAACTTTCAATCTCATTCATCGATCTTTTTCATCATTAATATAATAATAAAGATTGATCAAATTTTAATCCCATTTATGAAGATAGCAACGGGGTTGTCGTCATTCTCAAGATGTTACTTCTTAAATAATGGTATTCATTATCACGTGCAGATGTGTGTTGCTGGTTAAATAAGAGTATTCATGATCACATGCGACGGGCATCTAGCCACTAAATGACCGAACCGATGCTTAAATCTCAACGCCAAACTTTTCTCTCGTCTTTAATAACGGGTCCTTTTCGACCCGTGAATATTAAAAAATCTCTCCTTTGTAACTACGAAATCGGGGAAAAACATCATTAGGTAATCACAAAACCAAATAAACTATGAAATCAAGTCTTAATACATTCAATAAAGGAATGAAGATAAGATATTCAAATAAAAAAGCAAATCATATGCAGAATTCTCCTTCATTGACTTCTATTGTCCTTCTTTCTCCTTCAAATTGGATGTGTGGATCTCACATACAAAGCAAATGCAAGTGAAAAGCAAGTTGATTACTAGATGAAAATCACAGCATAAGCTTACTCGAAGCGTGGTTAGAAATCGATGAGAAAATAGGTCAATTTATAGGACAAGAATCTCCAAAATTGGCGAGCAATTGAAAAGGGCAACAAATTCAAAAATTTGGCATGATTATGACATGATTGAATGACAAATTTCATGACAACCTTCTATGTGAAAATAATGACAAATTGAGAGCTAATTGTGCTTATCAATTATGACATGATTGAGAGGTAAAATAACCACTTGATTATTACAAATTAGGCCTAAAAAATAGCTCATTGATTGAATGACAAATTGAGCATGAAAATAGCTTTCAAAATATGACAAATTAACCTAAAAAAGAAGAGCCCAATTAGAGGAGAAATTCATGGGAAATGTTAGGAGAAAATTAGGTGCAAAATTAAATTTGAAAATTAGGAAAATTAGGTGGCACTAATTAATAAATTTAATTGTGACACAAGAGACTTAGCTCACAAAAAGGGGAAACTAATTAGCCAATTAAATAATTCGATTTAATTGTGACACAAGGGACTTAGGATAAATGAAATTAATTCATTTAACCTAGAGAATGTTAGTGAAATTTAATAATTAAAGAATTATTAAAACCCTAGGAGAAAGGACTAGAAATGAATTAGGCCATGATCAAAATCAAAGGACAATTGACAAAGACATGATACTGATATAGAACCAAATATTGAATGACAAAGACCAATGACAAATCAGTCAAATATGACAAAAAGATTGAATTGATAAAGGATAATTGACAAAGGATCAATGACTAATTGATCCAAAATTGATGAAGATTGATGATTGATTGAGACTGATGACAAATCAATCAAAGATTAAGAAAAGGTCAATTTGATGAAAGTTGACTTGATAAAGACCGACAAGGACTGCTGACGAATCGATCGCAAACTAATGAAGGATTGACGATGATGATTATTGAAGATTGAAAGGGATCCAAAATGATCCAAATTGATTAACAATTGATAATTGATTGAAAAAGGACTGATGATGAATCGATCACAAATTGATGAAAGGATTGGTGATGATGATTATTGAAGATTGAAAGGGATCCAAAATGATCCAAATTGGTTGACAATTGATCAAGGACGATTGATAATTGATTGAAAATGATAAAGATCTAGGACAAAAACCTAATTCAACACTGATTAGGATTGATGATGTCCAATTGACATGACAAATTGATGACGACCACTAAATGGAATTCGAAAATGATATTGACAAGGCCTAATTGAAATGCGAGAGAATTGAAATTGAATAGGGAAGACCAACAGAGGAATGGCAAAATGTCGACAAATGATAAAAGATCAAACATGCGACATAGAAAAATGTTAATAGGATGCGAAAACCCTTAAATAAGGTCGCACGGACATGTTAGAGCATGATACCACAAGCATTCACCATTTTTTTAAATGCCTACACTCCTAATTGTACTGTGTATATATTCCCTACAAAGTATTAGTGTGGGGTTATGTCGAGGGAGTTTTATCATGGTCAAATCAATCTTGGAAGCTGCTAATGTTTTTGATTAAGGGAAAAACAGGTTTTGAGGGGACCCGAAACCCCGAACAACAGGTTTTAAGGGGACCCGAAACCCTCTAGATGAACTAGCATCCAGATCCCAGCAAGAGACAACTGATCAAAAGATATACAATGAACCCATACAACCAACCTTCAGTGAAACACCAGCCACAAGACAACATAGAACATTACATATCAGGCTGGTCCACAACAAAGAAATGAGACTCTGAGGGTTTTGACTAGTACCCACAAACACAACATAGGCTTTTAAATAGGCTCCCTCAACCTGAAAGACACTTGAGGGTTTTGACTGGCACCCACAAACATACAAGAGGGTTTTAACCAGGATCCCACAACCTGGAAAAAGGCTCCCAAGCCCAACACCCCTTAACCAAAAACAAGTACCATAAGGAACCAAGGTGTTCCCTTTAAAACTGGCAGCTAACACTCAGTTAGCAGAAATAACAAACAGAGGAGGGTTTTTAATGGCTCCCTCAACTAGGAGGAAAGAGATTATGGCAAGAAACTGAAAGCTCTCCACAATCACCAACTCAATAGGGATCCGAGGAGGAAGAACAAAACAAAGCACATACTCATCCATAAAAAAATTGAGGTTCTCGAAAATGGGTTTTGAGAGGCTCCCATAACCCGAGGATCTAGGAGAAAGATCTCCCAACTAGCCAACACCTAGTGAGTTCCATCTGACAACACCCAACCAAAAACTCTTCTCCTCTATCAAAGAATGACACACCTCAATAGGGCAGGCTGAGAATAACTGAAAGATGCAACTCAAACAGAAAGTGAGCCTCTTGAGAAGACAAGGATCAAGAAAGCATCTCTGTCCATCAAGAGGACCACCATCAAATCTGGAAACCGCGAACAAAAAAACCCCACAACAGGGAGTCTCCCCAAAACAAAGCTGTCATCTTGGATTGAAGATAGACATGTAAGGTACAACTGACCCAGAAAAATCCTCCACCACAGATCCAAGGAGCAAAGGTAGAAGGAATGGGGTAGGAAGGGAGAGCTCTGAAAAAGAACAAGTATAGCACACAATCTGGGCATAAAAGTCTTCCAAATCCAGAAAACCCCAAATCCACAAGAGTGCACCAGGACACCGAAAGAAGAGAGAGAGGTCAACCAGCACATAAGCCACTAGGATCCCAAATCCTTTCCCAACTCCAAGTCACATAACCAACACAAACCGATATGGACTTGGCAGCTAAGGACATGGAAACGAGGGCTGAAAAACCCCTGCCCTGAGACACATCATCCGGACTAAAATAAGAGACCTGCAAGGCCAAAGCCCTCCAATTTCTATCTCCCACACCCCTAGCAGTCTCAGCAAAAGGCCGACAAAGATAGCCCAACCATCTGCAAAACCCATCCACCCAAGCAACCATCGCAGCCTAGAAATAGGCCGCCGCCACTCCACTGCACATAGGAGGGATAAATAGGGGAGGCACCAGCCATGCCGATCCCCCATCCACCGCTCCATTGCCTCCATCCTCGTCCTTGTCTGCGTCCTCCTCTTCTCCGTCATCCTCTCCTGCAACCCTAGCTCTCACCATTCTCATCCTAAGTTTGTTATATGTGAGTGTTAGTATGGTAGTGAGGATTGTTGATTGACGTGGTTGATTGAGGAAGTTGCTAATGTTGATTGACATGGTTTGAACACATAGGAACAATGAGGTATTGGAGAAGATTAGAAAGAAGGGTTTTAAAGGGGTGTTAGAGAAGATAAAAAAGATAGTTTTAAGTTTTGTGAAGTTATGTAAGAAGGATGAAGTTGATATTGTTTTAAAAATTATATCATTAAGTCAAGAGATGAAGGGGGGATGAGGTTTAAGAAATATAGATCAAGGGATGAAAGGGGGATGGGGTCTAAGAAATATAGATATCTTTTGTGTTGTTAGGAGTATATGGTATTTCACATCTAAGGCAGTTTATGAAGAGAGATGGGGTCTAAGAAATATAGATCAATGTATGAGCAAGGAATGAGGTCTAAGAAATATAGATCTCTTTGGTGTAGATACGAGTTTATTAGATACAAATATAGATCTTTAAAAGAGTGTTGTATACAATTGTTTTTAGATATTTACAACAATTATAAAAATTAAACATAAATACCATTCATACCAGAACATAGTGATTTCATGGGAAAAATCCTTTCGAGAGAAAAAAAATAACAGTATAAAAGCTACCCAATATATTATTCAAAAATCAACAAGATTACAATATACTCATAAAGTAAGATTTCAGATGAGTATCACCAACCATAGATTAAGAGGCAAATCGACATCTACAAGACTCTCACATACAACCTCCATCACAAACACCTAATATGTAAGATATATAATACATGAACTAAGTAAGCAATATTTAAAAAACAAGATGAAGGGGGATGGAGTTTAAGAGATACATATATCTTTGGCGCAATTAAGAGTTTATGGTATTTTATATCTTATGAAAAGAAGTCATTGTTTATAAATATCTTGATCCTCTTTATATTATGGAGTGGATTAGACCATCCAATAAAATATATATCAATGGTTTCATAATGTATATTATTTATAAAATTCAAAACTGGAGTTGGCATGGGATTGATAGTTATGTTAGGTTTTTTTTTTGTCTTGATGATGTTTAATTGGATTGTTTTTGAATGCAATGTTGATAGGCTATAGGTGTTGGGTGACGCTTTGGTTTTTATTAATTAGGTATGGAAATTGTATTCAATGGATTGTCTTTATTGACTATAATTTTTCATTTAGACTATGAAATCTGTCATGTTAATCAAATAATTGAACATCTTATCAAGACTCATACAAACATATTTATCAAGAATTAAACTACACTATTGAATCTCCACCCAAAAAAGGTTTATTGTTGGTGTTGGGTCAATAGGTAAATATGGAAGCCTTGAATGATTTTGTGATGCCACACAACTAATATTATATTTATGATCATTATTTTACTCTTTCTAGATGCTATGGTTGCTCATTTTATAGTTATATTGGACCTAGTTGGCTCTTTTTGTCTATGTTGAATTTGTTTCATAATATCCATCTAACATTTGCATAGTATAGGCCCTTGTTGGCTACTTTTCTTTATGCTAAATTCATTTCACATACATCATGCAATATTTGTTTAATGCTCGATGCATTTACACGTAACTTTTTATTCCTTGAGCAAAAATAATGCAAATTTGAAACCATGTGTTATTTATCATTTTTATTTTATTTATCTATTTACAAATATTATACTTGATTTATAAGATTATCAATTGATAAATTAAGTACATTGTTTACCATAGGCATTGACTAAAGTTGTGGAACTAATGTTTGAATCTAGAGAATTCCTTGATAAGGTTCAAATGGAGTGTATGCACTCCAAACACCTAAAAATTTACATCACACATTGGTTGGTTATTACATCCCCTTTAGTGAACACATTTGGGATGCCATTTTTTTCTTTAATAAGGGAACATTTTTTCATCAATTAATCACATAATACAAAATAAATATACATTATATTATAGAATAATAACTAATAATTTCACTTAACGTGTTGTAATAGATATTTTCATCCTTCTCTACTAATTTCTATTTATTTTTGTACATATAGAGAGAGAATGACTCAATGTAATAATTCCTTCATGAAATGAGACATCCATTTACACTTAATTTCACATCATTTATATGTACCTCATCTATATTTGTATATAGATTCCTCATTTATTAGCTCCTTTGTTGCACCCATATTCATACAATCATTGTCTCCTTCAATTTTATAATTTCCATGCTCTATGTAATGTCTGCCAAAATATCCTAGAGAAATATACCTAAACTAACTACAAATAGAGATAATTTTTTTTAAAAGCTCATCTACTAAACAACACATACATCTATAACATCCATCTAATGCATATCAAATAAATCATCTACTAATTGCATCATTACAGTTTACATCTTTTTCCAATTACAACTAAGTATAAAACATCATAACACAACTACGCAAGCGGAATAACACATCATATCACTCTTTCCCCTAGGGTATCTCATCATCACCACTTTTAAGAGTAACATACTATAAAATAAGTTCATTTTAGAGCACCAATTCAAACGTTCCAAATCCCCATCATTGCACATCCATTCTATTCATTAAGAACCTAAACACATATACCTTCATAAGATAGTACTAGATCATAATCTAAGATTCACAATGCCTAAGAATAGGATTACTAACATATACAAGTACATGAAGTATAACATCAATTCTTAACTATTCTAGGTACATGATTCCACCTAAGATACCTATATCATTTCAATCTAATCCACACATAATAGCATCTCTTAACACATGCTATATGAAATGTCAAAAACACACTATTATAATTTCTATTAGATACTTCAATCTCTAAGATCATTTATGACACTAACAATGCTTCTCATTCACAATCTAACAAGAGTCATCTAACTTGCAATGAAACCACATATCCAACTCTATAAGTGGAACTAGATCATTTCTTAAAGATACATATCATCACATCAAGATTACTAACCACATGCTTATACACAAATCATAACAGCAAGTGATAACCCTTCATAACACTTAAATAATCTATCAAACCCATTCCCAATGAAAACTTCCACAATATAGATCACATGGCATAACATTATCTTAATACATTCCAAGGTAATAATCTTCCAACATAATATTACAAAATATTATGAATCACAAGAGCACATATTTTGCATCCACATTAAAAAATCATCACAATATAATATTAACCCTAATCGATAGAAATCAACTCCATAACTCAAACAGATAATAGAGAATCATTGAATCCATACAAATCTACAACTACTCATTCATTTTCATATCCCACGAGTAACTGACACTAAGGATTATCATCCTTCAATTCAAGGCATGCATGCTAATTATTATATTCACTACCATCCACAAGATATACACAATCATGTTGCAATCATTTAATTCCTGCTAGCTGGAAATTACATTCATCATGAATATCCATTTACAATAATCTTATCCTATATATCTCATTTCGAAATCAATCTTCTTCAAGTCTCATACACATATTCCAAGATATTGGTTACATGACTTCCTTTACAATTACATCCTTTTGAGTTACGTACCGCATGAAAACAATCATAATTACATAGATTATGTTCCAATTTACATCCACATGAAGCGATAATAGAAATCCAAGTCCACACATGCAACGTCCAAGAAGAACATCCCAATGGGAGAAGGCATCAAACCACCCGACCATGTGGAACCAAATAGGATCCACCCCCCCGTGCTGGGAGATGATGTAGAGCCCCTCCCCGATCAAGCTTTGGGTAACTTAGTTGACCATGGTTGACCTTATTAAAAAAATGCTATAATTCAATAGGATGGGCTATGTTAGATGGATATATTGGTGAGAAAAGCAATTGAACCAAGTTATAGAATCTTTTCACCTCGTGGTGTACATTTTGATGTGTTATAGATTTGAAATCCTATATAATCCACTGATTGGATAATCTTGACCCGACGTATGACAACTATATCTGAATTTGCAGGACTTTTATTATGATGTTAGAAATTATGAATGCATGCCCTATGAATGGTTGGAATTTATGAGGATTATGATAATTGCTTTATATGGACTGCATTGTTATATGATATATTGATTTGTATAATGTCAATTGTATGCGGAGTGTTTGATGTGTATTCTTATTTATATATTTAATATTATATGAGGCTATTGGGAAATACTAATGTGTAATTGAGATGCGCAAGAAAATTATCCATGTGACCATGGAAACATTATGGAGAACCAAACCTAGACCTATGTACGTTCGTAAAACCAGGGGTTGTCTATTTGGAGAGACAACACCCCGTATGTATCGTATTTTATTCGTGAAAGTAAATATTGCATGTGTGATAAATTGTATTTATCAATTTGTTTAAATCCAACAAGAGACAATTTCCATGTGTAATTATGTAATGTATTTTATTGTGTCACTTGACACGTGCTGATTAGTATCTTGATTTTGACTTGTCTCTTGGAGGGAGATTGTTTCAATCAAAGCCCTTTTCAAATATTTGAGTGTGGTCCCAAATTTGCCTTGGGTAGAGAGTCTTTGGAGTGGTCAACTCATGTTTGACCCATAGGTTAACTTCAGATGGATAAAATAATATATTCAATATATATATATATATATATATATATATATATATATATATATATAAAAGTGAAATTTCTTTTAAACCAACAGATCATCATATATCAATTCAAGGGGTTCCAAGGGTCACTAAAAGACTTGAAAAATTGAAACTTATTAGTCAAAATGTTTATGGCATAATAAGATCCCAGAGGCTGCGAAATTTTCAATTATTTATTTATTATAAATATTCTCGGTATTTAATAAATGAAATTTAGATCATTAGTACTTATGAGGTTACCATTCAATTGGAAACCAAATGCAATTATTGTCCTAATCAAATCAAGTATGAGGAGTTAATTCTACAATAAAATACCTATGATGGTAACTAAGAGAATACCCTCCGTCGAGGTATGTTCTTGACATGACAAGTCAAGAAAGCTAGTTAGACATAAGATGAAGGTGCAATAAACAAGATAATTGAGATAGCGACAACTCAAGTTAACTTTTTAAGCTATGCGAAGATTTTGGTGGTTCGAGAACCAGGACCGCCATTTGAGACAACAATGAAGAAGAGTTAAGAGGTACACTTGCGAATATTAGAAAGAAGCATTAACCTATCCTAATGAATAGGTACCTTAAGCATGTGGTCATGCTAGGTTGCTTATTAAGAGCATTTGTTAGACAATTCTCGTAGCAATGCAGAGAAGCTAGAGTTGTATAACCCCGAAGATAAGGACTAAAATAATGAATGACAATCTCCTTGATAAGAGGACCTTAGTAATATTATAGATGAATTAACTAAGGAGAAAGAAGACATGAACTTCTTGGGTTAAAACACATAATTGCAATAAACCCTAAGTTCATCCGTAGTTATATAATTGGGGAAACAAGCAAGTAAAGCCACAACTAGTTCCTTCATGGGAAGATAACCTTGGAGAAATTCAAATAATAGCAAAAAGAGTAGAGAGAAATTGGGAATCATGAAAAAAATCCCTATTGAAGTACAAGGAGAATCATGGTCTAATAACCTAGGAATGATTAACTTATATCCATTCAGAACCTAAGTAGAAAAGTGCAACCCAATCATGGCTAGTCATTAGATACAGGACAGTATGGGACACAATTTAACTACTTAGTACAACCGAAGTAGGTTTGTAGATTATGGCACTCAAGTGTGAGAGTATGCGAAACATTAAGTATGGATGAAACAACATACAGTTGGAAATGGCTTATGAAAAGATAATATAACAATATTATAATACCAAAGTTTTAATGAGAATTAGTTGGCAGTATAAAATATTTTATGAGAACAATGATAAGGAGTCGAATTATGTGGTTAGCTAAGGGAGAACTTGGAAATTATGGGAGTCTTAAGATATTGGTGATTATTGGACACCTTTATGTTATGCCGTAATTGGGTAACATGATATTATGATGATAAGGTGGTTTTTTTGTGGATTGAAGGAAATCGTAAGTTGTGATATGCTGGAATTGGCTAGTAAGTAAATATAAATAAGTAATATGGAAAGAGATAACTTCCTTTATACCCAATTTTAATTAAAAGGGTGGGTGTTGGTCACTTCACGAGTTCACACCCCCTTGTGTTCTTAAGTTGCATAAGTGAAGTAGGAGGGAATAAGTCAACTCTCCGCGTTATTTGAAATATGTCATGAAATGTGTGGGTAGGAATTAGTTGTCAACCGTTATTGATTTTACTCGACAATGATTCCAACCCAAATGGTTCTTAACCATAAGTGTTAGTAATTTGGCAACAAGCTCCTACCTAATGAAGGCAAGTGGATGATTAGAGGTGAAAATTCAAGGAGCTAGCAAAGGTGCTAAGAAAACAAATGATGTCCCTAGTAAAATTATATGATTATAGTTTTCAAATCCTAAGTGTTTCTAGGTATATTAGTGACAATTTTATGCCGAACTATCCACCGCATGTAAGTAAGACATGAGAGTGTCGATGCAGGAGTTACCACGTAATATTGAACCAAGGTTTAGCATACTTAGATAATTAATGGAAGTCCAAGAAGAATGGACGGAGAATGGTAGAGTTAGTGCAATCACCTGTTAGAATATAATTATGGATGTTAATAACCCTAAATAGATAGCGGATTTGTATCGGAAAGTGTTGCTTGTAATAGCAATCACGTAAAGGTTAAAATGGATCATGATCTATAAAATCATTGCAATCTCTTGGGTATAAGATATCTCGTAAATAATAAAGGAATATAAATAATCCAAGAACCTTAAGAGTCTAATAATCACTCCCTAACACACTCAGGACGTGTGATCTTGGGTGATGTGTTGCGGTTACTCCCTATAGCATGGCTAATATGGTCATCTTGTTTCGAGTTTTGATTTGACAATGTATTCAACTTTCTTTGAATAGTATATTGTGACCCAAGGGCTAGTACTTTCTTTTATATATTTTTTTTATGATGAAAGAACCACTAAAGTTATGTTTCTTTTATTTGAGGTATGACACTTGCCATGTTGCTAGTTTTAATATTTTTTGATTGCCGACATTTTTCTTCTTGGATTGGAGTTGGACTTGGCAAAAGTAACTTTTATTTTGATCTTTTAAAGTGTCAAGTGGTCATTTTGATGGTTGATATAGCTAGCCCTAGTGATGTGATTTGTGTAATGTCTATCATGTTCGTTGAACCACTGATAGTGTGTCAAGGGAGAATACCGCAAGGAGTGAAATTAGGCACACAGAATAAACAAAGAATGTTATTTCGAAATAAGATAAAGAAAGGAATATCCTCCTAAATAAAATTATTTGCGAGTAATCTAAGAGAGAAAATTTATAACAAAAAAAAAAAATGTGTGATCTAGGCGTAACAAATTGTGACAGTGGTGATAATTACGGACTTGTTAATTTGGCATGTGTATGGAGATGTTGTGTGGATGATATCTAAATTAATTATTATTATTTCTCATCACTCCCTTAAAATGGGATTGGTTATATATCTTAATGTTTGGGGTTTGCGAATAATGTACCCTATGTAACTTAAACCTTGGAGCCTAGAAATACCAGCATTGTAAGCCCTAGTGGTAGAAAACTACCCTGTATAGGGGCGGATTTGAAGAGCTCAAACTTGATTATCCCTTGTTGCCCTTTTGATGTGGGAATAAATCATGCACCTAGGATGGTTTAACAAATATTTTATTAACACCCAAATGAGGCGCCTTGATGTAGAATACATAGATTCATTTTGGTTTAAGTGTGATGTCAGTGATCTTAGTAACATGCATGGATGAGAATTGCAGTGGGATAAACATGTTTTAAAACGAATCCTAAACAAAGTATAAATCCTAGAAATTTAATATGTGTAACCTTGATTATGCGAGTTGATGTGTGTTGATATGATTTGGATGGTGCATTAATGTAAATTGTTGAAGGATAGAATTTTGTAACACCTACCTGAGATCGAAGAGAAATGTAATAAATATACCAAGAATTTAACCTTATGAAGGCAGTAAGCTAATTACAATAATAAGTTGGTTTTGGTATTGCATTTTTTTTTCTAGTAGACAAGATAAGATTTAGAGTAACTTATTGAAATTGTGGGAAAGGTTATGTCCCTATTTCATATTCTACTCATGCGACTTCCAGGAGTAAGTCGAACTCTAGGGGAGGAGGATGTAGAGCCCCTCCCCAATCAAGCTCTGGTTAACTTAGTTGACCATGGTTGACCTTATTAAAAAAGTGCTATAATTCAATAGGATGGGCTATGTTAGACGGATAGATTGGTGAGAAAAGAAATTGAACCAAGTTACATAATCTTTTCACCTTGTGGTGTACATTTTGATGTGTTATAGATTTGAAATCCTATATAATCCACTGATTGGATAATCATGACCTGACGTATGAAAACTATATTTGAATTTGCAGGACTTTTATTATGATGTTAGAAATTATGAATGCATGCCTTATGAATGGTTGGAATTTATGAGGATTATGATAATTGCTTTATATGGATTGCATTATTATATGATATATTGATTTGTATAATGCCAATTGTATGCAGAGTGTTTGATGTGTATTCTTATTTATGTATTTAATATTATATGAGGCTATTGGGAAATACTAATGTGTAATTGAGATGCGCAAGAAAATTATCCATGTGACCATGGAAACATTATGGAGAACCAAACCTAGACCTATGTACGTTCGTAAAACTAGGGGTTGTCTATTTGGAGAGACAACAACCCATATGTATTGTATTTTATTTGTGAAAGTAAATGTTGCATGTGTGATAAATTATATTTATCAATTTGTTTAAATCCAACAAGAGACAATTTTCATGTGTAATTATGTAATGTATTTTATTGTGTCACTTGACACGTGCTGATTAGTGTCTTGATTTTGACTTGTCTCTTGGAGGGAGATTGTTTCAACCAAAACCCTTTTCAAATATTTGAGTGTGGTCCCAAATTTGCCTTGGGTAGAGAGTCTTTGGAGTGGTCAACTCAGGTTTGACCCGTAGGTTAACTTCAGATGCGTTTCTAAGAGGTCAAATGGACTCCTAGGGTTAGTTTAGGGGTTTTTCCAAAGGTCCATAGGGTATACCTATGGGTTAGGGGTATTTTTAAACATGTGACTACTCCCATGTGACTGTTTAGTCACCTCAAAAATTGGTTTTCCCAAGATGAGCGAAAATCCAACTTGGAAGGTTCCTCCTAGGATAGATAACCTTCCTTTCTTGTGTCAGTTTCTCTTCCCCACCTTCTCTTACCTTTTCTCTTTCCAGTTTTAGTAACCTGTAAGAGGTTGGGAAGACCAACCAATGGGAACTCTCACTCTATCCAAGGGGTTGGGAAGAGTGAGAGAAGCCTTCTTAGGCAAGGATTAGGGACTTAGAGAGTAATCACCCACTCTCCATCTTTGGAGATCTTGCAATTTTGAAAAGAATAGTTTTAGGATAGAATTTTGGCTAAGTGTTGGAGAAAATAATTGTGGAATTGGGCTGCTCTTCCTCAAGCTAGTTCTAGTAAACCTTTGGGCAAATTTAAGGTTGGTCCATCTTCTTCATTGTATATTGATTATTTATTTTTAAAAGATTGCTTGCATGTAAATGTTGTTTTCTTTGTATTTCCTTTGTGAAAATATTATGTGATCTTCCTCTTAATTCTTTTTATGCATTTTCTTGTGTTTTGGGAGTATCCAAGGCCTTCTACCCTTGGGAGGGTAGAATGGTCTTGGGGGCGGAAGGAGTTTGACAGCCTTAGAGTGAGAGGCTCTCATTATGAGAGTGATCTCAAGGGTTTGTTTATGTGACCCTTGCTGCATAGCCTTGTTTATGCATTCGGGGGTCATAAGGGGAGAAAGTATGGCATGTATGCCTTGGGGGTCATAAGGATGTTGGGTTAAGATGGACTTACATTGTATTTTTGGTTGCCATGAGATGGCTTGTGATCTACTAACTTGCAGTTCTCCTCAAGGTATTTGGTCCACTTCCACCCTTGTAAACATCACATTATGTGATGAAGTTTAGCCTTGGATGGGAAAGTGTTTGTTGAGTTTTGTTTCCCTTGCTTGTTTGAGTTCGCTTGTGTGTAACCTGTCTAATACTTGGTTCTCCAAGCTCGGGGGTGGCTTCTAGTAAGCCTAGGCTGGGAGGTGAGCTCTCCATGGTCATAGCCATAAAGTTTGTATTGCAGGATTGCTTGGAAAGAGAAGGAAAAAAAAAAAGGCTATGAGTTGATCCTACTTTCATTGTATTTAGTTGCAAAATGTATATATTTGGGAAGCCCTCATTTAGTAGAAATGAGAGGCTAAGTTTGAGATCTATCTATTGTAAAAGTTATCAAATGTATTAAATGTACTTATTTGTCTTAGTTTTAATTATGAAGTAAAGATGTAAATTTACTTGAGCATATTCTTGCAAAGAAAGAAATAAAGAAGTAGAGTTATTTCCTTATAGATATTTGAGATAATTTTTATGTTTACTTGTTGCAATATATTAGGAAAGAAATTTATTTATGCCTTATTAAGTTTTTGAAATGAAATGAAATAGATAAAAGCTAGTGGTGGTGTTGTGCAAAAAAATAAAATCTAAATGTTAATAAAGTAGTCTCTTTTGAATAAGAAATGAAATTTTGATTTACATTTGCAGTTTAAACTCAAAGAAAACATAAACAGATATTTAAAGGGTTATTACTAAAGATATATTAGATCTTGCTGTTTATTGATTTAATTATATTTAAAGAGAAGTTAGTTGCAGTTAAAATAAATTCATTTCTGTCATATTTCCTAATGCTGAAAAATATTGACTTAATGATATTTAAAAGAGAAGTTAGTTGCAGTTAAAATAAATTCATTTCTGTCATATTTCCTAATGCTAAAAATACATGTACAACAGGAAATAAATAAATCTAGTTATAACTATTTAAACCAAAACATAGCTAAATAGATATAAACAGTGAAATATGTACATTGAAATAAATATGCCCAATGTTTAAAATCTGCATCTGAACTATGGAATTTATCTCTAAAAGAAAAGAATGACTACATATCTATACTAAAGTATAAATATAAAAATCTAATGTTAATGAGTAGTCTGGAATTTAAGGAAATGAGGTTGCTGTTAATATATATATATATATATATATATATATATAAGTGTTAATAAGTTGAAAATCAGATTTAAAAGAAAAATACGTTTTATCTTAGCATTCTGTTTATTTAACAAACTTAACCCCATGCATTTATTTTCTGTCAGATATACATATGGTTTATATAACTAACTTATATATATATATATATATATATATATATATACATATTGAATATATTATTTTATATGTTTAAATGTTTTAAAGCATTTATAAATTAAATAAAATAAAAAATAAAAAAATACTAATAAAATATTTTTTTGGCTGACCGACGGGGGAGGGCCAAGAAATCCTACCTCCGCCGGAGTGGGGCCTTCATTTTCCCTTGTGAGTGCCACAGTTAGTGAACGCCGCTCACTGTGGGCTGTCTGCAGTGGGCGGGGCGAAACCCGCCACTGTGGGCGACTCCTAGCGGCGGTGGCCACCACCGTGGTAACCCGCAGTGGGCGGCAACCGCCTCTGTGGTGAGCCACAGTGGATGGCGGCCGCTCCTTGTGGGGTACCACAACAGCCGCCCCTTGCAAACCGTCGCTGTCGCCTCTCCGCCCTGCGTTAACACTTCAACCTCTCCGCCCCTTCTTCACACCTGCACACACACATCATAAAATGTGTTAGAATGATATGCAACCCTAACCCACATATGGGTTAGGGTAAAATTAATATAAGGAAGAAAAAGAGTTTAGAGGGAGTGTTATTAGATTTCTAAATGAAACCCTAGTTAGGTTAGATATAGAAATAATAATAAAATATGAGTTTGGTGGAAAGGATTTCCATTTTAAGATTTGAAATGGGATATATTCATTTAAGCTATTATTTGGTTTAATAGGTTAGTGGATTTAATGGAAAATGTAATGAATTATTTTATATTTGGGTAAATAGATTTGAAAAGTTATTAATGAAAAGATTAAATAGTATGGCAATCAAAATTTAGTTTAAGAAGTATATTTTTTAAAATATCTATCATTGAATAATAATATTTATTAAATCTGGGAATTGTTTAGTTATAGAGAAGTAATATGCTATTTTCGAGCAGATTTATAAAGGGATTATTGATGGAAATTTTATTAAGTTTATTGATCTAATTTGAACCCAAGGGTAACATATATGTTGAATACTAATATAAATGTTTGGAGGAATAACATATTTCAACTTGATTTAAATTGTATTGATACTTTTAGAAATTTTAATGATATTTATAATTAAATGGAAGAATTTAATATAGGATATTAAAATGTTTTTTTTTGTAAGAGGATATTGTAGTGGAATTATATATATTTCCTAAATAAGTCAATGAACTAAACCTTGCGAACCCTGTTAACCCTAGTGGAGTCTTTTATCAGATAATTTAATTATCATAATGATGCCCAACACATTAACTTTATTCATTTAATTAGATAATATTAATACATTGAAATTGTATTAATGTTGTATTAATAGATGCAAGATTTAATTAAGTTTAAAGGAAGGATGTAATATCATGATGGAGGAAATTTGATATTAATTAAATAATTGATATTGAATCAAGTAATTATATTAATGTCTTTTTAGTAGAAGTTGATCTAATTAAATATTTTAAAATGTAATTGAAATGGAAGGGACATATGAGTGGATTTATTTTTGTCCTTATAAAAATTAATTTGTTTTGCTTGATTATAGGAGTTATCGGAATTGTTACGTAAGTAATAATCTTTTTCTATCGCATTAGGAGATAGAGTTGAAGCCTAAGACTTCTAGATAAATTTTTATTCATCGCTCACTTTAGAAAACCATTTTATTATAATTTAAGATTCCATTTGGAACAACTTGTTAAGTTGTCACATCTAATTAAGCATAGATTTCATATAATTAAGTGTTCAAAAAAAAATTGTTGTTTGTGTTTTTGCCCAAAAGTTTGGGCATGACAGATGACATAGGGTTCCAACACTCACTCAAGACCTAGGATGACACCTAATGACCATGGAGCTCAACATAGCACATAATGAAATCAACATAACAATAATCACATGACAACACAAGGCTGAAATCAACAACAGACTCTCCCAGAGGCGTACAATAAAATCATGGCATATGAACATGATCACATGTAGGAATGGAGTGTCATCACATGCTGTCGTCATATAGAAGGGAATATGACCATCCTTACTAGTCACTCTCCTACGTGATAGCCTCACAAAGAATGTAAATATGCACCCATAGTAGACATGTATGCTATCCTCACAAAGAAGAGAAATCCATACTCCTAATAGTCATACAAGCTACCCTCACAAAAGAAGGGTGAAAACAATCCCTTAACAGACATGTAGAGCCATCTCGACCTATGCGAGTACAAGGGAGATTGAATTTCCATCTCATATGGCCCAACCAAATAGAATTATCTTATTAGGTGAAACCCAAACCCAATCAATTATTACATGTTATCATTGAATTACAAAGAGGAAAACTCCCATTGTGCCCTGGTGGTCAAGGTGCCAAGCAACCTAACTCACGTGACCCCGATCATCACAAGGAAGCCCACTCCCCCTAATAATATGCCAAGCCATAGTGTAAACATAAAATGACATCACAACACATGAAAAATACTCACAGAAGGCATTCAAGAACACATAACATCACTGAGCACATGCTGCACATAGAGCATACATATGATCCATTACAAGCATAGGGCCTTCACAAATGCCTCATAGGCATAGTAGCAAAGCAAGAACATGAAACATAATAGCATCATAAACTACTAAAAATCACCAACAATGAGGTACAAAACATCTGATTGGAGTCATAGAAACAATCCTCAAACAACAAGGCAAAAACCTCTTGCTGGAGCAAACTTTTGCATAAGGAAGCTCCTCAATGGTAGGGCATGATCCCAATTATTGGAGCACAAAATAAATCATGAAACATCATGGACCAATCAAAATTTCTCAACACAAACTTCACATGCCTCTGGGAACTCACACAATCCATACTAGGACTTTACAACACTAAAATTGACCTTTTTGGGCCTTCCGGAGCATTTTAGCTCTCTTGGTATGCACAGTTGCATTCCTGGCTTGTAGAGTGGCAATTCTGGGACATTTCCTAGTGTTTCTGTTTCATTGCATAGAATTTTTGGTCCATTGGTCAACATTTTGGGTACATAGGCCAACTTTTTCAGTCTATAGGTTGGCTCTCCTGGTCAGTTTGTCAGCTTTCTAGGTCTGAACAATGGCATTTATGGTATGCATAGAAGCATTCCTGTTATATGGGGTGACATTCCCAATAATTATGGTGGTGTTTCTTGTTCATTTGGTGGCATTTCTGGTAAATTATGCATTATCTCAAGTTTGAAGGATCCAGAAGGTAAAGTAACTTCCCAGATTGACTCAGAAGACAAAAATGAACTCAAGGGCATGACCAGGTGGTTAGATAAGAATTATAAGGGGTGTACACATGGTTTATGTATCAAATACAATTCACAGGAATGAGTTTGCAACTCAGTGGATATGCATTTTGGCTAAAACTGCATTTTAGATTCAAAGAGCAAAGGAAAGGACCCAATCTCTGTATAGGCCAAAATAACTAAACCAAAACATTCCCAAACACTCCAATACTCCAAAAAAAAGATTAAAAATGTATGAACATGACATGGACACTCACTGTGAGCTTCAGAAGCTCTTACAATGCAACTGACACATTCAAACCAAAGAAAATAGCTCCTATCTCAACAAGGAGTTCACAAGAGAACAATACACAAACAACTATCCAATGCCTCCAATAAATAGACTTAAAACATATAGCAGACATCAACATACATATAGATGAAATCCATTAACAATATTTCGGAGATGTAACGTTTTCAAAAAACGCACTCAAGAGAATTTCATAGGGAAAATTCACAATGTCAATTCACATAAGATAATCAATCTTTCCTTACAAAGCTAACCATTCCCTTATCAAACCAACATAGACTAATCCCCAATAAATCTTTGAGTTGTAGACATGGAAAACATATTTTCTCAGGAAGGAAGCATTCTCTGAAAACATGAATGTAAAAATAAAAAATCCATTGACCTTCAAATCGCAATCCAAAAGAGTCGAATCGAAGAGGAAGGAATGCTGAATCCAAAACCACTCCAAAACATTCAATCCAAACTGAAAACATGAATCCAAAATAAAAAATAGTACCCGCTGGTAACCCCCAAATAGCTACAGGAAGCCAAATAAAAAGATTTCCAACAAAAACTCTTGACTAATCAAATAAATTCATAAAAATAATATTTCTTACCTATCGCGTATAGTTCCAAGGTAAGAATATATATTTTTATTTTCTACCAACAAATTTAAATTTTCCCAATCAATTAGGAGGTTAGGTAAAATTAACTTTATTTATTTTTACACCTCCCATGCATAGTAAAAGCAATATAATAATATTATTACTTTTTAGGAGTGTGCGAATAGAAATAGGCTTTATACTTTTATAATTATTAATTAATCAAAATCAACTCTATAACTATATCTAAAATAAATTAAGATTAATCAATCAACAATAAATCAAAAGAATAATTAAAAAAAATCTCAAATATTAATCAATCAACTCTATAACTTTTTTTTTTGAGACTAATATTTTGAGCTGTGTATCCTAACAGGGTGACCATCTAGGCATGTATGATATATTGTATAAGTTGACCTATTCGGTTTTCCTTTTCCTAACATTCTGGTGACAAATTTTCTAAAGATTTTGTGCAGCATAAGGAGCGAAGCATACTTAACCCTGTGTTTCAGGAATAGAAAGAACTGTCGCCCACAAATGGCAGCATCACCCCAAGAGATGGGCAATCTGCTGCTCAACTTTACACATAGGATTTCTACATACAATCTTCAATATTTTGGACAAGTTCCCTTTGTGATCTTGTATCTCCATTTTGTAGTGCATTCTTAATTTTTTCTGATCCTTGAGGGATCTAGGCTAGACCAGAGGTTTTCTTCCCTCCATTCTTTCCTACCAATGCCCACACCGAATGGAGGTGTAAATGTAAATCTATCTATTTTTTAAATTAATAAAATTCTTTGGCCTCGACCTTTTATTGAGAAAAATAAATAAAAATAAATCAAAAGAATAAAAATAATTAAATAAATAATAGCCAATAAATCAATTAAATAAATAACAGTCAATTAAATCCAAAATAAAATAATTAAGTAATAAATCAAACATTAATAAATTCAATAATAATAAATCAAATATCCATTATTTGATTAATTAATTATAAATTTATGAACTATTAATCAACATTAATTAATTAATTAAATAAACATTATCCAACCATAGGATGATTAATCCAATCCTTGATAAATCATACACACCCACATAACCAACCACACATAGATAGAACAAGATACCAACTCAAGACTGGACAACACTTACACCCGACAAGACTGACAAGGTAAACATACTAGACTATGAGTGGGTGAGGGAAAACCAAGTTATCTCCAACAACTGCCATTGGGATTAGGACACGCTCAGACCTGTGAGACTAGGTGGATTCGATGTTCGGTACCTGCAATCCTGCATCCATCGATAAACACAAAAGAACATATATATACAACATCATAGTAGCAAGCAAGTGAAAGAGAGTCGTAACACCTTATTATGCTCGTGATGAGTGATAAGGCATCATCCCTTTCACGAAGACAATCACCCAATACAAACACATCTTATAAAATCATCATCATGAAGTAGGGTTAGTGTCATCATCGTATATCATGAAATCATATAAATCACATAAGAATCTCGAATACATATAATTCCATCAAGAAATACCATCCATTGAATAATCATAACATATCATCCATCACATAGATCATCAAAAGTCATTAATATAACACATGTCAATATAGCATCATAAATGTCTACTATGTAGAAATAAAGTCATAACCATCATCATAAGTCTAGATATGTCTATCGAATCATGAATCAAAATGTAAGTCTAGGAGGGACACTACATCCTCCCCCCCTTAGGCTCGACTTACTCCTAGAAGTCACCAAGGGTTAATCTAAGAACATACACACATCAACACAAAACTTCTTAAACCAAACTACTTCTAGTTCAAAGTAAGATAATGATTATAAAAAGTTTTCTTTCTACACTTTAATTATCCAAGTAAATACGTTACATAAGGGATAGAAAAAGTCAAAGAAATTCTTACTGGTTATAATAAGCATGACAAATCATTGAAATATCTTCAAGAGAACTTTATTTAACCACCTTTGAAAGATTAAAACTATAATTCTCGTATCCGAGTTAACATCTATACAAAAAAATCACCACAACTCACACAATTCAAGCATGTCAACACTTTCTTTAGCATCTAGTTGAATGCAATTAAGAAGATAGGTATACATTTTACACATTACTTCACACATAGGCACATCCTTAAGAAGCCACATGTCATCCTCTAAATGAGAAAATTTACACAAACTTCCTTCACGACCAAATAAAATCAAGAAATTCTCACAACTGTCAGAGATATAGGTTCTATAATTCCCAAAAGAAAGCAAGATTTGCATAATTCAACCTACTTAGTCTCTACCGCACTTTCGCTATGCTACTCTTATTCAAACATTTACATAGATATCATCAAATCAATTATTCAAAGGAGCTCTAATTCATTCACTTGCATGATATATAGACACATACATTCAATGAGGATATGAAATCAAGAGTTTATTTTTCTTTATCTATTTCACATTTCACAATTCTTCCAATCTACTACAATTCTAATAAACATTTCATGAAATTTATGAAATTCCAATACATGACTTCTTACCAACATATTTCATATTCTACTAATGTCATTATTATCCAATTGTTGTCTAGGGATAGTGCACTTCTCCGTGGTGTCCTCCCTTGCACAAACTATCAAAGGTTTGAGATGAACATGCTAGAATAACATTTCCTTAGAATGAGGGTCCACAACTCGACAACAAAATGACCAATATGGACAACAAGGGGAAAATAAAAAAGGAGAGAATCACTAGGTACAACATTAAAAAAAAAAAAGAGAAAATTTGCGGGCGAATCAACCAAGAAATAAAGTGTGACAAGTGCCACCACAATAACAAAACAATTGAAAGAATAATTTAGTGGTCAATCCTAAAGCAAAGAGATCCAAAAATCAAACTAACAACACCGTGAAAATAGCTCAAATCAAAATAACCAATTCACCAAAATCCTTATCACGAGGAGACCAACATTAGTCACTCTAAAGGGAGTAGCTGCTACACAACACCCAAGATTAGTGCCCTGGATGTGTTAGAGAGTGCACACCAACATTTAAATCATAAATCTATTTACATACTCAAGTTACTTTTACCATTATTGCTGCAATGCAATCCTTTAAGATAATATGGGCAACTATACTATATGAATGAATACATATGCAAGAAGATATACACACACAAGACATACACTTACACATGGTTAATATTCAAGATATCTACCTATAAAATGATCACCTTTACCAAATTATAGTAGAGACAAATGTTGGTTCTTCAATTAATCACTTAATGATATACTTTAACACTAATAACATTAATCAATCAATTGCCTATATTAAGCATGAAACTTGATATCACAACCTTGCTTACCACTACTTAATTTCCATTTAATACCATGCATACAAATTCAACTACATACATATATTTCCTTACTTGGTTCTTATCTCCTACTATCCCTTAACTATAATTATTCACAAACCAAGCATATCTAGTGATAAAGAGGCACATTCATATAGATTTGCAATACCACTTCATACAACACACCATCAATTCATCATGCTAGAATTCACGGAACAAACACTTTCCTTTGAATTTGAATAGGATAAGGAGATATCATCTTGTCTTTAATCTATGCATTTGGTCAACTCGAACATTTCAACAATCCACACCACTCCTACTTAAGATTAAGGCTTTTATCTTACCAACCAAATAAAGACATAATGATATGATTCCCAAATATTCCTATACTATGCATGCAATGCATCAATAATTTTTTTTTATTCCAATATATGAGTATCAACATGATCTTTTAATTCACTAATTCATCAAAGTTCCTACACTTTCCATGCAATATGCATTCAATCTAATTAATTCTTTCTCTAAGCAACATCATGTATGCAATGCATAAATCTCAATCTTAAACAATCTTATTTATCCAATATTTTTCTTTAATAAATGCAATACCATACTACATCGATAAGTATCCAATGTTTCTACTCATTATCAATAAAATCCTAAGAACTATGATCCTTTTATTCAAATGGAGAGAAGAGGAGGAAAAACACTTGACAATCAACCATTGTATGCACACAAGAATTATGCATGAGCAATACAAGATTCCTAGACATGTCATGTTTGTTGTACTATGCAGCTATACACATCATGTCCTTAGATATGCAAATTCAGCTTCCATGAGGTCTCCTTATATTACAAATGCAGTTAGAAATCTCAAGCCATTACTAGAAGATATTATTTATTCAAACAATCTTTTCGTAAATGCAAAATCATACACATATGAAAACACCCAAAAGTTCTATTTGGTACCCATACTTCACTAGTTAAATCCCCTTAAATCCACAAAGAGGAAAACACGAAAGAGAAGGGCATCAACAACTACTATTTTCTTATACAAGTGCATAGCATACAAGTTCTTCAATTTCAGATCATGATTTACACAAACCGTTCTTAGATGTGTATAATAGACACTCCATCTTACTATTCATAAGAGACTTAATGTAACAAGTTGATCCTATGAACATAACATTAGTTAAGAGAACACACACAATTCTCTTCATCCTATAACATGATCATTAATATAGGGAGTACAACTTCTAATATTCAAGTAAGCATTAAAATTTACAAGCAAGACCACATAGAATCGTATAGACATCACTCTCATCCAAGAAGCATGCATCATAAATGAATACACATTTTGCACACAATTATGATTTCTAGGAAGAATTAGGGAGAAACACAAGGTATAAACATACAATATCTCCAAATATTCCAATAAAATTTTCCATCACAAATCTTGAGAATAACTCAACTCAAGAGAACATTATAGTACATCATGCAAGACTAAGAGCAACAACCTTAACTAGAGATCCAAGTGTTTGCAACATGGGCTCTGATACCAGATGTAATACCCACAAAAATACCTAAGAGAAATACACCTAAACTAACTACAAATAGAGATATTTTTTTTAAAAAGGTCATATACTAAACAACACATACATCTATAACATCCATCTAATGCATATCAAATACATCATCTCCTAAATGCATCATTACAAATTACATCTTTTTCCAATTACAACAAAGCTTAGAACATCATAACAAAACCACACAAGCTGAATAAGACATCATATCATTCTTTCCCCTAGGGTATCTCAACGTCACTACTTTTAGGAGTAACATCCTATAAACTAAGTTCATTTTAGATCACCAATTCAAATGTTCCAAATCCTCATCATTACACATTCATTCTATTCATTAAGAACCTAAACGCATATCCCTTCAAAAGTTAGTACTAGATCATAATCTAAGATTCACAATGCCTAACAATAGGATTACTAATATATACAAGTACATGAAGTATAACATCAATGCTTAACTATTCTAGGTGCATGATGCCACCTAAAATACCTATATCATTTCAATCTAATCCACACATAATAGCATCTCTTAACACATACTATATGAAATTTCAACAACACACTATTATAATTTCCATTCTAATTGAATCTCTAAGATCATTTATGACACTAACAATGCTTCTCATTCAAAATCTTATAAGAGTAATCTAACTTGCAATGAAACCACATATCCAACTCTATAAGTGGAACTAGATCATTTCTTAAAGATACATATCATCACATCAAGATTACTAACCACATGCTTACACACAAATCATAACAACAAGTGATAACCCTTCATAACACTTAAATAATCTAACTCAAGCCCATTCCTAATGACCACTTCCACAATATAGATCACATGGCATAACATTATCTTAATACATTCCAAGGTCATAATCTTCCAACATCATATTCCAAAATATTATGAATCACAAGAGCACATATTTTGTATCCACATTTACAAAATCACCATGATACAATATTAACCCTAATTAATAGAAATCAGCTCCATAACTCAAACACATAATAGAGAATCATTGAATCCATATAAATCTACAACTACTCATTCATTTTCATATCCCAAGAGTAACTGACACTAAGGATTATCATCCTTTAAATCAAGGCATGTATGATCATTATTATATTCACTACAATCCACAAGATATACACAATCATTTTGCAATCATTTAATTCCTGCTAGCTGGAAATTACATTCATCATGAATATCCATTTACAATAATCTTATCCTATATATCTCATTTCAAAATCAATCTTCTACAAGTCTCATACACATATTCGAAGATATTGGTTACATGGCTTCCTTTACAATTACATCCTTTTGAGTTACATACCGCATGATAACAATCATAATTACATAGACTATGTTCCAATTTACATCCACATGAAGAGATAATAGAAATCCAAGTCCATGTATGCATCGTCCAAAGAAGAACATCCAAATGGAAGAAGGCATCAAACGACCTGACCATGTGGAACCAAATAGGATCCACCCCCCATGCTAGGAGATGGCATGGGGTTCTAACATCACTCAAGACCTAGGATGATACCTCACAACCATGGGGCTCAACATAGCACATAATGAACTCAACATAAAAAAATTATATGACAACACAAGGCTGAAATCAACAATAGACTCTCCCAGAGGCATATAATAAAATCATGGCATATGGACATGGTCACATGTAGGAATGGCGTGTCATCACATGTTGTCCTCATATAGGAGGGAATATGGCCATCCGTACTAGTCACACTCCTACATGCTAGCCTCACAAAGAAGGTAAATATGCACCCATAGCAGACATGTATGCTATCCTCACAAAGAAGAGCAATCCATACTCCTAATAGTAGACATGTATGCTATCCTCACAAAAGAAGGGTGAAAAAAATCCCTTAACAAACATGTGGAGCCATATCAACCTATGTGAGTACAAGGGAGTTTGACTTGCCATCTCATATGGCCCAACCAAATAGAATTATCTTATTAGGTGAAACCCAAACCCCATCAATTATTACATGTTATCACTGAATTACAAAGAGGAAAACTCCCATTGTGCCCTGGCGGTCTAGGTGCCAAGCAACCTAACTCACGTGACCCTAGTCATCATAAGGAAGCCCACCCCCCCCTAATCATATACTGAGCCATAGGGTAAACATAAAATGACATCACAACACATGAAAGAATACTCATAAAAAGGCCTTCAAGAATGCATAACATCATTGAGCACATACTGCACATAGAGAATACATTTGATCCATTACAAGCATAGGGCCTTCATAAATGCCTCATAGGCATAGTACCAAATCAAGAACATGAAACATAAGGGCATCATAAACTACTAAAAATCCTGAAGTGTGAGGTACAAAACATCCCACTGGAGTCATAGAAACAATCCTCAAACAGCAAGGCAAGAACCTCTTGCTGGAGCGAACTTTTGCATAAGGAAAATCTCAATGGTAGGGCATGATCCCACTTACAGGAGCATAAAATACATCATGAAACATCATGGAACATGATGAACCAATCAAAATTTATCAACACAGACTTCACATGCCTCTGGGAACTCACACAATCCATACTAGGACTTACAACACTAAAATCAACCTTTCTAGGCCTTTCGAAGTAGTCTATCTCTCTTGGTATGCATAGTTGCATTCTTGTTTTGTAGAGTGGAATTTCTGGGATATTGCCTAGAGTTTCTAGTTCATTGCATATCATTTTTGGTCCATTGGTCAGCATTTTGGGTACGTAGGTCAAGTTTCTCAGTCTATAGGTTACCTCTCCTGGTCAGTTTGTCAGCTTTCTAGGTCTGAACAATGGCATTTTTTGTATGCATAGAAGCATTCCTGCTATATGGGGTTTTGTTCCTAGTTATTATGGTGGCGTTTCTTGTTCATTTGGTGGCATTTTTGGTAAAGTATGCAATATCTCAAGTTTGAAGTATCCAGAAGGTAAAGTAATTGGCCAGATTGACTTAAAAGAAAAAAATGACCTCAAGGATATGATGAGGTGGTTGGATAAGAATCATAAGGGGTGTACACATGGATTATGCATCAAATAAAACTCATAGGAATGAGTTTGAAACTCAGTGGATAAGCATTTTGGCTAAACTTAATTTTAGATTCAAGGAGCAAAGGAAAGGACCCAATCTCTGCATAGGCCAAAATAATTGAACCAAAACATTCCCAAACACTCCAATACTCCAACAAAAATATTACAAATGTCCGAACATGACATGGACACTCACTGTGAGCTTTAGGAGCTCTTATAATGTAACCGATGTTGGTATTTTGGATATGTTGATATGGTTTTGTCATTGATGTCAACACTTATTAACTCTGGCACTTGGAGAATTGACAATGTTCACCGACAAGCAAGTGACTTATGCACAATCAATGGTATCTGGTTCACCGGTAGGATATATTATTCACCGGCACTTGGAATGACATGGAAATACTTGGCTATGTCGAAGACATCATTTGGACACTTTGTCTTGAATATTTGTTCATTGGTTTGCATATTTGTTGTTACCGACAAATAGGTCCAGGATAAGCACCAGAAGGATTATCTATTCCAGATCAGCACGACATGCTATGGACATGATTTATTAATGTTATAAATGCATTAAGCCAACATGTTGAATCAGATATTACATCGGTTATTGTTTTACTTGTAAATTGTTTTATTAATATCTTTTGTAAAGCTGACCTATAGATTTTGGTCCTAGGATTCGGTATATATGTAAGATCTTATTTGATCAAAGAAAAAGGAAGTGAGGAATGTGAATGAAGTAAGGTATATGCAAGAATAAGTAGAGCTATACACACATACATCATTTGAAGGAAGAAGGAAGGTTTTGTGAAGACATATCAGAACTGAACCGGTACTAAATCCATCATATGAAGATGCTATTTTGAGCAGTACATCATTATTGGATTTAACCATCCAATTGTAGTCAGCGTGACTCCTATTTGTGTTTGAGCAGTGAGCTCTAGGCGCTTGGCCTTTCTGCATGTGCAGACCCCCTATTGTATACACATACTTTCTACAGTAGTATCATCTGATTGTGGGTAAGGTTTCCCACCGTGGTTTTTCCCCTTACAGGATTTCCACGTACAAATACTGGTGTTATGTGTTGTGGATGTTATTGTCTTTCTGTTTCATGCATTAATCTTTATCGATACTACAATTAATTGATAAACTATCTACCGACATTAAATTTGGTTTACCGATATTAAGCATTAAGTTTGGTTAAGTTGTTTTTGGTTTGAATTTATTAGACAACTGATTCACCCCCCCTCTCAGTTGTCTTCGGGACCTAACAATTGGTATCAAAGCCTAGTCCTCTTTTTGTAGAAGTTTAACAACTTGAGGAGATCCAATGTCTTCTAACTATTTCAGGAAGGACAGTCCTAAACTTGATGGAACCAACTATGGCATATGGAAGATCAGGATGGAGACACATCTGAATTGCATTGGAAAGGACATCTGGGAAGTTACAAAGAATGGCTATACTGCTCCTACTCCCGGTTAGCCTAATCCACCAACCTTGGGAAAAGATGAGGAAAATGATTGCAAAGCAAGAGAAGCACTTTTGAGTGTATTATCAGATTAGAAAATCATGGAATTATCAGATAGATCTACTGCTAAAGCTATTTGGGACCATTTGGAAACATTGAATGAAGGATATTCCACAGTCAAAATTGTAAAACTTGAAAGCTTCTGGGTCAGGTATGAAAATCTAAAAAATGGAAAAAGATGAAAGGATTTCTGCTTTTATGGAAAGAGTAAATGAAATTATTTTGGGTATTAAATGTTGTGGAGGAACCTTAAGTGAAGATGAAATTGTTTCAAAAGTTTTAAGAGGATTTCCACCGGCATACAAAATTAAAGTTACTGCTATAAATGAGTTAAGAACAAATCCTAATACATCAGTAACTAGAGACACATTGATTGGAAAACTTTCAGTTTTTGAAATTAAGGAATTTGGTCCTATTGCTACTATAAAGATAGATTTAGCTTTTAAGGCATCAACATAATCTGCGTCATCATCATTTGACAAGTCTGATTGGAAAGCCTTTTATGCAAGAGAACTTGAAGAAAGCAGGAGAGAAAATGAAGAACTTGAAGCACTATTTGCAAGGAAAATGCCTAAAGGTCTAGTTGGAAGTAAGTATGAAGGTAAAGCACCCTTTAAATGTTTTAACTATAATAAAATTGGTCATATGACTTCAAGATGCCCTGATAGACATGCAAGATTGAAAGAAGAAGCTAGAAGAACATACAAGCCTAACCCTAAATATTAGAGATAAAAATTTAAGAAGAATAAAGACAAGTCTTGTTATCTTGTTGATGAAGGAGTCACTGATGATTCTGATGAGGATCCGACAGACAATGGATGGGTCTTTGTTTCTATAACAGAAGATCAATCAACAACTACTGTTCAATAGGTAGAATAGGCCCTGCCAGCAAAAATTGAAGTTAAGGATGAATGGATCATTGATTCAGGATGTTCACATCATATGACTGGTGATAAAAGTAAATTCTTGACTTTTCAGGAATATAATGGAGGTCTAGTAAGATTTGGAGATGGTAAAGCTTGTTTGATCAAAGGAAAAGGTACTATATCTCTTGATGGTAAGCATAATACTGACAATGTTTACTATGTTGAAGGTTTAAAGCATAATCTTTTGAGTGTTGGTCAATTAGTTGAAAAAGGATTTCAGTTACAATTCAAGAAAGGGAAATGTAAAATTATAAACAAAACTGGTTTGGAAATTGCAACCGATAATCAAACTAGAGGTAATATCTTTCATTTGAATAACAATGAAAAGACATGCTTGATTGCACATATTGATGAAAGTTGGCTATGGCATAAGAGACTTTGTCATGTAAATTTTGATTGCATTGTGAAAATCAGTACAACTAAAGCAGTTAGAGACTTACCTAAGATTGTTAAGCCTCACAATCTAGTATGTAAGGAATGTCAATTTGGAAAACAAGTTAGAGCATCTTTTAAAAGTATTCCAGAAAAATCCAATAATGCTCTTGACTTAATTCATACTGATTTATGTGGTCTAGCTAGAACTAAAAGCTTACAAGGTGATAGATATTTCATGCTAATCATTGATGACTATTCTAGAATGTGTTGGGTTACTTTTCTCAGAGAAAAATCAGAAGCACTTGGGAAATTCAAGCTATTCAAGGCAATGGTAGAGAATGAAACCGGTAAGAAAATCAAATGTCTGAGATCAGATCAAGGAGGTGAATTTACATCTAAGGAATTTAATACATTCTGTGAAGTAAATGGAATCAAAAGACAATTATCAGCACCCCAGACACCCCAACAGAATGGAGTTGTAGAAAGGAAAAATAGAACTATCCTGGATGCAGCTAGAAGTATGTTATCAGAAGAAAATCCACCACATGTATATTGGAGAGAGACAGTAAGCACAACCGTCTACACATTCAACAAAGTTCACATCAAAGGTGAAATTGGTAAGACCCCTCATGAACTATGGTTTGGTATTACCCCTACTCTTAAATATTTCAGAATATTTGGAAGTAAATGCTATATTAGAAGAGATGAGTATATTGGAAAATTTGATCCTAGAAGTGATGAAGGAATATTTCTTGGTTATTCATCTAAGAGCAAGGCATATAGATGTTTTAACAAGAGATTGCAGAAAATTGTTGGGAGTACAAATGTGAAAATTGATGAACAGTTTAGAGGAACTTCAAGGTATATAGACTTTGAATTGGCAATAGAGATACTGACAAATGAACCTACATTGAACACACCAGTACATAATGAAGATCTAGTTACATCGGTATCATCTGAAAATTCCATTGTAACTGAAGAACAACAACAAACAAAGACACCCCGGTATGTAAGATTGAACCACTCTGAAGATTAGATAATTGGGAACAAATATCAAGGAGTTATGACCAGAGGAAGACTGGAAAATGAAGAGGTATGTCTTATTTCTCAAATTGAGCCAACATCAATTAATGAGGCATGTGAAGATAAACGCTGGATTAAAGCTATGGAAGAAGAATTAGAACAAATTGAAAAGAATAACACATGGACATTAGTTTCCTGACCTAAAGATAAAAATGTAATTGGAACAAAATGGGTATTCAAAACAAATTTAATGAAGATGGTAAGGTAATCAGAAATAAAGAAAGACTAGTGTGTAAGGGATATTCACAAAAAGAAGGAATTGATTACAATGAAACCTTTGCATCGATAGCTAGAATTGAGACAGTCAGATTATTCTTGGCTTTTGCAGCACACAAGAACTACAAAGTATATCAAAAGGATGTTAAATGTGCATTTCTAAATGGAAATCTTGAAGAAGAAGTTTACATTGAGGAACTTGATGGATTTTATTTGATAGATAACAAAGATATGGTTTGCAGGTTAAGGAAAGCTTTGTATGGGTTGAAGCAAGCTCCAAGAGCTTGGTATGCTAGATTGGATAAATACCTTTTGAAGACTGGTTTTTCTAAAGGTAATGCTGACAACAACTTATACTATAAAGTGACTAATGATGACATCTTGGTTATAGAAGTTTTTGTTGATGATATAATCTTTGGAGGAGAAGATGGATTATGTAAAGACTTTTCTATTGAAATGGAACAAGAATTTGAAATGTCTATGATTGGAGAGATAAAATTCTTTTTAGGATTGTAGATTTCATAGACTGATAAAGGTATATTCTTGAGTCAATCTAAGTACTTGAAAGAGTTACTAAAGAAATTTGGCATGGAAAACTCTAAACCGGTAAGTACACCTATGACTACAAATGACAAATTATCACTAAGGGATGAATCTACACCTGTTAATCTGATTAGATGCAAATCTATGATAGGAGGTCTACTGTATTTGACACAAACAAGACCTGATATTATGAATGCAGTATGCATTGTTTCAAGACTTCAGAGTAATCCTAAAGAAAATCATGAATCAACAGTAAAAAGGATTTTCCGGTACTTACAAGGCACCACAAATCTTGGCCTATGGTATCCTAGAGATGAAAACTTTGAATTATGTGCATACACAGATGCAAATTGGGCAGGACATATAGATGGCAAAAAAAGCACCACCGGCGGAGCATTTTTTCTTAGAAGCAGATTAATTTCTTGGTTGAGAAAGAAACAAAGTTGCACATCTTTATCAACAACTAAATCAGAATATGTTGCAGCAACAACTAACTGTACATAGGTATTATGGCTTAAGCAAATGTTGAAGGACATAAAGATAAAATGCAAGGAACCTATAACTATATATTGTGATAATATAGTAGCAATTGATATATCTAAGAATCCAGTACTACATTCTAAAACTAAACATGTCTCTATCAAACTGAATTTTCTGAAAGAGAATGTTGAAGCAAAAGAAGTAAAACTGGTTTATGTGAATACTAAAGAGCAGATTGTACATATTTTCACTAAGCCTTTGCCTAAGGAGACTTTTGAATATCTCAGAGATCATCTTGGGGTCATACCCCCACCAATAGAGACTTCGACAGTTGATGTTTGTCATCGACTGGTAGAACTAACAGAGAAATCTTTTACTCCGGCTTTGATGAGGAGAGCTACTTATCAGGGGGAGTAGTTGGTATACTGAATAAGTTGGTATTTTGTATTTGAACTTAGTTTTTGTATTGCTTTGGAATTTGATGTCAAAGGGGGAGAGATTGATATGGAAAAAACACATGTTACTCCTAGGGGGAGAGACTTTATCCCTTGGGGAGGGATTGTTATTTTGGGAGAGATTGATTACTCTCTGTACTTGAATTTTGATTTCTGGATGTGATCTCTTTTGGGAGATTGTTGGTTTTTGGTACTTGACATTTTTGTTTTGGTACTTTGATGGTTTTTCCATCTTGTGTTGCCATCAATGCCAAAGGGGGAGATTGTTGGTATTTTGGATATGTTGATATGGTTTTGTCATTGATGTCAACACTTATTAACTCTGGCATTTGGAGAATTGGCAATGTTCACCGACAAGCAAGTAACTTATGCACAGTCATCGATATCTGGTTCACCGACAGGATATATTATTCATCGACACTTGGAATGACATGGAAAATACTTGGCTATTTTGAAGACATTGTTTGGACACTTTGTCTTGAATATTTGTTCATTGGTTTGCATATTTGTTGTGATCGACAAATAGGTCCAGGATAAGCACTGGAAGGATTATCTATTCCAGATCAGCACGACATGCTATGGAGATGATTTATTAATGTTTTAAATGCATTAAGCCGACATGTTGAATTGGATATTGCATCGGTTATTGTTTTACTTGTAAATTGTTTTATTAATTTTTGTAAATTTGACCTATACATTTTGGTCCCAGGCTTTAGTATATATGTAAGATCTTATCTGATCAAAGAAAAAGGAAGTGAGGAATGTGAATGAAGTAAGGTATATGTGAGAATAAGTAGAGCTATACACACAAACATCATTTAAAGGAAGAAGGAAGGTTTTGTGAAGACATATCAGAACTGAACCAGTACTGAATCCAACATATGAAGATGCTATTTTGAGCAGTACATCATTATTGGATTTAACCATCCAATTGTAGTCAATGTGACTCCTATTTGTGTTTGAGCAGTGAGCTCTAGGCGCTTGGCCTTTCTGCATGTGCATACCCCCTATTGTATACACATACTATCTGTAGTAGTATCATCTGATTCTGGGTAAGGTTTTCCACCGTGATTTTTTCCCTTATAGGGTTTCCACGTACAAATACTAGTGTTATGTGTTGTGGATGTTATTATCTTTATGTTTTCTGCATTAATCTTTACCGGTATTGCAATTAACTGATAAACTGTCTACCAACATTAAGTTTGGTTTACCAGTATGAAGCATTAAGTTTGGTTAAGTTGTTTTTGGTTTGAATTTAGTAGACAATTGATTCACCCCCCCACCCCTCTCAGTTGTCTCCAGGACCTAACAACCAACACATTCAAACCAAAGAAAATAGCTCCTATCTCAACAAGGAGTTCACAAGAGAACAATATAGAAACAGATATCCAATGCCTCCAAGAAACACATTTAAACCATATAGGAGGCATCAACATACATATGCACGAAATCCATTAACAATATTTCAGAGATGTAACATTTCCGAAAAATGCACTCAAGAGAATTTTATAGGGAAAATTCACAATGTCAATTCACAAAAGAGATTAAATATTTCCTTAAAAAGATAACCATTTCCTTATCAAACCAAAATAGACTAATCCCCAATCAATCTTTGAATTGTAGAGGGCAAACATATTTTCTCAGGAAGGAAGCATTCTCTAAAAACATGAATGTAAAAATTAAAAATCCACCAACCTTCAAATCGCAATCCAAAAGAGTTGAATCGAAGAGGAAGAAATGATGAATCCAAAACCACTCCAAAATATTCAATCCAAACCAAAAACACAAACCTAAAATCCAAAATAGTGCCCACTGGTAACCCCCAAATAGCTACAGGAAGCCAAATAAAAAGATTTCAAACAAAAACTCTCGACCAATCAAATAAATTCATAAAAATAATATTTCTTACCTACCGTGTATAGTTCCAAGGTAAGAATATTTATTATATTTTCTACCAACAAATTTAAATTCACCCAATCAATTAGGAGGGTAGGTAAAATTAACTTTATTTATTTTTACACCTCACATGCATAGTAAAAGCAATATAATAATATTATTACTTTTTAGGAGTGTAAGAATAGAAATAGGCTTTATACTTTTATAATTATTAATTAATCAAAATAAACTCTATAACTATATCTAAAATAAATTAAGATTAATCAATCAACAACAAATCAACATGATTTATTAATAAATACATCAAGTGGCATTACCACCTTGCCAAAAAAAACAAAAAAAAAACAAACAAATCAAAAGGATAAAATTAATTAAATAAAACAATAGCCAATAAATCAATTAAATAAATAACAATCAATTAAATCCAAAATAAAACAATTAATTAATAAATCAAAAATTAATAAATTCAATAATAATAAATCAAATATCCATTAATTAATTAATTAATTATAACTTTATTAACTATTACTCAACATTAATTAATTAAGTAAACATTATCCGACCATAAGATGATTAATCCAATCCTTGATAAATCATACACACCCACATAACCAACCGCACATAGATAGAATGAGATACCGACTCAAGACTGGACAACACTTACACTTGACAAGACTGACAAGGTGAGCATACTAGACCATGAGTGGGTGAGGGAAAACCAAGTCATCTCCAACAACTGCCATTGGGATTAGGACACGCTCAGACCCATGAGACCAGGTGGAGTCGATGTCCGATACCTGCAATCTTGTATCCACCGATAAACACAAAAGAATATATATATATACAACATCATAGTAGCAGGGAAGTGAAAGAGAATTGTAACACCTTATCATGCTCACAATGAGTGATAACGCATCGTCCCTTTCACGAAGACAATCACCCAATACAAACACATCTTATAAAATCATCATCATGAAGTAAGGTTAGTATCATCATCATGATAACACAATGATGAACAGTGAGTACCAAACTGATACTGAGAGGGGGGGGGGGGTGAATCAGTATAGGTACAAAAACTTTCCCTGAACTGGTTTGACTGCAAATAGTGAACTTGACTGGCAATCACTAACACCAGTCATAAACTAAAATACTACCAGTTAAGCACAATGAGACTGTGAAAGATATAAACTAGAAACAAACTACACAAACTACACCCTCATTTCCACATTATCCTTGTGCATAAATAGATACTCTATCATCAGAAATATAATAACATGCTAGATCACCATGATTCATAGCTTGACAAAAAACAACATAGCATCACATGAAAAAGACATCACATATGACACACATATTTTTCACGTGGAAACCCAACTAGGAAAAACCACGGTGGGGATGAATACCCACAAGCTGTTTTTGAACTCTTTAGAAGTTCGCTCTGTTAGAAGCCTAGTCTTGTTAAAGACTGTTACAACAAGTTCTATTAGGAACCGATCCTGTTAGGGATCACCCGGTTAAGGGATGGCTAGAATACCCGGTTAAGGGTTAAACCCTGTTAAGGGTTACCTTGTTAGAGGATTTTATGAACTCAATGACTTTGAGTCACCCTGTTAAAGGATTTACAACAAGCTGGTTAAAGCTACCTTGTTAAGGGATTTTCCAACTATTGAAGTGATTAGAGATCAACAGGTATTACAATGATCTGGTAATAGTACTCAATGCCAATGCAGACCCTCTTTAGTTCCTTTCTTCTGTAGACATACTCTGCAGGTATCAACCCTCTTATCTGGTCTGGCAAGAATCACGTATCCTTGCACTTAGATACACACACAACATTTTCCAACAACTTCAACATGAAACACAACATCGACCTTATAGGAAACAAATAGGTCAGTAACATAAATCCTAAACCCTAAACATTTAGGTTGAGCAATTCAGTCGGTTCAATCCTGACCATTGAACACTTTGCATTTGAATACAACGGTCTTGAATAGATCTCAAGACATTCTCCATCATTCGTTCTTCACCGCTTCTTGGAGGTGATAACCCATCACGCATTCTCCACTATTTGTAGAGACTTCACACATTCCCGAAGTAGATAGGATCAATCTCCTTCATGCAAGATCCTTCAAATGCATGAGACTCACGTGGCAACATGATCTGATCTCCATTACAATGCTAACTCAACAAACAATGCCATTAGTTGAATCACACAGGCTCGAAACACTTCAACCGGAAACCCTGAAGCTGAGACTACCAACCGGTAGTCATACCATATTAAACCGCTTCACCTTTAGCACATATACCAGTTCTCATCATTATACCGATTCACTTTGCCAGCTGCTTAACTTCAATAAAATTTTTCACTCTTCATCATGTTAACAGTTCAGTCTTCAGCATATTACCGGTTCTCTTTAAGCATATTACCGGTTCTCTCTTGAGTATATTACTGGTTCATTCTTTCAGCATATTGACATCAATGACAACACAATATCATCATGTCAACATATTCTGCACATATGCCAACAATCTCCCCCTTTGGCATTGATGCCAATATACAAAGATATCTCTCTTTCTGCATCACATCTTCTCCTTAATACTTCAGATATCTTTTCCACTTCACATCTTCTCCCCCTTTGACAACAATGCCAAAGTGGAGGCACAAGCTTCCCTATTCCACTATGCTGCTCCCCTTGAGGAGTAGCATCCTTCAACACATCAATCCTGAAAAGATATAGCAAAGTAAGATTTGACTGATGTGGAGCACAAACCTTTAGATTACCTCTTGACGGGGTAGCACCCCTAATTCACCTCTGAGATAGGTAAAAGTAGCCTTCGATAGAGGCTTGGTGAATATGTCTGCTAGCTGCTCCTTACTGGAAACATATTCTAATACCACCTCTTTGTTCTGAACCTTTTCCCTCAAGAAATGATACTTGAGTTCAAAGTGCTTGGTTCTAGCATGTAAAATTAGATTCTTGGAAATGTTAATTGCACTTGTATTGTCACAAAATATACTTACTGGTTCAGATACAGGAACTTTGAAGCCATTCAATACATGCTTCATCCAAATAGTTTGGGTGTAATTCA